>NC_134530.1:125372220-125724720 GCF_050624435.1 Tenrec ecaudatus | reverse complement strand
ACAAAGAATAACTAAAAATCAGCTTGAAGGTTATGCATCAAATTAAGAAATTCTTTCCTACCAATTAAAATAAGAACTCTGGATGACTGAGTAAATCTTAGATTATAGGAGGACCAAGCTAAGGCTATGTCCTGCGGTAAAACTCTTTCGATGAAACTAAATGGCTCCCCCTGATAAATGATTAAAAAGCAAGCAAGCAAGCAAGCTGTATTGAGTTGTTTCAAAGAATAAGGGAAGCTGGGTTAGGAAATGACTCAAACTGAGAATTGAATGTAAGTAGCATGGCACCCTCTCCCTCTTGACTATCGTGTTGGTTTTTACTATCTTGGTATCTGACACATTACATTTATTACAGTATTACAAACAAAATACTACCAAAAAAATCAGAAGCTAAATGGCTCAGAGTTAATGACTCAGGGTATTCCAATAAAAATCTGACCAGTGTAAGCAATCACAGTAAGAGAGAGAAGGAGAGGTGAGAGAGAGGGAGGTTAAGAAAGGCGAGAAAAGGTGGTATTCGGGCTAGAAAATGAAGGACCGCAACAGGAGAATTAGCCATGTCGTGAAAAAAGCTATGCCAGTGATGACTGGCTCACAGAACTCATGAAGATAGCTCTGGTTTTGCTTTTTGCCCACGCAACTAAGTTTTTAGAGAGTTGCACTTCCAAAATCACTGCCAGTCTGGAATACAAAACATTGAATATGCATTCGCCTTTGGAGCTCTGTCGGTGGGCGAGAAGCGGGCAGAAAGCTGTTCCGTCAGTCCCGGAGGAGGACATACTGCCCCAGCACCCTTTCAGATGTACGCAAATCGCTAAGTGTGATGGTTGAGGTTTGTGTCCATTTGGCTGGTCGGGAGTCTCAGTGGTTTGGCAGTTGAGGCCTGCCTGTCAGTTGTTGGACTGTGGTGGCTTGTGTGTTGCTGTGACGCTGTAAACTATGTCACTGGTGTTTCAAATGCCCTGCAGGGTCACTCCAGGGGAACAAGTATTAACAGAGCCTCCAGACTAAGAAAAGACAACAAAGAGGGACTAGGCTGCGTACTCCACAGGAATTAGTCATTGGAAATCTTATGGATACCTGGCCCACCAGGCCTTGAGGACGATGACCCCAATTAGCGCAGCAAGTCCACAGAGAGGACCACATGGCCAGCCCCACTATGAGACAAGACATCCCTCACTGACCCATAGCCCTGCGGGGGCCAGACCCGGAGACACAGTGTGGGAATTGCGCTCGACCTGATCCCGCCACACCGAGGCAAAGCACTGGGGGAGTGCAGCGGAACAGCAAGGGAATGGAGTGGCAAGGTCCCCAGGGAATGCTGAAAGTGGACTTTGGGGCCAGGGCGTGGTGGCCCAATGGACTGGAAAACGCTCCTAAGGGCCAGCAAACGATCCTTGAACTAACTACAAGCTTTTCATTCTTGTTGTGTTTTGTTCTTTGCCAGTGGTTTGTTGTATATTGTTGCTTGGTTTTGCTCTGTCTTGTTTTTGTGCATGTTATTATCTCTGTAGGTCTTTCTAAATAAGATAGGCTGGATGAACTATCTGGAGGAAAAACAATGGGACCGACAGTTCCAGGGGGAAATGGGAGAGGGGGAGGTGGGGGGAAAGGAAGTGGTGTTAACAAACCCAGGGACAAGGGAACAACAAGTGATCCAAATTGGTGGTGAGGTAGGTGTGGGAAGCCTGGTAGGGCATGATCAAGGGTAATGTAACAAATAGGAATTGCTGAAACTCTGGTGGGGATGGAGCATGATAGTAGGACAGGAGGAAAGTCAAGGAAAATAGAGGAAAGATCTGGGAGGCAAAGGGCATTTTTAGAGGCCTAGACAAAGACATGTACATATGCAAATATATATATGAGGATGGGGTAATAGATCTCTGTGTCTATATTTATAGGTGTAGTATTAAGGTGGCGGAAGGACATTGGGCCTCCACTCAAGTACTCCCTCAATGCAAGAATACTTTCTTCTATTAAATTGACATTCTATAATGCTCACCCTCCCGACACACCGCTGAAGACAAAGCCAGTAAATAAGCAAATGTGGTGAAGAAAGCTGATGGTGCCTGGCTATCAAAAGATATAGCGTCTGGGGTCTTAAGGGCTTGAAGATAAACAAGTGGCCATCTAGCTGAGAAGCATACAAAGCCCATATGGAAGAAGAACACCAGCCTGTGTGATCACGTGGTCCCGAAGGGATCAGTTTCAGGCATCAAAGAACAAAAAATCATATAATTGGGTGCACACCTCCAGGATAAGATTGCTGAGGACAAAAGGGTGCATAAGAATATGTGACCCAGAAAGCTGATGGTGCCCGACTATCAAAAGGTATAGCATCTGGGGTCTTAAAGGCTTGAAGATAAACAAGCGGCCATCTAGCTCAGAAGCAACAAAGCCCACATGAAAGAAGCACACCAGCCTGTGCAATCACGAGGTGCCAAAGGGATCAGGTATCAGGCATCATCAGAACAAAAAAAATATTACCATAGTAAATAAGGGGGGAAGTGCATAGTGGAGACCCAAAGCCCATTTGTCCGCCACTGGAGATCCCCTGACAAAGGGGTCTAGGGGAGGAGATGAGTCAGTCAGGGTGTGATGTAGCACCGATGAAGAATACAGCTTTCCTCTAGTTCCTAAATGCTCCCCTGCCCCCCCCCCCCGCCACTATCATGATCCAAATTCTGCCTTGCAAGTCTGGCTAGACCAGAGGATGTACACTGGTGCAGATAGGAGCTGGAGGCACAGGGAATCCAGGGAGGATAATACCTTAGGACCAGGGGTGTGAGTGGTGATACTGGGAGGAAAGAGAGAGAGTGAGTTGGAAAGAGGGAACCGATTACAAGGATCTACATGTGACCCCCTCCCTGGGGGATGGACAACAGAAAAGGGAGACGTGGGACAGGGCAAGATATGACAAAATAATAATTTATAAATTATCAATGGCTCATGAGGGAGGGTGGGGGGAAAGGACCTGATGCCAGGGGCTTACATGGAGAGCAAATGCTTTGAAATTGATGAGGGCAATGAATGTACAGATGTGTTTTACACAATTGATGTATGTATGGATTGTGATAAGAGTTGTATGAGCCCCTAATAAAACATTAAAAAAAAAAAGACAAGAAATGAAGTCAAAGAGCTGAACAGAAAATTTCAAAGGGCACCTTGGAAGACAAAATAAAATATTATATTGAAATGTGAGAAGACCTAGTGTTAGCAAGCGAGAACACATTCAGGATATATTAAAACTGAAAGAGCTCAAGAAAGAAAAAAGAAAATCTTCTGGATAATATTAAAACATTGTTAGATACCGAAAACCTCACGAGTAGATGCAGAACATTGTCAGTGAGCGTGACATCAGGTCGGAAGGCATACTAAATATGACGGAGGAAGAGCTGCTTTCTCAAAATTGAGTTGACCACAATGACGTGGATGTAGTAAAGCCTGACAGAGTAAAACCTGCACAACATTCCTTTGCTGATGGGAACCGAAAGCATGTATTTTCAGGCAGAGGTCCTTAGAGCAAAGGGGTTCCCATCCGAGGCTAATATTGACAAACTAGCAAAGGGTACTTGTGATAGGGCAACAAAGGGTGCCCTGTTAGAGGCCATTCAAAAATAAACAAGGAAGAAAGACAAAACAGAGAAGAGTTTACCTTCAAATAAAGAAAGAAAAAGAAGTACTTAAACTTTTTTTAATGACAATCTTTCAAATAGTTTGTTTTTCAAAACTTGGCTAAATGCCTAAAAATGGGATCTAAGCCTAGCAGAAAAATAGAAACCGCCTGTTCATTTTAGGTGTTAAGAGTTTGCAATAAATGTTTAAAGAAACTCATGATTCTAATATTTACTGCCTGCCGAGATGATGCATTCTATTGTAAAACACATTAAAAATAACCATGATCCCCAGCTACAAGGCTGAATATTGAGGACAAATAAAGTGAAGGGATTTGTTCAAGTGACAAACCAAAAACCAAATTCATTGCCATAGAGTCAATTCTGACTCAGAGAAACTTTATAGGGCAAAGTAGAACTACAAGTTGTCAGGGGAACAGAAAGCCTAGCCTTCCCTCTCAGAGTCATTGCTGGGTTCAAACTTCTGACCTTGCAATTAGCAGCTCAGGGCACTGGGGTGGAAATTTCTTGATAGGCTCGCCTACCCAACTCTCTGTAACTCCTACCAAAAGACTATGCAGGTGAGGTGTGTAGAGCACTAAACGAGGGGATTGGTAGTTCTCCTTACCACCCCAGGGCATCAGGCTGAGCCACCCTGGATGCAACAGGCGAGAACAGCGGCCCTAGGAAGAGCACGTTCAAGATAAGCTCTCGGTCTGAAGTGGGGGAGGCCCTGGGACCAGACGCATCAGACTCCGAGGAGCAGCGCCGAGACCATGTGATGCCTCTTCTCATCTGGCCTAGGACTGTGGAACCGTGGAAGAGGGACAGGTGGGCTGACTTCCTGGCCCATGGAGGCAAAGGCCAAGGGACCATGTCGCTGAGAGACTACGAACCAGAGACACTTGGGTGCTGGCTGAGGAGATCAATGACTGTATCCTTGACTTGGGTAACCTACTTACTAACTTCCCTAATAAACCCCCTTAAGGGTGACTGCTGTCTGTGAATTCTATGCGGCCACTGTAAAGAATGATCACACCCAGCATGGATGAGGAGTGACATGGGAGGCTGTCAGCATAGGTGAGTGTGGAGGCAGGTCTGACTCTTGCCTGGCAGCAACAGGGAAGCCAGAGGTCAACCAGGACTCTGCGTCGTCATTTACCCCAGGCAGAACTCACTATACCACGATAGGTGAGGTGAAAGTAACACGGAGGGCTAATGTCCCTGGGGAACGAGCACACCACCAGCAGCACCAGAACCTAATAGTGCCCTTCAGGTAACAGTCCACCGTAAACAGATAAAGCATGACGTTCAGCTTAACTCATTTTTCAAGAGAAAACTTAATCTCCAGGAACAGCTTGTGCCTGCCAGTGAGGCTGGCAAAGACGTGTTGGGGGAAGTAGCGTGGTAAACCTCATGAAGAAGTCCTAGTCCCCACGGTTTGTTGTCAGGGTTTAGTTACACGAGACAGTAAGTTCTCTTTGCTAAGTAAGTGACTTCAGGTGTTTGTCACCTGCAGACTAAACTGGCCTGATACAGTCCTTCCCCCAGGATGTGATGTGGTGAGTGGTCCTGCGGAGGCATATGAAGGGCCAGGACTAAGTGCACTGCAGTGGGATGGGTGTGGGGGGTGTTCCTATCCAGCCGGGCAAATGTGGATATCCAGATCTGATGGCCTAGGGCAACGTGTCCGCATATTTACCATCGACAATCGATGGAAGTGTCACCAGTCCAGGAAGTCAATACCCAAACCAAATGCACTGGTGTGGTGTGGATTCCCATAGGATTTCTAACCCCATAAATCTTTCTGGAAGCTGACTGCCATATTTTTCTCCTGGGAGCAGCTGGCCGGTTCAAGGCACCCAACTTTTGGTTAATGACAGAGTGCTTTAACCACTGTGCCATTAGCGTTCTTCCAGGAAGGCCAGAGGGGTCTCCATCCAGGAGAGTGGATGAAGGCGAGGGGACCAAGGGGGACCAACTAGAGCAATACAGGCAACCAGAGACTGCTTTCTGACCCAAGGCAGAAGCTGATTGGGTGGTGTTATTCCTCCTGCAATGTGTAAGTGGGCAAGGCCTTTTGCTGGTTTGTGTGTGTGGTTTTGAATATACCACTATCAGGTGCTCTGAAAGGTCCTTTGTAGACTGGGAGAAATATGTGGAACAAAACTCAAAATCATAGAAGACCAGACTTGCTGGTCTGATAGAGACTGGGGGAACCCCCAGATGCTTAGTCACCCTTCCGGTCTGGCTGTGACTCAGCCCCATGGCTCAGCTTTTAACCAAACAACAGCAGGACTGTGCGCAGAACAGTAACATTATGGAGGTCCATGCCATAGAATCAGAGCCATTTGAGACCAAAGGGCAGCACTAGGGCAACAAACTTCAGAAGGATTAGGCAAGGAGGAAAGGAAACGGAAAACAGAGGACACGGGATAAGTGATGTTACCCTGAAGACTGCAATCAATGAGATGAAATACAGTATGTATGAATTGTTGAATGGAACACTCAACAGTGGAGCGTTGAGGAGGAGGAGCCCCACAGACTGGCTGACCCTCTGACACACCAGGGCCATGGACTGCTGCTTTCCTGGACGGCTGGGCCCTTTGTCAAATGTACCAGGGGGCTTCCGTGGGTTCATGGAAGACTGGAACGTTGACATAATGGATTTTTCTCCACAAACGTTTTGAACCCCCCCGGTACTTGGTCTAGTCTGCTGGTTGATGAGCTCTAAACCACAGAGCAATGCAAAGGTGGCTTCTGGATACTGGCCAGTGTGCATGTCTTTGAAAACACATTGCATCCAACAAGTCTGGCTAGGAAGAATCGCTTCCAGCAGAGCTATTTTAAAACAAAGCATTGCTTCACAAGTGGTCTTTAAATGCAATCAATTCATATACAATCCAGGCAGCCCCACAGATTTAGACACGGCCTCCTTAAATCTCTCTTGCCCTTCTGGTTTCTCTCTCTTGTCTTTTGTCAAGCCCTGGACTTGGAGACCTGATCAGCTGTCCTGCAGAGCTTTCTATCTTCTGGACGTGTCTGCTTGCTCCTTGCTTTCTCTATCTCCTCCATGTCATGTACACTTAAGCAGAATTAGCTGGAGAAGCTAGACTTGATTTCCGCTTAACTTTATTTTGGGGGGCAAGAATACTTCCTAGGGGCTGCTCTTGGCTTCATGCTGTGGTTCATTCTAGATTTCTCTTGTCGGGTGACCTGCATTAAGTGACGCCCAGATTGGTCCCTTGAAGAGGCCTTGACTGGAAGCCAGGCTACGAAAAAGCACATTCCATGCAGGCACAGATGAGATTGTGCTATGATTTCAGAAGGCAGCTTCCAAGTTCATTTTTTAGAAATTTTGTAGGTTAACATAATTTTAAGCGTTCAATCATATCAAGGAGAATTGTACAATCATTACCACGTCAATTTTAGAGCATCCCGTCCACCTGCCACCCTCCTTTAAACTGAGTTGTGCAATCGCAATCCGTCCTAGTGCTCCCTCCCGGCTTCATTTTTTACTCCCAAGATCCCCTTATTTTCCCTATCATCCCCCGCCACCCCTGTATTCCCTATGTGCCCTTGTATCAGTTATCATCATTATGCATCCACTCCTCCTGTGCTTCACAGCTGGGAGACCCAACAGAAAACAGTAACAAAAGAAAAATCACACTAAGGCGGTACGGATAAAATCCCAATAGTAGAAAGACAAAAATGCAATAATGCATAAAAAAGAAAAGACCCCTATCGAGCTGATATCAGGGGCTCAAGTGTGAAGAGAGTGCTTTGAAAATGATGGTGGCGTATGCGCAAATGTGCTTGACACACTGAACGTATGGACTGTGCTAAGTGATGCAAGAGCCTCCAATAAAAATATTTTAAAAAATAAAAGACCCCTATCAACATTCAAAAAGCCAGTAAGGAAATTGATGTCATGGAACCAGTAAGAGATACTTGCACCCAGTACAAATTCAGGTCATGTCTATAGGGAGGTCAACTGACCAAGAATCGAGCTGGCTCCAGCGTACTCCAGATGACAGTGGTCTCTGCCTGAGACTAAGGCTGTTTCAGACCCTTGCCTGTGGCCAGAGCGGACCTGCCAGTGGCTCAGTCTGACTGCTCTGCAGATGGGGTTTGCATAGCCCAGAGCCCTCCACAAATTGGGGGTTCATAATTTTAGCTCGGATGCTTTTCTCCTCACCATATTTGAGTTTTGTAATTGTCATCTTTGGATCACAATAAGCTGGTGTGCTTTTTTCCATGTGGACTTAGTGAACTCCTTAGTTAGATGACTGCTTCTTTGAATACAAGCCTTTAAGACCCCAGATACTATTCCACTTGACTGCTGGGCACCATCTGCTTTCTTCACCACACTTTGCTCTAGCACTCTTATCTTCAGTGATCATTTTATGCAGGTGAGTATCGAGCAGGGCCATGGTGTAAGACCTGATTTTCCTAAATTGGAGCTAGGATTTATAAATTGTATGATATATAAATTATGTGCCAACAAAACTGTTGGAAAAATAATTTTACTTGGACTTTTACTGTTAAATACTGAATATATGACATTTCAAATCTTGGAATAAGCCCCAAACTATTTCCTAAATTTGTAATTTATCAAGGGTTCGTGATGGTGGGGGAAGGAGGAAAAAAAAATGAGGAGCTGATACTCCGAGCTCAAGTAGAAAGAAAATGTTTTGAAAAGGATGATGGCCACATATGTACAAATATACTTGACACATGGATGTATGGATTGGTATAAGAGCTATAAGAACCCCCAATTAAAAAAAATTTTTTTAAAGAGAGAGCATCATGAACCATAAACTTGACTGACACTTTTTTTTTCTTAAATCATTTTATTGGGGGCTCGTACAATTCTTATCACAATCCATACATCCATCTATTGTGTCAAGCACATTTGTACATTTGTTGCCATCATCATTCTCAAAACATTTGCTTTCTACTTGAGCCCTTAATATCAGCTCCTCATTTTTCCCCTCCCTCATGAACACTTGATAATTTATAAATTACTATTTTGTCATATCTTACACTGTCTGACGTCTCCTTTCACCCACTTTTCTGCCATCCATCCCCCAGGGAGGAGGTTATATGTAGATCCTTGTAATCGGTTCCCCCTTTCTACCCCACCTTCCCTCTGAAGGGGTCATTTGTCCTGGATTCCCTGTGTTTCCAGTTCTTATCTGTACCAATGTACATCTTCTGGTCTAGCCAGATTTGTAAGGTAGAATTGGGATCATGATAGTGGGGGGAGGAAGTATTTAAAAAGTAGAGGAAAGTTGTATGTTTCATCATTGCCACCCAGCAACCTGACTGGCTTGTCTCCTCCCCGCAACCCTTCCATTGGGGGTGTCCAGTTGCCTACAGATGGACTTTGAGTCTCCACTCTGCACTCACCCTCATTTACAATGCTATGATTTTTTGTTCTTTGACGCCCGATACCTGATCCCTTCAACACCACATGGTCACACAGGCTGGTGTACTTCTTCCACGTGGGCTTTGTTGCTTCTGAGCTAGATGGCTGCTTGTTTATCTTCAAACCTTTAAGATCCCAGACATTATATCTTTTGATAGCCGGCACCATCAGCTCTCTTTACCACATTTGCTTATGCACACATTTGTCTTCAGCAATTGTGTCGGAAAGGTGGACTGACACTTTAGTTTTGCTTTGACCCCTAGAACGCTCAATTTTGCACTGGAATTTTATGGACAATCTGCTAGCATGAATGATGCTAGCAATCTGTTTGATGTCAGTTTTTTTCCCCCTGGTCTTGATTTCTATGATTTTCCTAAATTTTGAACATTTGTACTTATTTGTTTCTAATCATATGCATCATTTTTTTAATTGTATGCATTCTTGAGCTACCTCAATTCCTAATCTCTCTTGATTATATTTAAAAACAGGAACATAAACATTCCTGGAAATAACCTAGACCAGGTATAAATTCAGTCTTGGACACTGTTAGCATAAAGGTTTCAAAGACGGTGTGACTTTCCATCTCTGCCCCTGGGTGGTACAAATGGTCAATGCCCTCGGTGACTAGCCAGGTGGTTAGCGGTTTCCGACCACCCAGACATGCGTCAGAAGCAAGGCTTGACAATCTACTTCTGGAAAACTAGCCACTGAAATGACACAATCTGTGGCATTCAGCCAAACAACAGGCAGGCCTACAAAGTGAATAGCAATGGGAGGGAGGAGCATACTCCTCAGGACAAACAACCACAAGAGATGAAAGGGCAGCATCTGCCTCGAAACCAAGCTCAGAAGACAGGAAGGGGGGCGGGGGGGGGGGGGAGGGGGAACAGGACAACAGAAGCAGGGAACCCAGTTAGGGAGCAGGAAGAGTGCTATTAGGCACAGTGGACTGTGATCAACGTCGAGAATAGAATGTATGTAAGTTGATTCAATGGAAAACTACATGTAATTTGCTCTGTAAAATTTCACTGAAATCACAATGAAAAGCACCCGCCTCCCCAAAGAAAGAATGCTATGCAGCACATTTCTACCGACACAGGGGATTCCCTATCAGATCTGGCCCCTGTGGCAAGTGGTTATCAGCCAGTATGTCGTGGGGAGAAGCCAAATGAAGGCAGTGAGGGACATGTGTACATCGCACAGCTGCCACTTCCTAGCTGGACGACCTCAGCTTTCATTTGTGCTGTGTGGTTACTATCTACTTTACTGGGGATAATAAAGACGCAATATATAATAAATGCAAAATGTCCAAATCAATGCCTAGCTCATAGTAGACACAAAAGTGCATTCTTACAATTGATACTAGATGTTAGGCATATGGAATTCTTGGTTACCACGGCAGATTCTGTTGTCTAGGCAACTGTTGAAAACTTCCCTTGGGTTTACTACTGGTGAAGAATAGCTGAATCAATGACTTACGTGCATTAAAACTTTGTCTATCAATCACTATTTCCCAAAGAAAACTACCCTTGTCCTGTTTCCCTACAAAAATAATTCCTCTTAGTCCAATCTTTGGGACTTTAGTATATTTGGTATTTATTTTACTTAATGTTTATGATTTGAGACGAGGTTTGCACTCCTTGTAGCTTAGACTACTCATTATAACGATTGTTCTCGCTGGCCCTATTGTTTGTCTAATTGCGTTTCTTCAGATTAACTCCACAGTATTTCTCAGTATATTTTTAAAGTGAAGACCAGGCTACCCACAATGTTCTAGGTGTTGATACTCAGTGGTTTTATTTTAGTATAAAGACAATGCATATTGAGGGGAAGGAATAAATCTGTAGAAAAGGGAATGTCTTCTTTGGTACTTCTACTTCCTAGAAATGTTAACTATTTTAATCCTTGACTTTTTGGCGTAGTTAAACCTTGGGCTGCTAACTGCAAGGTGGGCCAGTGAAATCATCCATCAGCTGTTCTGAGGGAGAATGCTGACTTTCTATTCCCAAAGAGTTAGTCTTGGAAAAGCACAAAGGCACTTCTACCCTGCCAACTGAGGTCACTCTGGGTCAGAAGTGACTGGATGGCAGCGAGTTTGGTTGTACATGATTTTATGTTTTTGCAAAAAAGGGACCCTATTATACATTCTGCTCTGCATTTTGATTTTGCCCTTGTTCAATCATTCCACACTGAAGGAGCCTGGTGGCAGAGTGGGTTATGAGTTGGGCTACTAAAGGCAAAATCAACAGTGTGATCTCATTAGTCCTTCAAGGGAAGCACACACTCAGCCTATCTGAAACAGAAAGAGCTCAAGAGAAAAATTCAAGCCTCAAGTTGCGATTCTGAAAGATCCTATAGGCAAAATGTTGAATGATGCAGAAAGCATCAAGAGAAGATGGAAAGAACACACAGTCACTGTACCAAAAAGAACCAGTCCACAATTTCAGGAGGTACCCTGTGAGCAAAAACCAGTGGTGTGAGAGAAGTTCAAACTGCACTGAGTGCATTACTCAAAAAACCAAGACTTCAGAAATTGATGGAATGCCCATTGAAATGTTTCAGTTAGCTGAAGAAGCACTGGGAGTACTCATTTGTCTATGCCAGGAAATTTGGAAGACAGATACCTGGCCAATTGGCTGGAAGAGATTATTATTTGTGCCCATTCCAAAGAAAGGTAACCCAAAAGAATGCTCAAAATATAGAATAATATCATTGAGATCACACACAAGTGAACTTTTGCATAAAATCATCCAAGAATGGTGGCAGCAGGACAGGGAACTGCAATTTCAGGCCAGCTTCAGAAGAGGACATGGAAAAGGAGCTATGTCATTGCTGATGTCAGGTGGATCTGGGCTCAAAGCAGAGAAGACCAGAAAGATGCTTACTTGTGTTTCATTCACTGTGCAAAGGCATTCGGCTGTGTGGACCATAATAAACTGTGTATCGCCTTGAGAAGAACGGGATTCCAGAATACTTCACGTGCTCCTTTGGAGCTTGCCCATGAATCGAGGCAGTGTGCTAACAGAACAAGAGAATAATGGCCACTGGCAGCATCTTAATGCGTCCCTTCCTAATCCAAGAGCATTCTTGTTTTAAAAGTGGAGGCCTTGAAATCCACAGCGCTTAGCAATTCCGCCAGGCAGAGACAGAGAAGGACAACACAATCTAGTTGGGTCATTTTTAAAAATTGAAATCCTTCTGTATGTATGGATTGGGATGATTTGTATGAGCCTCCAATAAAATGATGTTTTAAAAAAAGAAGCTAATAACAGTGAATGCAAGAAAGGAGGAGATGGTCTAAAATTGTGATAATGATTGTACAACTCTTCTTGATATGATTGAACTTTTGCATTGTATGTGGATTATGGGCCAATAAAACTATTAAAATATTGAAATCCTTTAATATCATCCCATAAGTTTGGGGATTGTCAGTGTTTTGTTTTTGTTTTGGTAAGCATAGCCCTTGACCACCTAGTAGCTCATTTCCACGTGACCAGGAGGACCTGCCCTGCCCTGCCGACACCGCTCCAATTCTTCAGTCTCTCAGCATGAAATCTTGCCATTTCACAAGTGCACAGTGAGGTTGGTGAGGCCCCTGTTCTCATCGTCCCTCCCTCAACCTCACAGCCATTGAGTTGATGCCGACTCATAGCGACCCTACAGGACAGGGTGGAGCGGCCTCTGCTTGTTTCCAAGACTGTAACTCTTTACAGGAGTAGAAAGCCCCGTCTTTCTCCCGGTTTTTATCACAGTAACCAGTACTTAGTAAACTCATTGCTCTCCAGTCAATTCTGACCAGGGACTTTATAGGTCAGAGTAGAACTGCCTCTTTGGGTTTCCAAAGCTGTAAATCTTGACAGGAGCAGAAAATCTCATCTTTCTCCTCGGAAGTGGCTGGGGGTTCTAATGGCCGAGCTTGCGGTTTGTAGCTGATATTGTAATGCACTATGCCAACAGGCTCCGATCATTGGTTAGAGGGACTGATGTAAATTGGTAGGTTAAAGAGTTTTTCCTTTTCAGGTGAGGCGGGGGGTTTCATTAGTAATTTTCATGACACAGATTTAGGAATTGTAGCAGATCCTTCTCCCTACCCAACACGGCATTCACTTAATACTCTTACCACAAAACACTATGTAGTATTTTAAATGAAAATCTGTGTGGAAAACAAAAAAACACAAAACCAAACCCCCAGCCACATCAATTCTGACTCATAGCAGTCAAACAGGATATATCATAACTGGTCCTAGGTTGTGAATCTGTACGGGGCAGCCGGCCATGTCTTTCTCCCATGGGATGACTGTTGTTCTTGTTAGGTGCTATTGATGACTCCGACCCCTAGTGACCCCTAAGCACAGCAGAGCAACACATTGCACGCTCCTATGCCATCCTCACAATTGTTCCTATACCCAAGTCCATTGATGCAGCCTCTTTATATTATTCAGTATTTTCCAAGGTGGGCATTTTATATACATTTAAAGAAAAAAACCATCTGAAAAACCCTTACTTGTAACTGCCTGAGATGTTTATCACTACAAAGCCAGTGTTTTTTTTAACCTTATACATGGCATCTTCTTGAGTAATTTTAAATAAACTTCAAGTGTCTTATGAAAATTTAAATTTCACTTTTCAAGTGGTTTTGTTCATAATTTCCATCTCTTATTAATATCCTTACAATAAGTATGTAACCATTTGCTCATCCTCTTTCTTCTTGAGGCGTTACAGGAGGAAATCTGGCTTTATTCTTCTTGGTAGACCCACTGTCTAGTAGATACATGCTTCATAAATAAACATTCTACGAGGTGGAGGGAATACTAAGTGTCCGTGGCTTTAGTGCAAAGGCGTCGGAGAGTTGTAGTTACACTTTGACCAACTGAAAGGGGCTTCCAAACGTTCATGGGGGGAAAAAATGGAATCAAAAGGTCATTTGAAGCCCCCTTGGACTAGGTTGTAAAAACCCTTCCATTTCCATAAACTACAACACTCTTGTCATACAGGTTATTATAGACAATGTCAAGCATTGTACTGTGCGTGTGTGCACACACTTCCAAACATTCAGATTATCTTTGTACTTTTGCACCTTTGTACTTTTGTGAAGTTGAGCACGAGGAAGAAAGTTCAGCCTTAACGTTAGTTATTCAACAAAATGGAGGACTTTTTTTTTTAAGGTTCTAAAATGGATTATAACAAACAATAAACGCAGACTGAAATGCTTCTAACGTCCAATTCCAGTCCGAGCAGAAGAAGGTGAGCTCTCTGGTGACTGGGTTCCTTGGGTGAGCTGTGTTCCCAATGCCGTGGTCTAGATACTGGTGTGCACTCAGCAGCCTCCCGTCCAGTCTATGGTCTGGCTCAGCTGTTCGCCTGGGCAACAGATGGGAGACAAGCATAACCTAGGACTGGGTGGTAGCGGCACCAGCAGGCTCGTGTTCTCTCTTCCTATGGTGGGGACTCTTGGAATATCTGGTGGCAGCAGAGGTGGGATCCTTATGAAGGCTTAGCCATGAGGGTCAGAGGAGCGGCAGAGTGGGACCTTGCACAGCTGAATCCTGCAGAATTAGCAATCAGGCTCCAGGGGAAGTGGCTTCCCATCAGTCCTCGTTGCCACACAACCCCCTCCCCTTTCCCACTCCGATGACCACCCCTATCCCCAACCTTTTTGGTTCTCCAGCCGATGGAGCGGTTTTATCTTTATTAAATTTCTTCTTGCTTCAAATACCCCAAGTGGCCTCTACTTTTCTGATTAATTAAATAGTTTAACATTTTATTTGGTATTCCTAGGACCAGAGTGCATTCTATAATGGGAGAAAAATGACTTTCCCAATAAATCGAAGTCTCTCAAGGCTAAAACACACGTTTCCCTGAAATGTTTAATTGACTCACCCATGGTCCTTTCTTCTTACACCCAGTGCTTGAAATGTAATTATTTTCTTTTGTCACTATTACCACAGAATTGTCACTAAGTGCCTCCTATGCAGAAGTTTCTGGAAGGTGTCAACAATTGACTACTAGCTGAAAGGTTGGTGTTTCAAGCCCAACCAGAGTAGCTTCTGATGACAGGCCTGGTGATGTGCTTCCCCAAGGTCACACAGCCTTGGAAAGCCTGGGGGGCAGTTCTACTCTGCACACGAGTCAGAGCGGACGGATGGCAAGTACCCAACCCCCACCCCCTGTGTGTTAAAGTTCAACACTGTAACTTGAGAACAGATGGTGTGGAACACTAGGCTAAATTAGTACTGGCCACAGCCGATGCTTAAAAATGCACAGGGCTAAAAAGGTTTTACTATGGGGGTTTCCATGGATACAGGGATAATGGCAATGGTTAGTTCCCCAGGCACTCTCTTTCCCAGAAAAATAAGTGAACAATTACCGTAAATTATAAGTAATGGCAGATACAAAAATCAAAATACATCCCACAGCATGGATTTATACAGAGGAAGGGGTCACTGACGACCCAATGGGCATCAGGAAGACTACATAGGAGCTCAAAGGTAAGAGGGACCTTATAGTACAAGTTGTTCAGGAACAGGGGAAAGGGAAGAGGCAGGTACAGAGAGATGTGGTAGTCAGTCTCCTAAAGCGGTTCCTGACAACCCATCCCCTTCTGATATGCTTGACAGCCTCTCCCGCTGAACCTGGCCGGGCCCTCCCTTTGCCCTACCCAACAGAAGGTAGTGGAAGTGATTATCTGGGCCTACCGAACCTGGGGCTTCTTTTTAAAAGACTGGTAGCTTCCACTTCTTTGGCCTGGGAGTGCTCGTTTGAGATGCTTTTGGAATCTCGCTGTTCTCTAAGAAGCCCGCGCCACCTGGCGAGGCTAAATGATGAGAAGCCATTGTCATGATGCAGCGGACCATTCCCACCAGGACCCCAGCTGACACTCAGAGCCCATTGCCAGCCATGTGCATGAGCCACCCAGGACATTTCATTGCAGCTGCGGAGGCCTCTCGGCTCAGACATCATGCGAAGCAGGGAATTACTTAGCCGAGTCCTGGTGATTTACAGGATTCCGAAAGATAAGGTGGTGGGGGTTTAAATTGGGTACGTTTTGAGGTGATTTCTTTCTTGGCCACAAGGCTCCTGCCTGAGCGGACGGCAGCAGATGACCAATGGGGGCTCTCACGGGTCATCACTGGGCAGCAAAACCGCATCCCCTTCACTCCTCGAGTTCTCAAGAATTGTAGTCCCCTGATTCTTTGTATTAAACCACTCTGTTTGAGATACTTTGAGTGACTTCTGTTTTTCTGGCAAATCATGTGTTACAGTATTTATTAAGCTGTATTCCTAGAATCAGAAAATATGCTGCTTTACTAATAAAAATGTCCCTTTCAGTGTCAAAATGTATTTTTTCCAAGTTTCCCTTAAGTGGTTTATACATAGGCCTTTCATCTTAAACACATAGCAAGGACTATAATTTTTTCTTCTTTCCTGTTACTCTCACTGCCATCAAGTCAATTCTGATAGCAACCTTATAGGACAGACTAGAACTGCCCCGTGGGTTTCCTAGGCAGTAACTCCTTCTAACCTATCTTTCTCCTGCAGAGCACCTGGTGGTTTCAAACTGCTGGCCTCACTGTTAGCAGCAGACCAGCACAACCCAGCATGCCACCAGGGCTCCATTGCCATCACATAATGACGATGAAGGTTTCTTATCTTCTAGGAGTTATTGTTGTCACAGAAATAGATTTATAAACAAGTCTTAAGTTGGTATAAATCATCTTAACAAGCAGAAATGTGTACCAGACACCAATAAAGGGTCTCTGAGGCAGCAAGTAGAGAGGCCGTATAAGAGAGGAAGGCCCTCACAGAGACAGACAGACACAGAGCCTGCAACAATGAGCGCAAGCAGAGACAACTGTGAGGATGGCACAGGACGGGAGGCGTCCTGTTGTGGAGAGGGTCGTGGTGGGACAGAACCAACTCGATGGCACCGAAACACCAACACACATGAGGCATCAGAGAAAACTGTGTAAGAGGTGCAGTTTAAGCAGCCCTTGCAGAAGGATTGGAAGCCTGCCAGGTAAAAGAGGAGAAGGGCATTCTCCCGTAGATAAGAAGCATGTGCAAAAGGAGCAAAGTGTGAAGAAAAAAAAGGGGGGCTTTGCTCAGCCCAGATTCGGTGCAAACTGAAGTGCAGAAATACAAACTGAATCCTACTGTGAAAGACTCTTTAGGAATTTGGATTAGAAAAAAGAACAGACCTACTGGTTGAAAAAGACACTGGTAGCACACCTGAGCCTATGGCTGAATTTTAGACAAACAACAGATGGGGCTATAATGGGAATAACATCTTAGAAGAACTGACCATTTGCGATCAAAGGGGCAGCACCTACCCAAAGACAATGTTCTGAAGGGTTACGGAAGATGGAAGGAAGGAAGTATGAAACAAAAGCAGGAAGTGCGACAAGTGATGGTACATTGTTTGGATCGCAACCAATGAGATGAAACAAAACGTGTATGAATTATTGAATGGAAAATTGATCTATTCTGTAAACCTTCATTCAATCCACAATAAAAAAATAAGTTTGGGACTAGACCAAAGACTAGAGGGGTCTACTTTTCACATGTGTATTCTAGAAAAAAATCACACCAGTAGCAGTGTATAGGAGGAACTTGAACATGGAAGGAATGGCAGCAAAGCCAGCCAGAGGCTACTGCAAAGATTCTGATGGGAAGTGATAAGGCTGTGCAGGATGATCTGTAGTTGCCATCCCTCCAATATGTAGATGGTAAACAAACACCACAAACGAGTTCCTATAGGAAAGGTGGAGGCAGTGGCTTTACCATGGGTATCCTCACCTATTAATAGCTGCTGACTTATCACACATGATGCTTAACTTCAAAATCTTTAACAGATGTCAGACTTGTTTCCTATTGATGAAACATGCTCGTTACTAGAATAGGGGAGCTTATAGCAAAAAATTCCAAAAGTCTCAAAGTCTGCGACATTTGGTAAAGATGAAAGTTTTAAAACCCGATGCCACAGATTTTTGACATTTCATTAATATCTATAGAAAGCTGACACAATAAATAAGTCAACTTTCTAAAATAGTGTCTCTAACAATAGTTCATATTCTGGAGTCTGGTATTTAGACAATGTGTGCAGAAAAAGGACACTAAAAATATTACTAGCCGTTGCCTACGCTTCCTCAGAGTGAGCTCTACAATTATCGGGCTGTAGCACATAATTTTCCTACCTCAGACAGGCTTGCACATTTCAAAGTGACCATTAAATAGAGGCACAAAGAGGCATGAGGATTCTCAAAATACTCTGGGGCATAGAACAGAATTATTGCTTCCCAAAGTGGGTGAGACTGCCCGCTGGGAGGTGCCGAGAGGATCCCAACCAAACTCACTGCCATCAAGCGGAACACAACTCACAGCGACCCTAAAGAGCAGGGTAGAACTGCCCCTGTGAGTTTCTGAGACTCAACTCTCTTAAAAGCCTCATTGTTGTTTCGAGTAACCATGACGCCACCAGGGCTCTTCAGAATGACCCAGGGAGCTCCCAAAACGAATAGCTACACTTTATTCGGGATTATATACACAAGAGTACAAAAGCTTCTGACTGCCAGGGGGGTGCGGAGTAGTTTTTTTCTGAAATGGGGCCGGCAGGCCAAATCAGTTTAGAAAACTATGAGTGGAAGGAAAGCCCTTAGCCTTAGGAGTTATTTCCAAGTTCAAAGCCTGACATCTTCACTTCCTACATGGGATTACTTGATTTCTGTGGTAGTTACATAATTTCATGTCAACTTAATAAGGGATGGAGTCTAGCCTGTCAATCAGTCACAGCCTGAAGCTGCTTCCTTGTGGGTGTGGTCTTCTCACGAGGATCCTGGGAACTGCCACTCCCTTGATTCTGCCATCAGAAAAGGTGGGCCACTATTTCTTTCTGCTTCCCAATCCTGTTGACAAGCCATGGGGAGCCACACTGATGGCAGCCAGAGCCCTGAAGATGCTTCCATCGCCACACAGGACTTACCCACTGACCTACGATCTTCATGCATTTGGCATCTCTGCATGTGACGTTTGATTCTGAAGAGGAATTCATGGACTACTATCGGACTTATGGGCTAATATCAAACGTAGGGACTTGATCTGGACTGGGCTGTTTTATTGATGCCTAAGTACTTCGTGATAAAGTCCTCTCTTACACTTACAGGAGTGTCTGGATTTGTTTCTCTAGTCAACCTGGACTAATACAATTTCTTAAAACCTGGCTCCTCATCTATAAAGTTTTTACGTTTATAATAAAGATAATGCAAAATTTGTAGGGGTTACTAGTATAATCTATATTTCTATCCATCCATCTAGATATATGTAACTGCTCCTTGGAAAAAGACTTGGCTTTCTACTCCTATAATGCATTACTCCTGGAAACCTACTGAGGCTGTTACTTCTACTTTGTCCTATAGGGTCGATATGAACGTGAGTTGACTCAATGGCAGTGAGTTGGGTTTTTTTAGTTTACTATTACATATGCGTGCAATTTTACACACAATTGCACAGGCACACATACATAATGCAGAGTATCTTGAGTAATACACACACCAAATAAATTACTGAAATAAATACCATTGTTGTCTCATATCTTAACCTTCTTATTATATCTTACCACATGGGTTCTAGAATTTTAGTGACATCTTTTAAGGTACCATAAAAGAAACAGACTGAAAAGGTACTTCCGGGGACTTCTGGGAAGATGGCGACTGAGTAAAACATATCAGGACGCAGCAGAAATCAGCGCAGTAGAGTTACCAAGAGGGAAACCCCACACTGCCAGGTCGCAGGAGCACCATCATAAATATCAGTAGGCAGAGATCCACTAGTTTGTGAAGGGCTGGGCTTTTGGTTTACCATGGTAGAGGCTGGCTAGGGTTTGACCTTAGTCCCGCCACTGTCTCCGCTGAGCAGAGATCATTTGTAGTCATGCAGGGGCTATATCTCAACAAATTAAACACCGGGTATTTTTCTTACCAACTTAACCCAAGTGGCAGATTATTTTTTCGGTTGTTAGGATTCTTTTGCATTAAACCATAAATGGGTTTACATCTCATCAACTTTTTATCATATTTATTTAAAACTGTTTTTGTGTATAAAACATCTCACATTATGAAACTATTTTGCAATGTATGCAGAACATTATTACTTTTTAAAAATAATTTTATTAGGGGCTCATACAACTCTTATCACAATCCATACATACATCAATTGTGTAAAGCACATCTGTACATTCATTGCCCACATCATTCTCAAAACATTTGCTCTCCACTTAAGCCCCTGGCACCAGGTCCTCATTTTCCCCCCTCCCTCATGAGCCCTTGATAATTTATAAATTATTATTTTGTCATATCTTGCCCTGTCCGACGTCTCCCTTCACCCACTTTTCTGTTGTCCATCCCCCAGGGAGGTCACATGTAGATCCCTGTAATCGGTTCCCTCTTTCCAACCCACTCTCCCTCTACCCTCCCAGTATCGCCTCTCATAACACTGGTCCTGAAGGGATCATCCACCTGGATTCCCTGTTTCCAGTTTCTATCTGTGCCAGTGTACATCCTCTGGTCTAGCCAGACTTGCAAGGTAGAATTCGGATGATGATAGTGGGGGAAGGGGGGAGGAAGCATTTAGGAACTAGAGGAAAGCTGTTTTCTTCATCATTGCCACATTGCACCTTGACTGGCTCATCTCCACCCCTAGACCCTTCTGCAAGGGGATCTCCAGTGGCCAACAAATGGGCTTTGGGTCTCCACTCTGCACTTCCCCCCTCATTCACCATGGTAAGATTTTTTTTCTTCTGATGATGACTTATACCTGATCATGGAGGTGAGCACCCAATGATATGATTTTTTTGTTCTTTGATGCCTGATAACTGATCCCTTCGGCACCTCGTGATCACACAGGCTGGTGTGTCCTTCCATGTGGGCTTTGT
The DNA here is from genome assembly GCF_050624435.1 of Tenrec ecaudatus. Taxonomy (NCBI): domain Eukaryota; kingdom Metazoa; phylum Chordata; class Mammalia; order Afrosoricida; family Tenrecidae; genus Tenrec; species Tenrec ecaudatus. The sequence continues at coordinate 125,703,749 of NC_134530.1, read as the reverse complement.
TGCTTCTGAACTAGATAGGCGCTTGTTTACCCTCAAGCTTTTAAGACCCCAGATGCTATATCTTTTGATAGTCGGGCACCATCAGCTTTCTTCAACACATTTACTTATGCATCCACGTTGTCTTCAGCGGTTCTTTCAGGAAGGTGAGCATCATAGAATGCCAATTTTATGAAAGAAAGCATTCTTGCATTGAGGGAATACTTGAGTGGAGGCCCAATATCCTTCTGCTACCTTAATACTAAACCTGTAAATATAGGCACATAGATCTATTTCCCCATCATCATATATAAATGTATTTGCATATGTACATGCCTTTATCTAGACCTCTATAAATGCCCTTTGCCTCCAAGCTTTTTCCTCTATTTCCCTTGACTATCCGCCTGTCCCACTATCATGCTCAGTCCCCACCTGGGTTTCAGCGATTCCTCTTGGTTACATTACCCTTGACCATGCCCTACCAGGCCTTCCACACCCACCTCATCACCAATTTAGATCACTTGTTGTTCCCTTGTCCCTGGGTTTAACACCACTTCCTTTCCCCCCACCTCCCCCTCTCCCATGTCCCCCTGGAACTGTCGGTCCCATTGTTTTCTCCTCTAGATTGTTCATCCAGACTATACTATTTAGACAGACCTGCGGATATAAAAACATGCACAAAAACAAGACAGAGCAAAACTTAGGAACAATATACAGCAAAACAACAACAAACCACTGACAAAGAACAAAACAAAACACAAGAAAGAAAAGCTTGTAGTTAGTTCAAGGATCGTATATTGGCCTTTAGGAGTGTTTCCCAGTCCAGTCTGTTGGGGCACCACGCCCTGGCCCCAAAGTCCACCTTCAGCATTCCCTGGGGACCTTGCCGCTCCATTCCCTTGCTGGGAACATTATTATTTTTATGAACTATAATCTTCATGAAATGATGAACTTCTTGTAAATATAATCAACATAATCCATATTACTTTGAAAAATTAGGAGAATTAGGGCTAAGAATTTCTTCATGCCCTTTTGTATAACAAGAGACCACTTGAGTGATTTATGTGATGTTTTACATTTCACTGAAGTTTGATCGTGATAAGTGCACATCTCCTTCCAAAACAATTCAAACAGATAACTATTTGATTGAACAAAAAATGCTAAATAAAAAGAACATGAAGACAATCAAGCTTGATACATTCACTACTGATGCAAGCACCTAAATAGACAAAGTAGTTAAAATATATCCAAGCAGATGGCATCTGAAGACAGCATGTAGAAATCACGAGTTATCTCATGATCCATTCGTAACAGATGGCGCGTGAAACACGAGTAAAATCGGGATCCATCCACAATGTGTTAAAACAGCCACAGCTTGCTGCTGCCTCAGGGCTCAGATATCATGTTACCTTCGTTTCCCTCACTTCTATCTCCCCACAGTCTCAGGGGGCTTAGTTTCTTTCTCATTTTCTCTTCCCTTTTTTATCATTTCCACTGCCGACCTCCAGAACTCCCTTTAGCCTAAGGCATTTTCGTCTGCACTCCACCCAGCTGGGAGCACTCCATCCTCTGCAGCATAATGTGAGGCTGGCACCCACCCTCTGCCAGGGAATATTCTGCACAACTTCTTCCGGGGAAATTCTGCCCGCCTGCACTCTGCATTGCTTGACATTTGACTGAGCAATTCCACCCACCTTCTTTGGGGGAAATCCTGCTTGGGTTGCTGGGGGAGCTCCTATCTGTCCTCTGTGGTCCCAAGTGACTGAGCTAACTTCCTCCTCCCTATTATAGAGCCTCACACGGCCTAAGGCAGCTCCACGCTGCAGCAGGAACCTCTGTCAACCTCCACAGCAATCTACCTGACCAAAGTAATTCCACCCACCATTTGAGGTGCTCTAGACTAGAGCTGGGAACCCACCAGCCTTATGTGGCACTCCTGTTGCAGCAGGAAGCCCTGCAGGCCCTCTGTGGTGCCCCAAGCTGCCGTGGGCCATGCCATGAAAGCTTCTCGTGAGATCACCCAGTATAGCACCATCCTCGTGCGTCTACAACAACCCAATCTGTGTTCCCTGATAGGTCCATCCAACTTGCCCTCCAAATAACAGAATACTGGTTTACTAGGGAAAGAGTGAAGCCACAGGAGGATCTAGTGGTAGGCCAATTCCATAGTGAAATTAACTGCAGGCAGGAAGAAGCAGCATTCCTATAAGTCATCCAGAAGGAGCCAGTGCTCTTCAACTACCTGGAAAATGGCACCTGGCTCCTCTAAACAACGCAACGTCAACAGCAATCAGCCCCAAGAACCTCAACCTCAAAACAGGAGAAACAAAAGGTAATGGTAGATGTCCTGAACCTAACAATGTGCATAGAAAGAGCAGACATTGATAGGCCACAGAAAGAAATTTTCAGAATGTTGCTTGGAGTCATACTGGCTATGAGGGGAACAATACATAAAAAGGATGAAATGATGGAGGAGATAAATTCCACACACCAAAGGGAAATACAAGAGCTTATTTACAAGGGACGAGGTCACAAAAACCAGTAGCAGATTCATGGACTTTGCCAATCGACTGGAGGAGGCAGAGAACTGCACCTGTGACCTAGAGGACAGCCAAGCAGAGCAGCTAGTGTAAAACAAGCAATCACATACAAAGGTTCCCAAATAAGAATATGCTCAGACCAGACCTATCAGCAGAAACTATGACGAAGAGGAGAGAGTGGAGTAACATATTCCAAAAGTTGAAGGAAAACAACACAAACCCAAGAATACTCTAACCAGCCAAATTATCTATCAAGATAGATGGAGAAGTAAGTCTCTTCCCAGACAAGGAAAAATTCAAAGAATACATTAGAAGAAACCGAGCCCTACAAAAGATCCTTACCCACCCAGTATGGGCAGAAGAACAGCACTCACCAAGCATAAATAAGAGACTGCCACACAGAACAACCCCACCCAGAGGGCAACGAGAAAACAGCCGGCAAGATAGCATTGGCTTAAGGGTGGAAAGAAGTCCAGAATGAACCACACACACATGTACAACACACTGTTAAGAAAGGGAAGTAAAAAACACCCAACACAAAAGGTGTAAGATAACATCAGAGTCCATAGATGGAGATAATAACCTGAATATTAATGGACCAAACTCGGGCATTAAAATACTGAGGCTAGCAGACTGGCATAGAAAACACAACCCATCAATCTGCTGCATACAGGAGACATAGCTCAAGACTACAGACAAAAATAGGCTGAGAATCAAAGGCTGGAGAAAGGTATAACAAGCAAACAGAATTCAAAAAAGGCAGGGGTTGCAATCCTAATCTCAGTTAAAATTGACCATAAAGTGCAAATCAAAAAGAGATAAGGAGGGACACTATTTAACGCTCAAGGGAACGGTAGACAAAGAACCACAAAGCAATTTAAACATATATTGCCCGAACAAGAGACCCGCTAAATACGTCAACCAAACACTCCAAACGGTGAAAAAATAAATCACAGCCTCAATAATTATAGTTGGTGGTTTCAATACTTCAATACATTGCTCTCTGAGAAAGATAGATCACAAGGAAAGAACTCAACAAGGGGCTAGAGATATAAACACTATTATTAGACAATTTGACCTGATAGATAATTTACAGAGCTTTTCAATCAAATACAAAAAGAAACCTGTTCAAGCCCACGTGAATCTATATAAATTAAAACACATTGACATCATACAGACCTCTCTCTGACCACTGTTCCATACGGCTGGAAATCAACAAACAGAAGATGAAGAAAACAAACAATTGGAGGATGAATAACTTTCTACTGTAAAAGGAGTGAGAACTGGTCCAGATCAGAGAGGAAATTAGGAAATTTCTAGAAACCAATGAGAATGAGAACATGACGTACCAAAACTTATGGGACACAGCAAAGGCAGTTATCAGAGGAAGTTTCATAGCAATACACGCACATATGAAAAAGGAAGAGAGACTTATGATTGATATACTTGCACAAAATCTACAACAACTAGACCAGAGTCAACAGGACAATCTACTCATAGTAAAGGAAAATAAATAATAAAAATCAGGGCTGAGAATCAGGAGAGGGAAAATAAGAAAACTATGGAAAAAATTAATGCTGCTAAAAGTTGATTCTTTGAAAGTATAAACATGATCGACAGACTGTTGGCAAGCCTAACCAAAGAAATAAGGGAACAAATCTCAATAGCAAGGATGAGGGATAAAAGAAGGGCCATTACAACAGACCCTAGCGAAATCAAAAGGATAACTGCACAGTATTACAAAGGACTGTATTCCAATGAATTCAACAACTTGGAGACATGGACAAATTCTTGGAAAACAATCTCTCCCTAGACTATCCCCGATGGACGTCAATAATCTCAACAGACCCATAGCAATAGAAGAAATAGACAAGGTTATCAAGGGATTACCAACTAAAAAAAATTCCCTGGACCAGATGGCTTCACAGGAGAATTCCACCAAGCATTCAGGGAAGAACTGACACCAATCCTTCACAAACTTTTCTAGAACACAGAAAAAGACGGCAAGCTCCCAAACTCCTTCTATGAAGTTAGTATAATGCTGATACTGAAACTGGGCAGGGATCCCACAAGAATCGAGAACTATAGACCAATATCTTTAATGAACATTGATGGAAAAATCCCTAACAAAATACTGGTCAATAGAACAAAAAAGTATATATAAAACAAGTAATTCACCACGACCAAGTGGGATTCACACCAGGGATGCAGGGATGGTTCAACATACGAAAGACCCTTAGTAGCATTCACCACATTGACATGAAAAACTGTAAACACCACATGATAATATCCATCGATGCGGAAAAAGCATTTGACAACATTTAACACCAATTCCTGTTCAAGACACTTGAGAAGACAGGAATGGAAGGAAAGTTCCTCAAGATAATACAAGCTATGTATGACAAATCAGCCAAATCAACAGGTCTGTAGTCATCAATTTGGCTCCTGTAGGTGGAGTTCACACCCTACTGAAAATGGTTCCTATGGACATCCAGAGAACAGGTCAGAGTTAAGCTGCCATCCTAAATCTAGGATCCGCCCATCTTGTCACATGTATACCCTCCAATCTCTCCTCTTCCTATTGCGTGTATGTCCCTAGACCACCCCCTCTCATTGCTGTATAACCTATAGTGCAACCCCTTCATGTGACGTTATGTCTTTACCTGTAATTAGTGGGCTTTCACGCGCCCCCCCAAAGACATATAGACCTGGGTTAACAAGAGATCCCTCCCACACTCTCGGCTCCTCCCTTGACCTCTTATCAGTTCCCCCTCGCCTTCCCCATTTCCCTGTCCCCTTGTCCTCCTTCTCTTCCCCCTCTCTTCACATGGACCACCAAGTGGGGCTGAGGTGAGCATTGCTACCATGAAATGTGTCTGATTCCATTATTGCAATATCTCTTTTATCTCTCATGCTCTCGATGACTTTAATATTTATATATCTCAACCGTGCAATTATACTTATTGAACTTGTGATTAGTGGTGGGGGCTGGCATCCCCCAGTTAATACCACACAATGTGACAGTAAATGGAGAAAAGACAAACACAATCCTACTGAAAAGGGAGAGCAAACAAGGATGCCCCTTGTCCCCATTCTTCTTTAACAACATAATGGAGGTTTTGGCCAACAGCATAAGGCAAAGAAAAGACATCAAAGGTATTCACCTGGGGAAGGAAGAGGTGAAACTATCATTATTTGCAGATGATATGATTTTATATGTGGAAAATCCCAAAAGCTCCACAAGGGGAGTACTGGAAGCAATAGACGAATATGGCAGAGTGGAAAGGTACAAGATCAACAAACAGTAGTCTATTGGACTGCTATACACATCGGATAAGACCACAGAAGAGGAGATCAAAAATGTGGTACCCTTCATAATAGCCAAGCACAAATGGAAAGATCTAGGGATATATCTGAGTTAAAGAACAAAATATCTGTATGAGGAAAACTACAGGACACTATTATAAGAAACCAAGAGCGACCTCAACAAATGGAAGGATATCCCATGCTCGTGGATTGGAAGACTCAATATAGTCAAGATGTCAGTTCTGCCAAAGGCACTATATAAGTTTAATGCAATCCCGATACAATTACCCTCATCGTTCTTCAAAGAAATGGAAAAACTGATTACCAATTTCATATGGAAAGGGACGAAGGCCAGAATTAGCAGAGAATTCCTTAAGAAGAAGGACAGAGTGGGAGGGCTTGCTTTACCTGAATTTAGCACATATTATACAGCCACAGTGGTCAAAATCTCATGGTATTGGTATAATGACAGATACTCAGACCAATGGAAAAGAACTGAAAACCCAGAAACAAAATCATCAACATACAGACAACTCATCTTTGATAAGGGTCCAAAAAATATCCAGTGAGAAGCAGATGCCCTATTCAACAAGTGGTGCTGGAAAAAAAAATGGCTATCTACCTGCAGAAAAATGAAGCAAGACCCATATCTTACTCCATGCACAAGAATAAACTCAAGGTGGATCACAGACCTCGAGGTAAAACTCCAAATTATTAGGGTCATCAATGAGGGAATTGGGGCCAACCTGAGAACTTTGGAGCAAGGAATACATAGGCAATCAGAAATAGGGAAGGACACAAATACAGAGGAGGCACAAATTGACAAGTGAGATATACTGAAGATAAAACCTGTGTACATAGAAGGAATTCACCAAGAGAGTAATAAGAGAGCCTACGAACTGGGAAAACATTTTTAGCAATACCCTCCAATGAGTTGGAATCAATTTAATGGCAGTGGGCTTAGGCTTTTGAGAAGGAAAATCTGTATTTAAATAAGTTTATAACAAGTGCTGGCATCTTGAAACCACCAGCTGCTGCACATGTGTGGCAAGATTCTGTAGTTTTTACAGGCTTAGAAATCTACCCTACGAAGCAGTTCTCTGTCCTATAGTGTTACTAATGAGGCAGAGTCTGCAGAACTGCTTAGTTCTTTGGTTTCATAAAAAATAATTTAGATTCAATTAAAAAATGGAATCACCAAATTGTCCACAACTGATTTCCACTTAACACACCGATTATGATGATCTAACACTTGGATTCATTCTGATGAGCATTAACCTAATGAGTGTAAATTACTGTGTCAGTATCAAGAACAAATATTTCTCAGGCACTAGAACACTAGGGTGACTTAATGTGGCACACCTTAAGATACCTCTTACAAACTGCAAACTGTGAATTACAATGCAGAGAGTAATATGACTTCTAGCCAGATCCTGTTATTCCCACTGAATGACCTTTGTCCTGATGTGTCTGAGTAAGGGGATAAAATTCTGACTGGGTAGGATTCAGCTGTGAGTCAGTGACTAGGGTTAACTCTGACTGACATACTGCTGGGTATGAAAGCAGCAGGATCTCACTCCCAGCTAGAGGGGGAGGCAGGAGTGGAGTGTATGCCTTGGACCCTGAGACCACTGCACATTAAGCCTCTTTGGTCCAAGAGACAGCTGTGTCAACAGAGGAGTGGCAGAACAGCAGCAGAACCAGGAGCCAGAGTGGTAGACTTGCCAGCCCACAGAGGGTAAAGCTGAGTGCTTTGGGGCAGGCAGCTAGCTAGCTTAGGGAGAGGGTACCTCTGAACATTTAATTAGGGGAGTGGGACCACAGAGCTGGAACTGAGTGCTTTTAGGCTGAAGCTTATGGTGAAGTAGTATGGCGTATGGGCATTCATTGGCAGCCCTAAAATGGCACTGTAACTTTGCCGGAGCAGGACAGAGGCCAGGTCAAGTGGCAGAGGGCCAAAGAAAGGCCTGTGTGTTAGCACAGCAAAGAAACTGTCTTGACTTACCAACTGTATCCAGAGCATTTCTCACCTCAATTGTTGTTCTTATTATTTACTCTAGGCACAACAGAAGAGCACACTGCCTGGTCCTGCACCCTCCTCACAATTCCCATGCTTGAGCCCACTCATTGAGGGCCTTTCTATTCTTCACTGCCCCTCCACTTTACCAAGCATGATGTGCTTCTCTAGGGACTGGTCTCTCCTAACAATATGTTCCAAGTATTTAAGATGAAGTCTCACCATCCTTGCCTCTAAGGAAAACTCTGGCTGTACCTCTCCTAAGACAAACCAGTTTGTACTTTTAGTAGTCCATGGTACTTCAAATATTCTCCTCCAGTATAATTCAAATTAACTTCCTTAATAAACCCTATAATTGTGAGCATCACCTGTGGGTTCTGTATGGCCATTGCAAGGATTTATCGAACCCCACCAAGAAGTGGAGTGCCACAGGAGGGATGGTTGGTGTCAGAATAGGTTAAAGACAGGGGAGAGTAGAGGCACATCTGACCACTCTGCTTTGTGGCAATCAGTCTTGGGAGCCAGAGGAGGTTCTTCACACACACTCTTGTCATACATACTAAAATGGAGTATGATCCCCCCACCATTGATCAAAGAACTCTAATCCTGTGTATTCGCAACAGAAATGCAGGCATACATGTACCCAAAGACACTTATTGGAATGTTTACTAGACAACGGCATCCTTTGCATAAGACCAGAATAACTGTTATTATTAAATATTTTGACCAGAGTCTATAGATGAATCCTGATCAAAAGGGGGAACAATGTAGACCAAAATTTAATATTCTCATAGCAACCAGACTTGCTAGAGGATGAACCCCAGAAAACTACTGGCCTGAGATAATCTTTATATGCTAAACTAAAAATACTGCCTGAAGTCTTCTTAAAGATATACAATAGATTAGCTTACTAGTAAAGAATGAATACTTTCAGCCTAATGCTTTCAGATATATATACATGTATATATATATATATAACCAAAGAGACAGCGGCAACATGGAAGCGTACATAGAAACCTAAGGGAGATGCCGAGTTTATGTTAATGGGCGGAGGGACAACACAGAAAATAAATGTGACAATGATTATACAACTTTAAGAATGAAATCAATGTCACTGAACTGTACTGGAATTGGTATAGGTTTTTTCTATGTAACTATGCCCAACAAAACATCGTCACACAAATGTTCATAACAGCACTCTAATAACTCATCTATAGTCAAACATATAAATTATAGATATAAGGAAAAAAAGTGCTGGGTAGACTGGAGCATGTACACAGGCACAGATAAGAGTTTATGACAACGGGTTCCAGGTCAGATAAACCCCTCAGGAACAGAAATGGGAGTAGCGGTACCAGGAGGGGAAGGAGGGGGAAGGGGAAGGAGGGGAGTAAGGGGGAACCAATCATAATGACAGACACATTTACCACCCCCACCCACCCCAACCAGGGGGATGAACAACAGAAACACGGGTAAAGGGAACAGCGGTGGGTGTAAAATATATGCTCGATACAACTGATGTATGGGAAGTTGTAAGAGCCCCCAATAAAATGTTTAAAAAAACAAACAGAAAAAAAATGAAAAATCTGCATAGCAATGAGATTAATTATAAATATATACAAGAAGGTGAATCTCACTGTGGGTGGCTGAATAATGGCCTTTGGAGATAACCTGGTCCTAATACCTAGAACCTGTGAATATTACATTATGTGGCCTAAGAGGCTGACCCAATGTGATTAAACTAAGAATCTTGAGATCCTGGATTATTCAGGAGGAGCCTATATGTAGGGAGATTTCACTACATAAGAAAAGGACTAGAAATAATTGAAGCAGCGTTTGGAAGTAGACGTCCACAAGCTTTGGGACACAGGTAAAAACATATTTTCCCCTCTCAGAACCTCCAGAAGAAACTAAACCTCCTAACCCCTTGATTTGGTCTAGTGAAACTCATTTTACACTTCTGAATTCCAGAACTGTAAGAATAAATTTGTGGTGTTTTATCTTACTAACTCTGTAGCAATAGGAAACTACACACTCACAACAGAAAACTAAGATACTCACAAATAATGCTAAGAAAAAAAGGGGATTGTTATAAATGGTTTCCTTTTGTGTAAAATGAAACACCCAAAACAAAACAAACACCCCTGGCTTTAGAAGTTAGGATAGTAGTTACTTCTAGGGAGGAAAATGGTGATTAGAAAAGGTTATGAAAAGTACTTCTTGCACACTCAAATGCTATTGTTGATCTGAGGATTGGCAGTGCACTTGGAATGTGTGAACCCCTTCATTAGTGTGCTCTTCTGTTATCGCGGTATGTGTGGTTTTGAAAATCGGTGCCTTGCAACCTTTATCAATCTGATTACCTGATAAACAGACATATATTCATGACAGGGAAAAGTACTAAACACCAATTTTATTTTTGAAAAACCCTAAAGATTTTGTTTCTCAAAAAAAATACTAATAATTTTAACCTCTGATAAAATGTCATAGTACTTTAAAATGCTAAAAATTAAGTTGGAAGTCAAGCATTACTTAACTAGCTTTGTGACCCTGCATCCCAGTGCTATAAATTAAAAAATACAAATAAAAACACACTTTCTGAAAAAAATAACAGGGACAAGCAGGAAGTGCGTGCTAAAATGCCAAATTGCATTTTGGGCCTAAGGTTCGTGAAGCGAGACACATGGAAACACCACAAAACCTGCTGGCGCCGGCACTCTCCATGTCACTCCCAGCTCTCTGGCTCTCACTAGTTTTATCACATTTGACAGGCTGCGGTCTTTCCACTTTTCAGCTGCTGTTTCCGTGGGAAATATCTGAGTTCTTCTCGGACAGGTTTCTGCTTTACACAGGGTCTCGCTTTTGCATGTTTTATTCTAATAGAAATCTCCCTTTGATCCATATATCTCATTAAATATACAAACAATTTATAAAACACATCCGAATTTTATTGCTTGAAGAATACAGCATATGAAATCACAAGAATGTCAAAATGAAAAGTCTCTAAGGTTTCAAAACATATAATACATTATCAGATGCAGTAAAATATTAATTATCCTGAACTCTGCATCAGAAAAAAAAGTATGGAAAATATCTAAGTTGCTTACTTAAGAAACAGATATACTTAAAATAGAAAGTGTAAGAATGTTACAGTACAAATTAGAAAAGCCAACACTTTATCATTTTATTATTTCTCTAGACTAGACTACCTTTGGTACTTAAACCTTTTAAAAAATAATTCCTTCCATTTTATCTAATGTTATTCATAAATACACATCCATGAAACAACTTCAATTTAAGCATTCAGCAAAACTAACCTTTCTGCTTCATCAGGAAGTGTATTTAAGAAATGTTATCGCAATATTTCACTTCTTCATAAATTGCAAATATGATCATTAAGAATTCTAATACTTATAAACTTTACTTATTTAACTTTCCAATTAAAATTGGAATCCTGGTAGTCACAAACTACTTTGGGGCTTGGTAAAAGTATGGAAATGTAAAGGTTTGGCAATTGGCCATAGAAATTTAAATTATGTTATACTGTACGTGACTTTTCCATTCTGTTTCCAAAATATAAGCAATATGTCATTTCTTCAACATGTTGGATTCATATCACAATTTATTACTGAAATCAAATAAAGCTTCTTCCGTTTAACTATTATGTTAAAATGAACTACTTGTTTCATATAGTGCTGGTAAGTTATGTCACATCTTCTTAAAGTCAACCCAATCTTTTATTTTGAGCTATAATTCTATTTTGATGAAAGACAGAATGGCGTCATTTCAAAAGGTAGCACTGGACTCTAGGTCATCTAGTCAAGAAGTTATAAAAAGTAATGCTAAAAACAAAGAAGAAGCAAACTACAAGTTAAATTAAAACAAAACAAAACCCCTCTTTTTATAGCAAGCAAACTCATGAACTTTCCTTTCCCCTGCAAAGGTCTGAATATTCACGAACCTTCCATTTAAATCAACGGAACTCAAGCAATGGTTTCACAAGTTCCACCTATATATTTGAATAATATGAACATGGACTAAGCAAGTAATACTATTAACAACAATTATTGGAGTGAAATATTAAGAATCATGGCAATACTCAAAATCGGGCAGTCTCTGAAATGTAATAGTGTAGCTCAAGATGAATTATGCCACAATAAAACTGTATTTTTTACTAATACACACACACAGAAAACAAAATCAAAAACAAAATTCATCAAATTTATACAGCTACTACTGAACCCATTCCTTGATTTTTTTAATGTCTCTGTTGAGATATTTTTAAACAAGTATGTTTACCTGAGCATATATACGTATTGCCTTTATATATACTCACTTTAAAAGACAAAAGATTCAGATACTTCAGAACTGAACTGTTAAACTTTTATCAATCTGATCCAATGTCACTGCATCTCATACGCCAAAATAATTTAAAATTCCCAATTTTTAGCTAGGTTAAAAGGACAGAAGAAATGCAAATGCAGATGTAGAGCTTCTGTATAAATTTTACTATTATTTTATAAACTTGAAGTTTTCTGTTAACACTGTTTATTGATCAGATAAAGGATTCACTGCTATCTAAAATTTCATAAACACTATTAAAAATTCAAAATTGATATTATACTGAAGCTTCCATTTCAATAGTTCAGAGAGACAGTTTTCACGTGTATAGCACACAACAGAGGAAACTTAACAGCAGACACCCCAAGAATAATAATGGCAAGTCCACCAAGATGCATACAAAATTATAGATGAGCATTCTTTCACTGTTTTGTTGTGGGGAAAAACATTTATAGAGGAAACAGAAACTCAGCTGGCAAATTTCAGATATCATCATCATCATCTTCATCCTGAGAAGATCCTGCTTGATTGGATGCACTGGCGGAGGCAGCAGCAATCTGGGCTTGTTGGGCAGCCTGCTGCATTTGAAGCCATTCTTGCTGGGCCAATTCTGCTTGTTGTTGTCGGGCCTAAATACCGAAACAACAACAGAACTTTTAGAAACACACGGACACATACATACTTTGGTTAGAACGGAGTAAGCCAATTACAGATTCCAACTTGGATATTCCCAGCTAGTATATAATTACTGTACATCTGGAGAACAAGAACTCTATGAAGAAATATACTAAGAGAATTTCCTAAACTTAGTTCTTCTATACAAGGTTCTTTTAATGTCTTTAGTTTAAATGAAAAAGCTGAAAAAGATCATTGGGGCGGGGGGGAAGGGGGCGATATCAAAAATGTTTTTTAAATTGTTTTCTTTGATTCCTTTTCCTACATGAGTGTTCTTTAAGGTTCCCATAAAAATTCCATTACCTTTTAATTCCATATTTCCACAAACTTTTTGAAGCCCTCTCTAATTTCTTCCTTCCTTTTCATTTGGTTCTTTTGTCCCTCCTTATGTTATAATTTTGAAATAACCTTTTTTTTTTTTTCAAAATAAAACTCATTTCTGTGGCTTAAAAGTTCCTTGTATAGCCTGTGTAACACTTAAGGGTACAATACTGTAAATGACTGCAATCAAAATCTTGGTATTTCTTTTGTGCTCCTATCACAATTGCTCATCCTATATACAGGTGTGTATGTCTGCACCTACATGTGCACACAGACTTCTGAGATACACAATAGTTATTTAACAAGAAATGGATTTTAGTAAATGGGGTAGTTAAAACCCATTCATTTTCTATAGCTTCTATAAAGACCATAAATGTTAGAAGCCAAGATACACTTTTCATTATGTGTATTGTTGCAACAGCTACGGCTCCTTCTCAATTTAATTTCATCAACTGACAGGAAAACTATGCAAAAATGAACTTGTTCTTAAAAAGGTCATGTACTTTCCTATTAGGCAATGCTGCTGTTGTCGTGTCCCCCGCCCCAACTGTCTTTTCTCCTATTATTCCTTAAGCTTACCTCACCCATAGCTTCACCCACAACTAAGTCCTAGTTGTCCTTTAAAACCTAAGGTAGGAAGTCTTTCCTCACCCTTTCAGGCCGCATTGTGTGCTGGCTGTCATCTGCCCACTTTCTACCCACTTTGTCTTATAATAACCTTCTATCTTCTTGTTTTATCAAACTTGAAAACAGAGACTGCTTTAATATTTCATATTCACTACTGTATTTTCTGAATCTCCTGTGGGGGAAATGATGCTTGGCATATTCTCTAACACACACACACACACACACACACACACACACACACACACACACACACACTCCTCACTTTAGAAAGAATCTGTCATTAAGCAAGGAGACCTGGAGGCATGGTGGGTTAAGTAATAACTGGATTCAAACCAAAAGGTTGGTGGCTTGAACTCATGAGCTGCTCCACAAGACAAAGCAGCAGCAAACTGCTTCCATAGTTTACAGTCTTGGGAACCACAGTGGTACACTGCAGTTCTGCTGTCACCAGGGTTGCACTGAGTTGTCCATTGAAAAGGCAAAGGAAACACAAGAGATTATGGTGGTGTCAACTACAAGAAGCAACCAACAAGTCTAGAAATGAGGGCACAAGAGACAAGAATTTGTAAAACTTAGAAGTTTTGTGGCGTAACCTCTGATGATGGAGCACAGATCAGCGGGCGCTAGTAAGGTCTCCCCAACCTCACATATAGTTTGGACCCACACCTCTGAGAAGGGAGTGCATGCTAGGTTAGGACTAACAGAAACAACGAACAGGACTAAGTTCCTGAGGCTCAAATGAAGGCATGTTGGTGGGCTGCTCAAAGGGAACTGGAAGTCAATAGGAAGCTAAAGGAAGGAGAAAAGTCCTTTCTTCTACTTCCAGCCTTGCAATCTCCCTCTGGATTCCCCCCACCAGCAACTAACAGAAAGCCAGCTATGCAAAAGAAGAAATGGGTTTTCAGAGTAATAATCCCAGTGTCACAGAGAAAAAGAGGCTTCAAGCCAAAAGACATTCCTTGGTAACTCCTGCACACCTCAAGTGGTATTTCCTGTACATGTAATTTCTTCGTACCTTCTTCAAGCAATGAGCCAGTCTCACAAAAGATTTATTAAGAGTGCCTACATTACACCTCCTCTACAAGACACCAAGCTTATGAAGAGAATGTGTGTTCCTTGTCTTTGTACACTGCAGCAACCATATGAGGGGGTTTTTCAAAAGTTTCGTGGAAACAATGGAATTCTCCCCCATTTTTGAAACCCCCCCTTACATAATATCTTGCAATCCAGCAGGAATTTACATGTTACTTCAATTCTGACTTAATATCTGTCAAAAGATGTGGGGAGAGAGGTTGGAGTGAAGTGGAAGAAAGCTGTTACTCTGGGGGAAGGTTACTGAAACAGCCATAGTAGTGGAGATGAATAAAGGGAGCAGTCTCTGGTCAATGTTATTAAAAGACAAACAAAACATGAACTGAAGGGAAAAGTACTGAACTTGGTGTTATAAAGTCTCTGTGGTAAGAACAGAAGCCAAATGACAAGAAATAAGAAACAAGTGGCATATATTTTCAAAAGACAATAATATATCTATCATCATAGGAAACGACAAAAGAGTTTGGGGGGCATACGAAGACACAAGAGGTAGCGTATGACCAAGAACCAATGGTACTGAAGGAAGCTGAACTACATGCATGGGCAAAAACCAAGGTTCCAGGAACCAATGGAATACAAATTGTAATGTTTCAACAAACCGATGCAGTACTGGAAGTTCTCACTCTTCTATACAGGAAATTTGGAAGACCCCTGCCTGGCCAGCCAACCAGAAGTGATCCATCCTTGTGCCCATTCCAAAGAAAGGCGACTCGGCATCATATAGTACCATTATCAAATACTACCATTAATATCTGTAGTGAAGTGAAATTGCTTGGTATGGCTCATCTACAATTCCCAAATAGTCTTTGTACACCCACCAAATAGTCAGCTAAGTAGGAGTACACAAATAACGTGCAGAGGACTCTAAAATGAGGATGGAACAGTTCGCCCTCCCACCATGTAAAAAGTGAGCCACCGAAGGAGCAGAACAGAGAATCCACAACCATTAAGAAAGAAAACCCACAAATGAAGCATGTCAAAGATCCTGCAATACTTTTTTGAGCAGGACAGATGGAAAGGACCAGTCAGTAGGCATGAGAGAGAGATGCTTCAAGACAAAAGAACTGTACCCTCAATATTTCTGATACTGACCTTTTAACTTCCCCAATGACCCCCCCCCATGCTCATTTAGCATTGTCTGTGAGATACGTGTGGTCACTAAGGGATTACTGAACTCAAAAAGAAGTAGAGTGCGCTAGGAGAGACAATTATCTCCAGAACAGGGCTAAAAGAGTTAGCAGGTAGAGGCATGTCTGATCTCTGACTCAAAGGAAACACAGGCCCTGGGCTAACTCTCCTCATTCCTTGTAAAGTCAGAGGAGGTCAGATGCAGCCTCTGCACCATTTCTGCAACATCACATGCAAGTAAAATTTTGGAGATAATTACCCAACAACGGTTGCAGCAGTACACTGACAAGAGGTGTAGGCCAGATTCAGAAGAGGATGTGGTACTGTTGCTATCAAAGGGATCTTAGCTGAAAGCAGAGACTACCAGAACAATGTCTGCTTGTGTTTTATTGACTCTGCAAGGCATTCAACTGTGTGGATCAAAACAATCTCCAGACAACACTGTGAAGAATGAGAATCTCAGAGGACGTAATTGTTCTCACGCAGAAGCTGTTTTGTAGACCAAGATGCAGTCATTGGAACAGAACAAGGGAATACTGTGTGGATTAAAATCAGGAAAAGTATGTGTCAGAGTTGTAGCCTTTTAAAATTTTTATTCAATCTGTATGCTAAGCAAATAATCCCAGAAATTGGTTTTTATAAAGAAGACATCAAGATTAAAATAACAACCTGTGATATGCAGATGATACAACCTTACTTGCTGAAGAGGACTTAAAAAACTTACTGATGAAGATCAAATACAACAGCCTTAAGTATGGATTTCAACTTAATATAATGAAAACAGAAATCCTCACACATGAACCATAAACACCTCCTGGAGAAAAGATAGAAGTTAAGAATTTCATATTACTTTGATCCACTACTAGCACTCACACTCATGGAAGTTGCAGTCAAGACATCAAACACCCAGGCCAGAAGGTCGATGTTCCCAACTAGAACAGCCAGTCGACAGAGAAGACCACATGGCCGGCCCCACTATGAGACACGACATTCCTCACTGACCCATAGCTCCACAGGCAACAACACTGGAGACACAGTTAGGGAACTGCACCCGATCGGATCCTGCCACACTGAGGCAAAACATTAAGGGGTGCAACAGAACAGCAGGGGAATGGAGCGGCGAGGTCCCCAGGGACTGCTGAAGGTGGACTTTGGGGCCAGGGCGTGGTGGCCCAACAGACTGGACTGGAAAACACTCCTAAAGGCCAACAAACAATCCTTGAACTAACTACAAGCTTTTCATTCTTGTTGTGTTTTGTTCTTTGTCAGTGGTTTGTTGTATATTGTTGCTTGGTTTTACTCTGTCTTGTTTTTGTGCATGTTACTATCTCTGCAGGTCTGTCTAAATAAGATAGGCTGGATGAACAATTGGAGGAGAAAACAACGGGACCGATAGTTACATGGGGACATGGGAGACGGGGAGGTCGGGGGAAAGGTAGTGGTGTTAATAAACACAGGGACAAGGGAACAACAAGCGATCCAAATTGGTGGTGAGCAGGGTGTGGGGGGCCTGGTTGGGCATGATCAAGGGTAATGTAACTCAGAAGAATTGCTGAAACGCTGGTGGGGACTGAGCATGATAGTGGGACAGGAGGGAAGTCAAGAGAAATAGAGGAAAGAGCTGGGAGGCAAAGGGCATTTACAGAGGTTTAGATAAAGACATGTACATATGCAAATATATTTATACATGAGGATGGGGAAATAGATCTATGTGCATATATTTATAAAGTTAGTATTACAGTAGCAGAGGGACATTGGACCTCCACTCAAGTACTCCCTCAATGCAAGAATACTTTCTTCTATTAAACTGGCACTCCATGATGCTCCCTTTCCGACACAATCACTGAAGACAAAGCGGGTGCATAAGCAAATGTGAAGAAATCTGATGGTGCCCGGCTATCAAAAGATATAGCATCTGGGGTCTTAAAGGCTTGAAGGTAAACAAGCAGCCATCTGGCTCAGAAGCAATAAAGCCAACATGGAAGAAGCACACCAGCCTGTGCGATCAAAAGGTGTCAAGGGATCAAGTATCAGGCATAATCATAACAAAAATCTTACCATAGTGAATGAGCGGGGGAGTGCGGAGTGGAGACCCAAAGCCCATTTGTAGGCCATTGGAGATCCCCTCACAGAAGGGTCTCAGGGAGAAGAAGAGCCAGTCAGGGTGCAGTATAGTAATGATGAAAAATACAACTTTCCTCTAGTTCCTAAATGCTTCCTCCCCCCTCCTCCCACTGTCATGATCCGAATCCTACCTTGCAAGTCTGACTAGATCAGAGGATGTACACTGGTACAGATGGAAACTGGAAACACAGGGAATTCAGGGCAGATGATCCCCTCAGGACCAGTGGTGTGAGTGGCGATACTGGGAGGGTATAGGGAGGGTGGATTGGAAAGGGGGAACCTATTTCAAGGATCTACATGTGACCTCATCCCTGTGGGACATACAACAGAAAAGTGGGGGTAGGGAGACGTGGAACAGAGCAAGACATGACAAAATAAATAATTTATAAATTATCAAGGGTTCGTGATGGAGGGGGGAGTGGGGAAGGAGGGTAAAAAATGAGGACCTGATGCCAGGGGCTTGGGTGGAGAGCAAATGTTTTGAGAATGATGAGGGCAACGAATGTACAAATGTGCTTTACACAACTGATGTATGTATGGAGATTATGATAGGAGGTATATGAGCCCCTAATAAAATGATTTAAAAAAAAAGAAATCAAACACATTGCATTGGCCAAATCTAGAAAATAACTCTTCGAGATATTACTATGAGGCCTAAGGTGCACTTGAACCAAGCCATGATATTTTCAATATGCAAGGAAAAACTGACAATGAATAAATGCAGTTTTGTTGTCCAGGCAGTTCTGACTCACAATATTATATGCAACATAATAACACACTGCCTGAGCCATCCTCAATTATGGTTATGTTTGCAACAACATTGTCCCAGGCAGTTTCAATCTATTTCATCAATGGCTGTCCTCTTCTCCAGACCCCTCTACTTGATCCCAGCATGATGTTCTTTTCCAGGGACCGGTCCCTCCTGCTAACATGTCCACAGCACATAGACAAATTATCACCACCTTCACTTCTAAGAAGCATTCTGATTGTCATTCTTCCAAGATAGCTTTGTTTGTTCTTTTGACAGTTCATGGTACTTTTAATATTCTTTATCAGCACCATAACTCATATAAATTGATTCTCCTTTGGTCTTTTTTTCTTCAATGTCCAACTTTTACATAGAGATGAGGCAAATGAAAATGCCATGTCTGGGGTCCTCAAAGTGTTATCTCTGCTACTGGAGAAAGACTGATGCCCTTGAAGTATGATGTTAGTCACCATCCCATGTACTCTGGGCATGTTATCAATTAAGACTAAGCCCAGGAAAAGGACATCATGCTTGGTAAAGTGGAGGGTCAGCAAAAAAGAGGGGCCTTCAATGAGATGGACCGATGCAGTGCCTTCCACAACAGACTCACAGGAATGACTGCAAGGATGGTGTAGGACTAGAGTGTCTTGTTCTGTCGTGTATAAAATCACTGTGAGTCAGAACCAACTGGAGTCACAACATGGAGATGAAGATGGGGCCCCGGATGATATATATGGCTAAGTGGCTAATAACTGAACACCCAGAGGTGCCCTGGACAAAAAGGCCTAGTAATCTAACCCTGGAAATACCCTATGGAGTATAGTTCTAATATGCAACACATGGGGTTGCAGTGAGCCACAAATCAATTCAATGGCAACCAGTTTTTTAGTGTTTTGTTTTTTCCCTCCTAGTGTGGAAATGCAAGTGACTCCCATATGATTGAAGTCCCACCACTCCCCTCCAAGAAAAGTAATTAAAAGATTAAAGATGCTAAAGAAAAAATATATAAGAATGCCCCATGCCATCAAGTCTATTCTAATTCCTATTGATCCCATAACAGGGTTTCCAAGAGTGTAAATCTCTGCTGAAGCAAACAGACTCCACTTTCTTCCTTGCAGTGGCTGGTGCGGGGAACCACCAATCTTGTAGGGATCCTTAAAAAACAAGTATAGTTACTCATTTGTTTTATCGTACTTTGCATCCTACCAAATTCATCCCAAATACCTTTCTTCTGAAACTAGGGAATAAAAAAGAGGTAGGTATGCAAAAAAAAAAAAAAGTATATATATGCATAAACTTCCTAATTCACTTCTTTTGGAGATTTTTTTTTAACATTTTATTAGGGACTCATACAACTCTCATCACAACTCATACATATACATACACCAATTGTATAAAGCACATCCGTACATTCTTTGCCCTAATCGTTTTCAAAGCATTTACTCTCCACTTAAGCCCTTTGCATCAGGTCCTCCTTTTTTTAATCCCCTCCCTCCCCGCTTCCCCCTCCCTCATGAGCCCTTGATAATTTATAGACTGACCCATCTCCTCTCCTAAACCCCTCTGTGAGGGGATCTCCAGTGGCTGACAAATGGGCTTTGGGTCTCCACTCTGCACTTCCCCCTTCATTCACTATGGTATATAAATACATATATATATATATATATATATATATATATATTTTTTTTTTTTTTTTTGCATGATGCGTTATACCTGGTCCCTTTGGGACTTCATGATCGCACAGGCTGGTGTGCTGCTTCCATGTGGGCTTTATTGCTTCTGAGCTAGATGGCCGTTTGTTCACCTTCAAGCCTTTAAGACCCCAGACACTATCTCTTTCGATAGCCGGGCACCATCAGCTTTCTTCGCCACATTTGCTTATGCACCCGTTTGTCTTCGGTGATCGTATCATGGAGGTGTGCAGCCAATGATATGATTTTTTGTTCTTTGATGCCTGATAACTGATCCCTTCGGGACCACTCGATCACACAGGCTGGTGTGTTCTTCCATGTGGGCTTTGTTGCTTCTGAGCTAGATGGCCGCTTGTTTATCTTCAAGCCTTTAAGATCCCAGTCACTATCTCTTTTGATAGCCGGGCATCATCAGCTTTCTTCACCACATTTACTTGTTCACCCACTTTGGCTTCAGCAGTTGTGTCGGGAGGGTGAGCATCATAGAGTTCCAATTTAATAAAAGAAAGTATTCATGCATCTAGGGAGTGCTTGAGTAGAGGCCCAAGGTCCCTCCGCCACCTTAATACTTAACCTATAAATATAGACACATAGATCTATTTCCCCATCCTCATATATATATTTGCATGTACATGTCTTTGTCTAGACCTCCATAAATGCTTGACTCCTAGCTCTTTCCTCCATCTTTTGGAGATTTTTAAATTGTGTTTTTAAAAGGATTCTGACTTGCACATATTAAAGGAGTCCTGGTGGCATAGCAGTTAAGCAATCTGCTGCTAACTGAAAAACTAGCTGGTGGTTTAAACCCACAGCTGCCCCTTGGGGGAAAGACATGGAAGTCTGCAGGCCTATGGAGTCATAGCCTGGAAGCCCTGTGGGGTAGCTCTACTCCGGCACACTGTGTAGCTATCAGTTGGAAGCAACTTAAAGGCAATGGGTTAAATGACTCATTTGTAATTTACAGTTAACCTCAATCTTGACGTACTAATAGGTTTTTCTATTTGCTGCTTGCAGTAAAAGTTTCAGATGTGATTTTCATTGTTAATATTTAAAATAAAATCTGAAAAATTAAAAGAAATAAAAGTGATAAAATGATGTTGTAATTACTGTGTTCCTTTAGTTCTATGACTAGGCAGCTGCTATAATTCTAACTCTTTATAGTCTATTAGTCTTCCTCACAAGAACAAAGAACACGAGGGGATCTTTGCCCCTAGGCTACACTGAGGTAACTAACTCACTGCCACAGTCAATTCTGACTCACAGTAACCCTACAGAGAAATGAAAAAAGAGCAAAAATAAACAAGGACAAAGAGGTAAATGCAAATGCACATTTGGCAAGTAATGATTATTTCTTCACTGCATCTCATTTCTGGGGCAAGAATAAAGCATACTTCATTTAAAAACTGCAAAATAAATGTAAGCAAAATGGTGGCGTGAGCATTAGCATGGTATTGTAGAAAGAACACGTACTTTGGATTCAGAAGACCTGAGCTGAATTTAGGACCGAACACTTCCTGCCTGTATGAACTTGCCTGTTTAATTTGTTGAAATAATTTTTACCCCAGGGGAATAAGTTCCATTATGATCGGAATCATGTCCCTTTGGTTGACTACCATAAGCCTTGGAAAAAATCCTGGTTAGGTCGCAGAGACATCAGAAAACATCTGTCGAACAACCAAACAATCTCATGCAAGTTTCTCTGAGTCTATTTCTTAACATGTAAAACAGATATAAGATATAATATTTCATTGCGATCTGGCCAGGTATGTGAAGTACCAAGCAGAGCACTTTCTTCCTTCCATCACATAATGAATTCAGTACTCTTAAGGTAACTAATAGCAAAGAATCAATAAACAACCATTAACGTATAGCTTAAACCAACATTTCTTTAGGACCTCATCTAAACAGGAATTATAATATTGTTTACATGTGTTCATTCTTGTCTTAAAGGGTTACCTCTTCAATGCCTATCTCACAGGTTATTATGAGGATTAAATGTAAGTAAATTATTTGTCCATGTGCTTCAATAACCCATAGTAAGAACTCAAATGTGCCAGTAACCTTTTATTTTTGCGTTTAGTTTAATTGGTATCAGGTGGCTAGTGTCTATTAACATTCAAAGTCCAATGCTTTTTCATGGAAAGTGAACTGATTGTCTGGGTACAGGGAAATCAGCTACAGTGCTCGGCTGCAGGAGATGATCTGAAACGATACATCCTAGTTCTAATGGTTACTATGGCACCTATGAAAACCTTATCCATTCTGTGCACTAAGAGCTGCCATACCATATGAAACAAGAGGCCAGAACTTAAGGGGGAAAAACTGCCTTGCTCCCTCCTCCCCATTCCCTGCCTCCCAAACCCCCAAAAGAGCGAGACATTAGTACTTCGTACTGACCTCGCAGACTTGGTATCAAAATGTTAGCAAGCAAGAAAGGAAAAGGTTTGTCCTTTTTTTCTGCTCATGGCCCTTGAATATGTGTGTCTTGTAGAATTACAGTGTTTAAAAGTGTATTGAAGACAATTTAATTACAGGCTAATTCTATTTTTGCATGTCATTCATCATAAACTGATCTAGTCTTATTTTCATCAACCCATCAATAATTTAAGAGCATTTAGGTATAATTTTCATGCTTTCAAAGGGTCATTCTTTCTGGAAAAACAAAAACATCAAAGTAAAATCTGAGTAGTTGCTCTGGAGTTGCTCTTTTGAAAACAGGTTGCAAATACTTATTTTTATAAAAACCAGTCACACAGGGCAGATTTAAATAATTAGACTCTATGATTAAACATTCAGCTAGAGAAGAGGGAATTGTCTGGATACATGTTGACTTAGGAAATTATGATTTTCGTTATTAAAAAGGATAGGATCAGATTAAATTACTTACTTTTGCAAATAATTCCTGTTGCTGTCTCAGTAATTCTTCTTCAGGAATGCCCAGGTTTTCCAAACGAGAATTTGCCTTTCTTCTTTTTAATGCTACGGTTTTACATTCTTGTAAGACTTCTTTTACTTCACTGATATATGAGCCAAAGCCCAAACTTTCTAATGCTAGGGGAAAAATATGAAAATATAAAAAGGATGATAAAACAATGCTCCCTCCATCCCCACTTCATGATATATAAAGAGAGAGAGAGAGTGTGTGTGTGTGTGTGTGTGTGTGTTTCGCAGGGTATTTTGTTGATTTCTAGTATTGCACACATTTTATAACTGTGTCATGTTTATCTGGGTGGTTGAGTCAACATACGTAATCAATTTACTTAATATGAGGGGACTTCAATAAGGTCATGGAAAAATGGAATCAAAAGAAAATAGAATTTTCCCACAAATGCTTTGAAGCTCCCTGTATTAAATAAATGGCCATCAGTTAAAATTTAGAAACATTTCAAGACATACTTTATTATTCCTTTTCATCCTAACTTGTAAAAGACCAAAACATTTCCTGTGAAAGGAAAAAGAAGTAAAAAGTAAGAACATGCTTTAGTTTTGGTAAGGACTTTCCTTATACCACTCATGGTGAGTCAAGTATCAAGTCAGGTACTTTCCCAAGGCAGAAAAAGTCAAAATTTGGGATTCGTTTGTTAATAACAAATACATTTTGTACCACTTGCCTTCGTAAAAGCAGGCTGCTGACCCATGCTCTACACTGTTTCAAATCGATGGGATAAAAGAACAGATCGACTTTTCTTTTGTCTGAATACCAACAGGAAACTACTTTTAGCAAAGACACTGCCAAGCTTAGGGCATGCTGGTGGAAAAAGCTCATGGAATTCAGCATTTATAGCCAGCCATCAAATTTTCCCTTGAAAAACACTATAAAAATATTTTCAAGTGATGTGGCAGAAAAACTGGGATGAAAGAAAACTTCAAGGATAGAAGAAACATTAACACAATTTTTCTTTAATCGTTCACATTTACAAATAAAAATTTTAAAGAAAAATCATGCATTCTCTGAAATCTGGGGGGTTGGAGTAATAAAAATTCAATTTTGGTCTCATGGTATTTTAAACTATATTTTATCTTCTTTATATGTTGGCCAAGGACCCAAACCCACAGCCCCGGGGTCAACTCAGACTTGTGGTGACCCAGTAAGAGGGTGGGTTTCCAAGAGTGTAAATCTTGACCGGCACAGACAGCCTCAGCTCCGTAAAATCAAAAGCAAACCCACGCCTCCTGTTGAAGAGATTCTGACTGACAGCCACCATCCCAACTCAGGGCCACCCAATGTCACAGAGAACTACTTCACAGGGTTTCCAAGGGTGTAAGTCTTTATGGGACCAGTCTGCTTCATCTTTCACTGAGCAGCCGGTAGGTTCGTACCAACAAACTTTCCGTCAGCAGCCGAGACTTCCATCAGTACACCACTAGAGTTCCTGTGCTCAGTTAACTTGCCTTGAATTTTCATTTTAGGACTTTGCCAAACACAGTGTGAGTCTTTTACAACTCACATTGTAGTATTTAGGACATTTCCAAGAACATATAACTTTAATTCCTGTTATGTCAAATGTTTCCACTGTATCCATAAGTCATCAAATGCCCAAAAAGTGGAGTGCTATTGTTAAGGCGTGACCGTGAGTCAATTCCAACTCGCTGAGACCCTCCAGTCCAGGACAGAGAAGAACTGCATCATCAGGTTTCTTAGGCTGAAATCTTTATCGGAGGGTTCCTCGGTGGTGCACAGTGGGTAAGCGCTTAGTTGCTGGAAAAGGTTGGTGGTTCAAACTCGGCAGTCACTCCTTAGGAGAAAGATGAGTCAGGCTTCCCCATAAAGCTTGAGGCCTTGAAATCCTATGGTGCAGTCTACGCCGCCCTACAGAGTCAGAATTACTAACGCCCGAGCTATGCATGAGGGTTCTCCCCCCCCCCCAGCTTTACAGAAGCAGATTACTCTGTCTTTTCTCTTGCAGAATGGCTGATGGGTTCAAAAGGATGGCCTCTGGTTAGCAGTCCAGTGCTTTAACCATTGTGCCAGAGTGCCTTAAGAATGTTACCACTTTTATTACTTTTAAGCAGGCCGGCGTCAGAGCCAAGTTGTCATGGTTGACTCCCAGCTCTGCTTCATATTTGCTATGTGACCCCAGTTAAGTACCTTTACTTTCCAAAGCCTCACATTTTGCTTAGCTCTAAAATAAGCATTACAATGCCAATAGCTCATTGAATTGGGTTGCTATCAACAATGAAAGAATGAATGAATATAGAGAGCTCAAAACAAAGCCTGGCTCACAGTCAGTATAAAATAGTCAGAATTTTATTATTATTAGGTTTGGGCTGTAGCAATCAACAAGTAATAAACATAAGGCACTCAGCACTGTTGTCTAGTAGTACATTAAGAGTTCTGAATCAATTTGACTAATAAGTCTTACTCCCTTTCACTTTTTTCTATTAAATTTAGGAGAATCCAGTAAATGTACAGAAGCTAAATTAACATACATTATAAATACACATAATATATATTAACACATCTAAATTGGCATCAAACAATTCAAATTTTTTTAAAAATTAACAGATAAACATAAGAGAGTCAACCTTTCAAAATGGCATAACTTATTAGACATTAAGAAAATCCACTCTAAAACCACCTTTAACTAAAGCTTAGATTAAAATATAAAATAAATTAAATATTTATAACTGGGGAAACTGCTTCCAAAAGATTTATAAGTAGGCCCAAGGTTAATATTTAATATTATTCAAAGAGCTGCTATGCACAATACTGTTCTTTCAACCAAACAGTTCAACAGAACAGCCATAAATTTAAGCTCAAAAGGCACACTGATTCTAATCTCAATTTAAAAGACATTTTCAGCTAATAGGTATCAATACTTAGATTATAATCTCACCTAAATTGAGAGACTTTACATCATTTGTTACCACTAGCCTTTCAGCAAGAAAAAGATGAAGCTTTTTACTACCCTAAAGAGCAAGTCTCAGAACTATCCACATGGGCAGCGGCTGTCCTACCCTACTTAGAAGGTAGCTGTGAGTCAGACCTGACTCAATTCGTTTTTTCCTTGGTTTAAGTACTCATTTCACACAAAGGAAAACCTCGGAAGTGAAAAAGAATGGCCCTACATAAGACCACCATTTAAGGTTGTGCAGTTTGTTGGAGCACAACAGTACCACATCTAACGGGGCACATTCACACGTCATAATTTGTATGTTTATGCACAAGGGGGGGGGGTTAATGGATCTATGGATCACAGAGCAAAAAAAAATTTAATTTGTGGGTAACACAAACATACATCTCTTGTTCTCCAGAGATTTGGCTGCCTTTTTTTTTTTTTTTTGCCATCTATTATTTAATAAACCAGAATACTACCCAGGAAAAGCCATAGTATACCAGGTGACATTTTTCCAATGCGAAAGACAAATCTTCACAAGATAGTTGGCTTAAAGGCAAAAGCTTCTCTTTAGTAATAATCTTAAAACAGGTTTATCTTCCTTTACAAATGTGATGATTTCCTGCTTTTGTTTCAATTTGTGTGAAGATTATACTTTGAACTTAAAATGCAAGATTTCCACTTTTTAACAGTAATATGATTATGTCCTTAAAAAAAAGAAAACCATTTTCCCATTTCTTGTTTGTTGGAGTGAGAGAAGTGAGGTAGTTCACTAGAAATACATGAAGAGCCAAAATACGCAAATGGCTTTTTGAGCTACAGTCTGGCAAAGCCTTTTGAAGACCCTCAGCACTCACTCCTATCTTCCTTAGTTACTTACTATCATTACTCATGGAAATCTGGGCTAACAATGAGAGAATGATGGGACACACATACAAAGAAATCATTCATCTTTATATCATTAGTAGTATCCAGTACAGTGCAAAGTACATAGCAATAATAATAGTAATTATTGGGTGGCAGAAGGAAACCAAAAGCAAATGATAAGTCAGTTTTAGGGGCAAAAATAATAAAATCCAACCAGATTCTGATCAATTATAAATTAGTGTCTTTTGGGGGGTGGGGGGAGTCTGTATAATTTAGACCATACAGTATATCATTCTCATTATTCTTGCAATTTCTCTGCAGTCACTCAGATGCCATGATGCACAAACTACCTTAGATCCAAAACTTTCCAAAATAGACTGTGGTTTAAACTTGAGAGCAAAGCTACTGAAAGTGTGGTCCATGGACTTGTGCCAACATTGCCTTTAATGGTCAACTATGAGTTAATAAGGAAATTCAAAGTAAGTATTTTAGAATGTAATTGAGAAGGTAATTTATGTCTACTAGATTTAATATGAAAAAGGTAAGATTTATATCTTTTTTAAGATTTCATTTTTCTAGTGATTCATTTTTATTCTCTTACAAAAGTAACAGTGGGGGGGGGCAAAAAAGTACCAGTGTGCAAAAGACTGCAGATCAAAAAATATGAGCTTCATCATACACAGCTGGGGTCCACTCAATTGCTGAAGAAACCCAATTCTCATAGAGACCTTTTCAAACTTTCACTATTTTCAGTTACTGTGCTCATAAATGTGGTGGTGATGATTAAAACTCTAAGAAAACATGAGTACTACAACTTAAAATAGCCTGTTTTTTCACTTTGTCTTTGCAACTTTTGGCTAATCAGTATCCTGTTTTGAGAAATATTACTAAGACACATGTAAGGCTCTAAACCCTACTGATTCTCAATAATTTCAAGTTGTGTCAGACACCAATAAATACTATTTATACAAAAACGGTGGAACCTTATTGAAATTAGTTGCGGAGGGCCAAAAATTTCCAGTGCACAACTTGCAACTCTTGATTCTCAATGTCAGTGTGCCCCATAAAGCAAGAGACATATTATAACTCATTCAGAACTATGCGTACTCACAGAAAGCAGCAAAGATATAAAAACTTAGAACTCCTGTTACCCGTGTATCTAAACTCTACTTTTTCAAATTCAAAATAAGTAAATCATTTAGAAAAAAAAGAAAGAAGGGAGAAAAGACCCCAAACCCTAAGCTATTTATTGTACGCTAGAGTAACTAGCAATAATGTGACTTCACCTTTAACTTCCTTTTCAGACCTGCCTAGGAGTGATTACTGTTGTTTTGAAAGGGCAAAAACAAGGTGACAAGTTAGCAAGTGAAAAGTCCTGAAGCAAAATGCAGTTCTTAATCCTCAAAAACCCAAAATTCAACATATGAAGATCATACCACCTTATAAGTACATTATTTTACTTGGATATAGCCTACATTTCTCTAAATAACCGGTGCTGACACAAAGTGTAAACAATGTCCTACCTAAGATTTTGAAACCTAATTTTCCTAAATGCGTCTGTAAAAAACTTTTAACACCTGTAACGTACACAGATTATGCTTACAAATGATCTAATTATGAAAACCAAAAACTCATCAAATTAATTAGGCAACATGAGGTTAATATTGCAAATATATAAAATATACTCCCCAAACTGGGGAGAATTCTTGGGCAAACATGGGCCTTTATCTACTCAACAATAGCAATGATACATTCTAAAATAAGTCCAAAGTTATATTTTAAAGATTAAACCAGATCAATGCCTGATATTGAAAAGTACATCATCCTCAAGTATAAAAGAAAATGCTTTTACCCTTTTTGACTCATACATTACATTTAATTTAGCAATATTCCAAAGTTGAACTATTTAGCATACTGATGGCTACAGCTGCACTTTTATTCCACCATGTCAATCAGAAATCTAAATATATCCTAAGTTTAGAACAAACTCTCCCCAAGAAGATAGATTGTAATGTGTTATTCCATTTTTGGAATGATTCTCATTTGTGTGGTAGAAACAAATGTTAAGGCAGATCCTGTTGAAATCATCCTCAATTTTCATCAGAAAGGAA
This sequence comes from Tenrec ecaudatus, assembly GCF_050624435.1. Lineage (NCBI taxonomy): Eukaryota > Metazoa > Chordata > Mammalia > Afrosoricida > Tenrecidae > Tenrec > Tenrec ecaudatus. Next base: position 125,674,348 of record NC_134530.1, on the reverse strand, counting down.
ATGTTGATAAAAGGTCTTTTTCCCCCAGCTAGGAGTTGTAAAAGGAAATGATAGCTCTGAGTGGGATTCTCCAGTGAAAGGCTCTATGACAGCATTCACACATACAATGTAAAAATAAAGAGGGCCACTGGGCTTTCATTTTACTGGCACTCAAAAAATTCAAGGAGAAAAAAAACTAGAATCCTTATATCCTGAAATAGCAGGATTTGTTTAAATCTACCTTCAGGAATAATTTAATTCTTGTGTCAATATTGACAGTAAAATATTGGCTATGGTGAACATGAGATGTGTTCTCTTCAGTAGAATGGGAACCTTTTAAACCTTTCCAATTTTAAAAGGTTACATTATAAATCTGAAATGACAAGACAACCATTGGCCTACTAAAACGACTACACTTCACCTCCCGACTTCAAAAGCCATCAAGAGCTTGTAAGAATTTTAAGGCAAGTTACCACCTCAAATTGAGCGCAACATTTTGCCCAAGAGCACATGGGAAAACATTACTAGTAAATACGGCTCACCCCTGAAACCATCAGAATGTGGTCCCCCAGATCCTTATTACTGGGCTCGTAAATCCTCTCCGAAATAAGCGTGGGGAAAAGCTATGAACATGTTCACACCGAGTGCAGCTCAACCAGGGGGGAACAAGAATCCCCTCCCACCTTTCTAGACGCACGCCAAGTTCTCCCCACAGAGCAAAGCAAGCACGGCCTCACTTTCCTAAAACAGGAGAAATGAAGTGCGTCTGGAAACTAAATGGAAGGCTGACCGTCAAGCGAGTGTAAGGCCAAAACAAAGGGGAGAGGCTCCCTTTCATGAGTGATCATTAATAAACTTTAACAAGCTGTTAGATACTTCAAAACACGAAACAAAAAACTCAGTCCTGGGATCAGAAGAGTCACCTTTTCCTCTGAATAGGTGGGGCGGGGAAAGGGTGCTCCGGCTCCAACCCGGATTGAAGTTCCGGTGTCTGACTTCTCACTCTCCAGGGGAGCGCTTCGGCGTCGCTTTCCCGGTGGTCATTCATTAGCCAGGCTCAACTTTGGGCCGCCGGTACCTGGAGCCCATTCCTAAGGTTTCCGCTCGGGGCGGTGCAGTAACGCAGGCGCTCCCCTCCCGCGCGCCTGCCCGCGCGGGGCGCAGATCCCAGCCCCACTCGCCGGGTTTCCCCGCGCGCACGCTGCTCCCGGGCCCCGCGACTTTCTCATTCATGACGGCGGGCTGGGGCGGTTCGCACGCTCTGGCCGCGCGACTGTCCCCGGGCCCTCTTAACGGCCCCCCCCACACACACACACACACAACGCCTTACCTTGGATGACGTGCTCGGGTGAGATGGTCTTCTTTTCCGATTTGTTGCAAATCTCATTGGCTTCGGACGATATAAGGTGAATGAATTCAGTGCAGCAGTTCACCACCAGCTCCCGGGCATCGTTGGCCACCCGGACGTTGGGCAGAGTCTCTTTGATCATCTTATTGATAGCAGCTCTGGGGATAGTGAGATCGTCGTCGTTGCCAGACGAGGAAGCCATCGTACATTCCACGCGCGCGCCCGACTTTTAAAACCCCCCCAGCCGTGGTCCACTACTCCACGGAGACGTCTCAAAAGGCCGCCCTGAGAGGGACCGTGCGGGGCGCTCAGAGGAGGGTGCGGGGAAATAAGGCAAAGAGGGGATGGCGCTGACTCCACCGCGTGTTTGAGCAGCAGGGCGAGGAGGGGAGGGAAGTTGGAGAACTGAGGGTTTTAGGGGCAGCACTGCCTGGGTCGAGACCGGGCAAGGTTGGCGTGGTCCGGAAATTTGAGCGGCTGCGGAACCACCTTCGAGTCTCCTTAGAGGGGCGGGCGCTGTCGCCTAACCGGTCCCCAACGCCCGACGGTGCCCGAGCAGAGTTAGATCCAGGGCACTGGCGTCGCCGCGGTACCAGACCGACTCCCCGCCGGCTCGGCTCTACAGAGCCAGCGCTCGAGCCGCCGCCGCCCCCGCCAGCAGCCGTTGCCGCCGCCTCGGCCAAACCATCCTGTCGATGCCCGCGCTGCCGCCTCACAACATGTCGGCCGCTGCAGGAACTGTGGCGGCCGCCTGGGAACGAATACAGCCCGAGTCAGGCACTGAGGGAGCCGCAGTGGCAGCCGCGGTGTCAGTTTATCCCGAACGCAGGTCGTCGAAGCCGGAGCGGCGGCAACGGCGGCCCCTCCAGAGGCCAAAGAAGAAGGTTTGCTGGGAGCAACTCCCGACAACCCTCGCGCCACCGGAAGTCTCCGCTCTCACTGGTTTCCCCGCCCCCACAGGACCGACTTCCGGGTGTGGCTGCCACCCTCCCCCCACTCGCGTCAGCGGGAATCACGCATCCTGGAGGAGCTTCCGCCCTTCCTGGGTGCGCGTGGCCTGGCGTCCCGCCCCCCTCACGTGGCCCAGGCCGACCGGGTCGCGCCGCGGGTTGCTGGGAACCCGGGGCGCTTGATTCCTCCAGGGTCCGGGCTGACCGGAGTGGGGTGCTTGGGATAGCAAATCCCACTCCAGCGGTGGGAAGCCTCCCTTAGCCGTTTGTGTGACAAAGGAGTGCTAGATTTCTTTTTAAAAACTCTGCTTTCCATCTTTTCCTTCAGTAAATCGGAGTGGCCATGAAAGGGGAGATGAACCGGGCTTGGGCTGGGGACCGAGGACGTGGACAAGGCAGTTATGCCTGAGTCTGCATCAATTCTTCCAGTCGATGTTATTGATTTCGCTATGTGGGAAGGGACGTAACTTGCCCAGTCACTACCATTGGCTAAGAGGGGAGCTAGAAGTCTGATCCATTGTTGTGAAACGCCCACAGTACAACCTGACCATTTTCATTTGCTCGTTTTAAAAAAAAAAAAAGGTGTTGAACCATTGTAAGCAACTCTGATTTTTGCCTCTGTCCAAGGTGACCTGTAATAAAAACGAATGTCAAATTCTTCACAGAAGTGCATTATTTATAAAACTAAGTTTATCATACTGTCATACTTCATTATAAATCATTGGATGTGGAAATTTCTTTAAAAAGATACAATTTAAATTCGTTTTGGAGCCTTAGTTCATCAGATACCATATGTTCTCACAACGTTGGAAAGCAATTGACTTGCTTGAAATGCTTTTTAAACAAAACTATTTCAGTCTAAAAATGCATCCTACATGTCTGGCAACTTGAGATGTTTTTCAGTTTATTACATTTTTTCTCATTTAGCTTTTTCTCCAGGACGTGCATCAGATTCTTTCGTTTCAAAAGTACAGACACTTGATTTTTCAGTGCCAGTAAGTTAAGACTATTTGATACAACAATATTTCTAAATTGCCTTATATAGGATCTGAAACTATTGACTCAGGTGTACCAGCTGCAGGAAGTAGTTTTGTAAGAAGATTTACTGTTAATTTAAAGCATTACCTATCTTCTACATTTATCTTGGCCCTGTTAATTTTATCCGTCTGAAAAAGCTAGCTAGCAAAAGAATTATCTCATTGTCGCTTGTGCAAAATTTGTACCTCCTGAAAAAGTAACAATGCTTTATCTTTTCATGTAAAGCTTACATTGTAATTTTTTATTCTCATGATAATTTGTTATAATAGTCCGTATATGATAGCATAAAACAGATAGGCCAAGAGACCAAGGTTCCAGTCTAAGCTTTTTCTTATGTCATCTAGAGATGGGATTCAAAGCCAATGATATGTTGCAGAGCACATTCTGCATGATGTAGTATCTGTGGTTTTTGTCAGGTGCCACGGAGTTGGTTCTGACTCATAGCAACCCTGTATACCAAAGAATGAAACTCTGCTTGGCCATTCCCACCCTCTCCGTTGTCATGTTCAAGCCATTGTTGCAGCTACTTTGTCCATCCATCTCATTGAGGAGCTTCCCCTTTTTCGCCGATCTTCTACTGTCAAGCACGATGACCTTTTCCAGAAATTTGTCTCTTGACAGATGTCCAAAGTATACAAGATAAAGTCTCACCATCCTACCTTCGAAGTACATTCTGCCCATACCTCTTCTAAGACAGACTGGTTTGTTCTTTTGGCAGTCCATGCTGTTTTCAATATTCTTCTCCAGCACCATGATTCAAATGCATCGATTTTTTTTTTTTGGTCTTCCTTATTCAATGTCCAACTTTCACATGCCTATGAGGCGATTGAAAATACCATGGCTTGGCTCGGGTGCACCTTAGTCCTCAAGATGACATCTTTGCTCTTTAACACTTTAAAGAAGTCTTGTGTCTCAGCCTGATGCAATATGTCATTTGATTTGTTAAGTGTGACTGCCATGAGTATCGACTGTGGATCCAAGCAAGAGGAAATGCTTTGCGACGTCAATCTTTTCTCCATTTCTCATGATGTCAGCTATTCATCCAGTTGTGAAGATTTTGTTTTCTTTACATTGAGGTGTCATCCATACTGAAGACTGCAGTCTGCATTTCATTAGCAAATGCTTCAACTCTTCCTCACTTTCTCTTTTTTACTTCCTCGCTTTCAACAAACAAGGCTTTGTCATCTGTACATTGTATGTCGTCAATAAAGTGTCCTCCAGTCCTGGTACCACATTCTTCTTCCTAGAGTCCTACTTCTTGGATGATTTGCTCAGCACACATTTTGACTGAGGGTAGTGAAAGAATACAGCCTTGACCTTTTCAAAACCTTTCCTGATCTTAAACAATTCAGTGTCCCTTGGTTATGTTTAAATGACAGCCTCTTGGCATATGTACAGGTTCCTCATGAGCATAATAAAGTGTTCTGGACGTCTCATTCTTCTCCATATTGTCCACAGTTTGTTATGGCCCACACAGTAAAATGACTTTTCATAGTAAATGAAACACAAGGAAGCATTTTTCTGGTATTCTCTGTGTTTAGCTAAGATAGATCTGATGTCAGGAATGGTATCCCTTGTGCCATATCCTGAATCTAGCTTGAATTTCTGGCAGTTCCCTGTCAATATAATACTGCAATTTCTGAATGACCTTCAACAAAATTTTACTTGCCTGTGATATTAATGATAATAATTTTCACATTCTGTTGGGTCACAATTCTGTCAGTTTGTCATATAGTGATGTCTTGCATGTTTGTGTGATGCTGGAAGTTATGCCATTGGTGTTTCAAATGCTAGCCCATAGTGAATAGTGTTCAGAGTTAAGGTCTTGTGTCAATTTCTCTGAGCCAGAATTTGCAGTGGTTTGGCAGCAAGACCTAGTAATCCCCTGTGACGTGACCTCATCATTTCCATAATAGAATCTGTTATGAGCAGCTAATAAGTTGTAAGAAGATTAGGTTGGAATATAATACCATTACTGAAGCTACAGCTCTAATGTAATCAATTGAAAGGAAGTTTCCTTAGGAGTATGGCCTGCTTCCAAGGTGAATGGTAGGTGTGGAAAAACTTGCTTGCATTTTTCTGGATCTGGACTCCTCAACTGGTTCAGTGTCTTCTGGTTCTTTCAATTTGAGCCAACAGTCTGCCATATTGCTTGCCAATTTCAAGAGTCATCAGTGGCCTGCCTTTGACCTGCTGAACTTAGATTCATTTGCCTCTGCCACCACTTCTGACCTGCTAACCTTGGATTCATTCACCTTTTAGCCATCAGCTCGTCATCTTCTTGCCTATCATGGGTTCATCAGACCTCACAGCTACATGAGCCAGGAGAAGCCTCCAGCCAAACATCTGGCCATGGACATGGAATCAGCCCATTTCCTTAATATAAATGTCTTTCTATATGTGCATATATAAATTTCACTGATTTTGCTTCTCAGGAGAACCCTAGGAGAATACATTTTCGTGGAGCTCCAAACCACAAAGAACAGAGTGGGAAGAAAGAAGAGGTATCTACTTCTGCAAGATTAGCCTTTGAAAGTTTATGAATAGCAGGGAAACATTTTCAGATAAGGTACAGGAAGATATCCCCTCGGATTGAAAGGCACTTACTATGACTTAGGAAGAATGGCCTTCTCAAACTAGAGTCAACCCTGATGAAATACATGAAGGAAAGCTTTCAGGGTCTTCATTTATTGGTGGGACAAAATTCAAAATTAGAAGAAAAACTAAAAATCTGTTAATTATTGGAATATGGAATGTACAAAGTATAGATCTAGGAAAATTGAAAGTCACCAAAAATAAATATAAAAATCAATATTCTAGGTGTTAAACTCAACTTACTGCCATCAAGTAGATTCTGACTCATCGCAACCCTGAGTATACCTGCCCCTGTGTGTTTTTGAGGTTGTAAATCTATATGGGAGCAGGAAACCTTGCTTTTTTCCATAGTGACTAGTGGTTTTGATTGGTGGACCTTGTGTTTAGCAACCCAACACTTAACCCACTATGCCACCAGGCTTCCTTATCCGAGGTATTAGTGAGCTAAAATGGATTAATGTTGGCCGTTGTGGGTTGAACAATTATATGGTTAACTGTGATAGGAATGAAATAGTATGTAGAGAGTAGTCTTTATTAATGTCATTAAAATATATATTTATTTGACTATACGTAGTCAAACATACTTCCATTGACAATTTCTAGTCAAGCAGTTCAATAAAATTAAATCATGATCATCTTTTATCAGGTCAGAGGCATCATGGATTAAGTAGTCATCTACAAGGTTTAAGTCATACATACTGCACCTGAGAGAAAACTTAATTAAAAATCAATAGCAGTGTGATGTGTTCTGAAATATATTAATCTGCATTCCATATTTAAATATAGTATAATGTATACTTATATATAGAAGGAAGCCCTGGCAGTGCAGTTGGTTAAGTATTAGACTTCTAGCCAAAAGGTCCACAAATCAAACCCTCCAGCCAGCTTCTATCTAGGAGAAAGATAAGCTAAGCCTGCTTCCATCAAGATTTACAGCTGCAGAAACTCCATGAAGTAGTACTACTCTGTCCTATAGGGTTGCCGTGAGTCAGGATATGACTCGATAGCACCAGGTTATTTCTAATTGGGTTTTTTTTAAATTCTATGTAGGCTTTTGAGAACAAGGATAGAATTTCAAATGCTTTTTGAATTTTAGAGAGAGTACATATATATCAGACATTTTTTTTCATGGTATCCAAAATTCATGTTGTGACAGAAGACATCATAGCAATCTGAGTGATATATGATTGGCTAGGTTAGCTGATATACTGGTTATTTTAAAACATACCAATTCATAGATGACCAATCTTTGGCTAAAATTATTGAATATACAAGGGAACCCCCACAAGCATCCCCCCAAAAGGACAAAGCTCTGCTGAAGGAGCTTTCATAGTAAGCATTTTTCCCGCTAGGCAAGCATCAAGCAACTTGCTCTGGGTACACCCAGTGGCATCGCCTGGGAAGTTTCTCTCTGGTTACAGCGAAATTTTTCATGAAAGCAGTTTTGCTCGAACTTCATTTTTTTGTGATGGACTATTTAAGAGAATAGCTTATGGCTCCGAAATGTTGTTTCCTGCTCAGGAAAAATGCTGCAAAAACTGTGTGAAGGTGAACACAGCCTACAAGGACAGGGCTATGGGAAAAACACGTGTACGAGTGGTTTTCTCATTTCAATCCATCGGACCGTCGATTGATTATAAACCTCAGTCAACTTCCCAAATAGACAAAAATGTGGACTAGGAGTGCATTTGGAGTTCATTCCACCAGGTCAGGCTGCTAATGAAGCTTTCTGTGTAGAGATTCTGAAAAGATTGTGTAACAGTATGCAACAAAAAAGGCCTGACTTGTGGCAGACTGGGGTGACTGGTTTTTCCACCACAATAAACCTGCTCACACAGCCATCTCAGTTTTAGGCAAAACAAAACAAAACAAAACAAAACAAAACCCAGCATGCCTCTCTTGTCCCACACATCTGACTCACCTAATCTTGCTCTGTGCAACTTCTTTTTGTTTCCGTGAATGAAGAGTGACTTGAAAAGACAGTGATTTGAGACATAGAGGAGGTGAAGAAAAAAACAGGGGAGGTGCTTTTAAAATTATTTTATTGAGGGCTCATACAGCTCTTATCACAATCCATATATCCATCCATTGTGTCAAACACATTTGTACATTTGTGGCCATCATCATTCTCAAAACATTTTCTTTCCACTTGAGCCCTTGGTTTCAGTTCCTCATTTTTCCCCCTCACGCCCCCACACTCCCTCCCTCATGAACCCTTGATAATTTAGAGATTACTCTTTTTTCATGTCTTACACTGTTCAATGTCTCCCTTCACCCACTTTTCTGTTGTCCATCCCTGAGGGACAAGGTTATATGTAGGTCATTGTGATCGGTTTCCCCTTTCTCCCCCACCTTACCCTTACCCTCCTGGTATTATTACTCTCATTATTTGTCCTAAGGGATTTATCTGTCCTAGATTCCCTGTAGTTCCAGCTCTTCTCTATACCAGTGTACATCCTCTGGTCTAGCTGGATTTGTAAGGTAGAATTTGGATCATGATAATAGGGTGCGGGAGGAAGTATTAAAGAACTAGAGGAAAGTTATATGTTTCATCAGTGCTATACTACACCTTCACTGGCTCGTCTCTTCCCTGTGACCTTTCTATAAGGGGCTGTCCAATTGCCTACAGATGGGCTTTGGGTCTCCACTCCGCACTCCCCCTCATTCACAATGATAAGATTTTTTGTTCTTTGATGCCTGATACCTGATTCCATCGACTCCTCATGATCATCACACAGGCTGGTGCACTTCCATGTGGGCTTTGTTGTTTCTCAGCTAGATGGCTGCTTGTTTACCTTCAAGCCTTTAAGACCCCAGATGCTATATCTTTTGTTAGCCAGGCACCATCAACTTTCTTCACCACATTTGCTTATGCACCCACTTTGTCTTCAGTGATCATGTTGGGAAGTGATATGCTCATTTTCTATTGCTAACCCATCATTTGCCTTTTGGTAACAAATAAAAAATTAAATATCTTATTAAGGTTGAGATGAAATTTTAGACAGCAAATCAATTTCTCAGTCAACAATTTACATACAAATTTTTCTGTGACATTAGCTGGTATTGTCCCAATAAAATACCACTTCTCCCACTCCCCCCTGAGTTATCTGTTCCCATTTACTTACCTCTTCTGTCCTGCTTGGCTTTCCCATCTTTGCTTTTGAGCAAACACTGCCCTATTGGCCTCTTAGAGTTGAATGTTCTAAGGCGCACATTCCTCGCTGGTGTTATTGTTTATTTTCTAGGCCAATCCAGGTTCAAGGAGTGTCTTAGGGTGACAGTCTTGGGAGTTTCTTCTATTTCTGAACAGACCAATAAGTGTCATCTTTTTAAATGAGTTTTTTTTTCTCTCCACTTTGCCAGTGCCTTTTATTGTGATCCTAATCCAAGTGGTTGGTAGTAGAAGCCAAGCACCACATAGTTCCTCTGGTCTCAGACTGGAGGAAATGGTGGTTCATGTGGGCTATTAGTCCTTTGGACTAAGTACGTCCTTGACGCTTTGTTTTCCTTCACTCTTCTTTGCTCCAGAAAGGAAGAGACCAGGAGTTGTGTCTCACATGACGCTCAAGCTTTTAAGATCTTAAGTGCTACTTATCAAGCTAGAATGTAGAATATTATCTTTACGGACTATGTATGCCAATGGGCCTCAAGGCCCCTTGAGATTATGATCCTCAGATGTATCAGTCCCATGAGGTGTTAGATATATCTAAGAAGCTTCCATAACCATGTCCTCCCGTGTGCTCTATTAAGTATATGATTATATAGGCAGCACATACAATATGTATATATGAATCCCCACAGTTATATGTAAGTCCACACATGTAATCCTATATGCCCTCTGTGTTAGAGAAACAAATCCAGAGACACACATATGTGTGTAAGAGAGAGTTTTATATCCACGAGGAATTGTATATTAAGAAAACATCCCAGTCGAGTCTGTATCAGGTCTTTAAATTTGATATTATCCCATAAGTTCTATGTTAGCCCATATGTCTGATACTAGTCCATAAATTCTTCTACAGACTCACACAGCACATGCAATGATGCCAAAAGCAGGAAGATCACAGGTCAGTGGATGAAAAGTCTTATGGAAGTATTTCAGCACTGGGCAGGCTCTCCATGTGGCTCCTCCAGCTGGCTCTAGCTGCCATCAGCATAGCTCCATGTGGCTTGTCAACAGAACGAAGCAGAGAGAGTGTGTGTCCTGCCTCCAGGGAGGAAGACAGGAGTTCCCAGAATCCTCAAGAGAAGGCCATGCCCACTTAGAGGCATTATTGGCTATGACCAGATTGACAGGCCAGACTCAACCCCTTCACTCAGGTTGACAGGAGATGATGTAACTGCCACACACTCCAACACCTACATAGCGTACATATGAATCTATATAGTCTCTCAGAAGTGTTTCATTTTTATTGTTGATGTTGCAGCATTGTATGTTCTATTGCTTCCTATGATTATTCTTTATTCTTTTGTACTCCTCGTTGTCTTCATTTATTTTGGCATGTTGTGTTGACTTTTCCCTTCACTAGAATTAACATGTGTCCGCTATCTTGTGAGTGATTCTCCCCACATCCCATTTCCTTCCCTGGCAACCCTCAAAGAATATTGCTTTCTGAGTAGAAACCTGTCCTTGACTTTTTTGATTGACATATTCCACTAAGAAGAATGTCCTCTAGGTGTATTTATATCATAGGATGTTTCATAGACTCATCGATATTCTTTATCATTGCATAGTATGTGTGTACCACATTTTATCCATTAATATATTCCCATATTTTTTCTCTTGTGACTAATGTGGCAATGGACATGGTATGCATATGCCTATTGATGTCACTGATTTTATTTCTGTAGGATCTTTATTTAGTAATATAATTGCTAGATCATATGATTTTTTTGACTTGTAGTTGTTTTAGAATGCACTATCTTGTTTTCCATAGTAATTGGATCATTTCATTCCTACCAGTCAGTGCCAACTCACAGTGATCTTATCGGATAGGGTAGAACTACCCATGTGGGCTTCCAAGACTGCAACTGCTTCTGGGAATAGAAAGACCTGTCTTTTTCCTGAGGAGGAGCTTGTGGTTTCAAACTGCTGACCCTGTGGATCACAGCCTAACCTGTAACCACTGTGCAACCAGGGCTCCTAGATGGTGTCAGGTGGTTAGAGGAAAAAGACCACAAGCAACACTTGATTTCCATGTTCACTTAATAACTGTCTACTGTCCCATGTCTGATGTGGGAGCAATCAATATGAACACAAGTCTTGTTTTCTTGTTTTTAGGAACCTTACAGTCTGGTAAGAGTGGCAGAGTATAAAACAAATGGAAATAAAATGCTACAATGAAGATACAAGACTGTGTATAGAGGAAGGAGTGATTCACTTGTACCAACTGTGAGATAAAGAGGGCTTTGTGGAGAACCCAACATTTTAACAGCCTTGACAGCTAAATAGGAGTTTGATAGAGAATAAGCACAAAAAGACATTGCTGACTTGGGGAAATCAAGTGCCACGGAGTGGCTCTTTAGACAGGGCTTAGAAATAAGTGTAGTGGGAGATGGTGGTGAAAAAGAGATCTCGTCCAAAAGAAGGCTCACAAGTCAACTCCTTTCATGAACTTTTCATAGTTTTATTTAATTCTCAAAACAGCCATATAAAATAGACATCTTGATAGATGGGGAAACGGCTAGAAAGATTGGCTAATTTGTTCAATGTTTCACATATAGAAGATAGAGCTGGGATTTTACATAGGATGCTAACTAACACAAAGCTACGACATGGAAACTATCTGTAAATAAAAGACAGGAAACCAACAATTATATCTACATTAAGAACAATAAGAACTGCTGCCATCCAATTGATCCCAGTGACCCCATAGGACAGGTAAGAACGGCACTTAGGTTTCCAAGATGGTAAATCTCCAAAGGAGCAAAAAGCCTCAGCTTTCTTCCCTCAGAGCTGCTGGTGGGTTTGAACTCCTAACCTTGCAGTTCGTAGTCCCATAGCTTATCCATTGTGACACAAAGGTATCATCATAGCTATTTTAAACCCAAAAGACTCACAGTCATTGAGTCAATTCTTACTCATAGCAACCTTATAGGTCAGACTAGAACTGCCCCTGTGGGTTTCTGAGGCTGTAATTCTTTACGGAGATAGAAAGTCTCATCTTTCTCCTTTATATTTAGCATAGGTAAACGTAAACTTGTCACTGAGTTAATTCAGACTCCTAGCCACCCGATATTCCTTAAGGTAGGTTAAAAATACAGAGCACTTCCAAGTGTTGTTGGTCTTTATAAATCTTCATAAATCTCATTTTTTAGATCATTTTATTGGGGGCTCTTACAGCTTTTATCACAATCCACACATATATCCATTGTGTCAAGCACATTTGTATATGTTGCCATCATCATTTCCAAAATATTTGCTTTCTACTTGAGCCCTTAATATCAGCTCCTCATTTCAACACCCCCACCACCACCCTCCCTCCCTCATGAACCCTTGATAATTTATACTTTTTTTTTCATGTCTTACTCTGACAGCTGTCTCCCTTCACCCACTTTTCTGTTATCTGTCCCCCTGGAAAGGGGTTATATATCAATCATTGTGATTGGTTCCCTTTTTCTCCTCCCATCCCCCTTCCCCTTCCCCTCCTGCTATCGCTACACTCTTTATTGGTCCTGAGGGTTTATCTGTCCTGGATTGTCTGTGTTGGGAGCTCTTATCTGTACCCTTGTACGTGCTCTGGTCTAGCAGGATTTGTAAGGCAGAATTGAGGTCATGATAGTGGGAGGAGGAAGCATTAAAGAACTAGAGCAGTGGTTCTCAACCTGTGGGTCGTGACCCCTTTTGGGGTTGAACACCCCTTTGGAAAACACATAACTATTTCACAATATATAATTGCATATTATTTTGTGATTAATCACTATGCTTTAGTTATGTTTAATTATATTCAATTTCTAACAATGAAAATACATCCTGCATATCAGATATTTACATCATGATTCCTAACAGTAGCAAAATTACCGTTATGAAGTAGCAACAAAAATAATGTTATGGCTTTTTGTCTTGGCCGCTGACATGCCTTCCAGACTGAGGAAGACCAGGAAACTGAGGGGCTACGTGAGCCACGGCCACGGCCACATCGGGAAGCACTGGAAGCACCTAGGAGGCCGGGGTAATGCTGGTGTCTTGCATCATCACAGGGTCAACTTCAACAAATACCATCCAGGTGACTTTGGAAAAGTCAGTATGCAGCATTGCCACTTGAAGAGGAACCAGAACTTCAGCCCAACTGTCAACCTCGATAAATTGTGGACCTTGGTCCGTGGGCAGACCAGGGTCAATGCTGCTAAAAATAAGACTGGAGCGGCTCTCATCATAGATGTGGTGCAGCCAGGCTACTACAAAGTTCTGGGGAAGGTAAACTTCCAAAGCAACCTGTCATCATGAAGGTCAACTTCTTCAGCAGAAGAGCTGAGGAAAAGATGAAGGATTTTGGGCGGGGGGGTGCTGTGTCCTGGTGGCTTGAAGTTATGTGAAGATTTAAAAGTTAAAAATGGCTTTTCAAAAAAAAGAAGAAAATAATTTTGTGGTTGGTGGTTACCACAACATGAGGAACTGTACTAAAAGTTCATGACATTACAAAGGTTGAGAACCACTGAACTACAGGAAAGTTGTATGTTTCATGGGTGCTATACTGCACCCTGATGAGCTCATCTCTGCCTTGTGACCCTTCTGTAAGAGGATGTCCAAAGTCTACAGATGGGCTTTGAGTCTCCACTCCGCACTTCCCCTCATTTACATTGATATGATTTTTTGTTCTGGGTCTTTGATGCCTGATACCTGATCCCATCCACACCTCATGATCACACAGGCTGGTGTGGTTCTTCCATGTGGGCTTTGTTGCTTCTCAGCTAGATGGCCACTTGTTTATCTTGAAGCCTTTAAGACCCCAGATGCTTTATCACTTGATTCTGGCACCATCAGCTTTCTTCACCACATTTTCCTATGCATCCACTTTGTCTTCAGAGATCATGTCGGGCAGCTGAGCATCACAGAATGCCAGGTTATTAGAACAAAGTGGTGTTCTTGCATTGAGGGAGTACTTGAGTAGAGGACCAAAGTCCATCTGCTACCTTGATACTTAACATATAAATATATGTACATAGATCTATTTCCCTGTCATTATATATAAATTTACATATGGACATACCTGTATTTAGACCCCTATAAATATCCTTTGCCTTCTAGTTCTTTCCTTCCCCACCCCCCTCTGTTTCCTTTGTCCCACTATCCTCTTGTCCACTTTCCTCTTGTCCCACTTTCCTCTTGTCCCACTATCATGCTCCTTCATGAATACATCATACCGGCCTGAAGCAAGGAACCAATAGAGAGGTGAAGTCTGCAGGACTGGCCCCAATCCCAACTATGTGGATCCTCCACCCTCCTCCAAAAGAATGCACTACAGAGGACAGCACTGAAGCTACAGCTCAAGGAGAGGGGTGCATCTGATTAGAGCACACAGGAGCAAACAAAGAGGAAAGGAGAGAGAGTGAAACACATCCTGGCCCACCAAGCCCTGAGGACTATATTCCTGCTCAGAGCAGTCACTGCACAGAGAGGACCATAGGGCCAGCCCCACCATGAGACACAGAAGATGTTCCTCACTGACCCATAATGCTACGGGGGACAACACTGGAGACACAGTGAGAGAATTGTGCCCAATCTGACCCCATCACACTGGGGTGAAACACTAAGGGTGTGTAATGGAGCAGCAAGGGGAGCAAAGCAATGAAGTCCCCAGGGAATACCAAATATAGACTTTGGGGCTAGGGCATTCCACCCCATCAGATTTGACTGGAAAACTCTCTCTAAAGGTCAACAAACAGACCTAGAGCTTTATGGGCTTTTCTTTGTTGCTGTTTTCTTTTGTCTTGTTTTTGTGCTTATTATTGTCTCTGAATGTATATCTAGATAAGATAGGCAGGATAAACAATCTGGAGGAAAAATGACAGGACTGATGGTTCTGGGGGGGACAGGAAAGGGGGAGGCTGGGGCAAGGAAGTGGGTGTTAACAAACCCAGGGACAAGGGAACAACACGTGATCTAAAATCAATGGTGAGGAGGGCCTAGTATGCCTGGTGGGGCTTGATCAAGGGCAATGCAGCCAAGAGCAATTATTGAAACCGGAAGGAAGACCAAACATTAATCTCATTTTATGAATGTGGAAATCAAGGTTATTCAAGGTCACAGAGTAAGTTAAAAAACACATTGGGAATACAGCCCACACTTTCTGATTCCAAAGCCTGGTCTTTTCCCAATATCCTTTAAGGAGTCTGTAGTTTCTTTTGTAGGCAATGGAAAGAACAATGGACATTTTGAGAAGGGTGGAATGACATACAGAATCATGTCCACATGCCTCATCTGGGAAAGCATGTAGGGTAGACTAGAATGGAGAGAGAGGGGGGACTAGTTACTAAGCTTTTACAAAAACAAGTTATTGGTGAGCAGCTGAAAATAAATGTTCACTGGTGAGAATAGGGTACAATCAATCAGAGATATTTGGAAACAGACTGGGCAGGCCTTAGTTCCTGATTGCATCTACAGTAAAGTGGAGGAGGAAGTCATACCCAAGGAGGGGGAATGGTAACTTATGAGAGTCAGATTTGAATGGAGAAAAAGGAAAAAGCCCTCCATATGGTTCTACTCCATGAGACATGAAGAGTGGAGGCATTAAGAGCCATTTGTATTGCAGGGCTTGTTGAAGTTACATTGTAAGCACCACAGTGCCAGTGGCTGTCTGGTCTTTTCACCCATGCACCACAGACCTGACATGTGTGGTGGTGAGTGCTCTCAAGTTGGGTCTGAATCATAGTGACCGTATGTACAGCAGATGAAAACACTGCCCAGTCCCAGACCATCCTCCCAATTTTGTGTTTGAGTCCATTGTTGTAGCCACTGCGTCAATCCATCTCCTTGGCAGTCTTCCTCTTCTTCGATGGCCCTCTTCTTTTCCAGCATGATGTCCTTCTCCAGGCACTGATTCTTCTCATAACATGTCCAAAGGACACCAGGGGAAGTGAAGAGCATTCTGGCTGTACTTCTTCCAAGAGAGATTTGTTTGCTCTTCTATCAGTCCATGTTACTTTCTGTATGCTTCACCCACACCCTAGTTCAAATGCATCCATTCTTCTCCTATCTTCCTTATTCATTGCATATAGGCGATTGAAAATGCCTTCACTTGGGTCAGGCATGCCTTAGTCACAGCTTTGCTCTTTAACACATTAAGGAGGTCTTGTGCGACAGATTTGCCTGATGCAATACACGATCTAATTTATTGACTGCTGCTTCCCTGGATGCTCTTTGTGGACCCAGGTAAAATGAAATCTTTGGCAACTTCAATCTTCTCTCAGTTTATCATGATGTCTCTTGGCCAGTTGTGAAGATTTTTATTTTCTTTATATTAAGGTGTAATCCACACTGAAAGCTGCAGTCCTTGATTTTCATCAGAAAGTGCTTTTATATCCTCATTGCTTTCAGCAAGCAATGTTGTGTCATCTGCTTATTGTGATTGGTAATAAGCCTTCCTTTACTCCCGATGCTACATTCTTCTCCATATAGTCCAGCCTCTTGGATTATTTGCTCAACATAAATTTGAAATACGGTGAAAGGACACACAGAGGCACTCAGTAAATATTTGTTACCTTTTGAACTATAAGAGGATCTTTAGCTCTTTCCCTCGGCCTCCGAGCAGGCAGCGGCAGGATTCTAAAGCTCAGCCATGGCCAAGATTAAAGCCCGGGACCTTCGCGGCAAGAGGAAGGAGGAGCTGCTCAAACAGCTCGACGACCTGAAGGTGGACTTGTCGCAGCTGCGCGTTGCCAAAGTGACAGGTGGCGCGGCGTCCAAGCTCTCCAAAATCCGAGTTGTCCGCAAATCCATTGCTCGAGTTCTCACCGTCATCAACCAGACTCAGAAGGAGAACCTCAGGAAGTTTTACAAGGGTAAGAAGTACAAGCCCCTGGATCTGCGGCCCAAGAAAACGCGAGCCATGCGCCGCCGCCTCAACAAGCACGGGGAGAGCCTGAAGACCAGCAAGCAGCCGCGGAAGGAGCGGCTGTACCCACTGCGCAAGTACGCAGCCAAGGCCTGAGCGGTGCGCATCAATAAAACAAACTGGCTGGAAAAAAAAAAGAGGATCTTTAAAGAGGATAGTATAAACAAGAAATTCAAAGATTGAAAAGCAAAACAAAGTTTTCTTTCTGTCACAGAAAACTTGATAGAATCCAAGCAAGAGTGCAAAGGAAGCTGTGGAGAGCAAGAGCAGAGGATGCTCAGAGGGATGGTGTTGGAAAAGGACCAAAGAGCAAGACGAAAGAGCAGAGGGGGATGAAGGCTAAGGACTAGAGCCAGGAAGCTTAGAGTGCTCAGTCAAAAAGCTTGGTGAAGGGAAAAGGAGAGCTGGGATAGTGGCTGGAGGAAGAAACCAAATGGCAATTGGTGATGGCGTGACATTCCAAAAGATGTATGGCCAAATTTCTATGTGTTGCTTATTTGGAAAACAAGGTCTTTGCAGATGTCATTAAGGATATTGGCGTGAGATCATCGTGGATTATCTGGGTGAGCACTAAACCAATGACAGGCGTACTTGAGACAGAGGACAAGAACACACACCAAGAAGGTGATGAGACGATAACGGCAGATAATGAAGGTATGTGGTCACAAGCCAAGGAAACCAAGGACTGCCCACAGATATATGAGCAGGAAAAGGCAAGAAATCTGCCTTCCCTAACCTCACCCACTCCAACCAGCACCTTCACAAGGAGTGTAGCATTGTGGACACTTGGTGTAGGAATTTTCTTTCTTTCTTTTTAGGAATTTTCTTCTATCCAGATAAAGCTGATAAATTTCCATGGGTCAACTTTCCAACTATCTCAATATTTTTAAGGAGGGTGAACAACAAATTCCTTTGTATATAGGTGATAAATTAAAAGTGTGATACAAATACTTCTTTTGATCAAGTGTAGTATCAAATGATGTGAATTTTGAATCTAATTCAATTATGCCAGCTCTGTTTAAAACCATCTGAACCGATGGAAGTACGAAGCATGCTTATGTAAATCTTATTAATGCACCGTTTTCATTTAACAAATGTTTATTGGGTGTCTATAATATACTTAGGAGCCCTTGTGGCGTAGTGCTTTTTCATTGGGCTGTGATCCCCAAGGTCAGCAGTTCGAAATCACCAGCAGCTTCGTGGGAGAAAGATTGGACTTTCTACTTCTACTCCCCTAAAGAGGAAACCCACAGGGAGGCTGCTGTGAGTCAGCATTGACTTGATGGCATTGAGTCTATCATACATTGTACCAGGTACGGAGTATATAGCCATAAGCAAGCCTTTGTGGTGAAAGAAAAAAAATACCAAAGGAAGAAACCCAGCTATATGGACCGACAGTTCCGGGGGACTTGGGGTGGGGGGGTAGGGGGTAAGGAAGTGGTGTTAACAAACACAGGGACAAGGGAACAATATGGGACCCAAAATGGTAGTGAGGGGGAAGTGGCAGGCCTGGTGGGGAATGATCTAGGGTAAGGTTGCGTATAGAAGAGATATAGCTATAGCCCAGGTGGGGACAGAGCATGGCAGTAGGGCAGGAGGAAAGTCAAGGGAGATGGAGGAAAGAGCTAAGAGTCAAGGGGCATTTATGGAGGTCTAGACAAAGACATGTACATGCAAATATATATATGAGGATGGGGAAATAGATCTATGTGTCTATATTTATAGGTTTAGTATTAAGGTGGCAGAAGGACCTTGGGCCTCTACTCAAGCACTCCCTCAATGCATGAATACTTTCTTTTATTAAATTGGCACTCTATGATGCTCACCCTCCCGACACAACTGCTGAAGCCAAAGCGGGTGAACAAGTAAATGTGGTGAAGAAAGCTGATGGTGCCCGGCTATCAAAAGAGATACTGACTGGGGTCTTAAAGGCTTGAAGACAAACAAGCGGCCATCTAGCTCAGAAGCAACAAAGCCCACATGGAAGAACACACCAGCCTGTGTGATCGAGTGGTCCCGAAGGGATCAATTATCAGGCATCAAAGAACAAGAAATCATATCATTGACTGCACACCTCCATGATAGGATCGCTGAAGACAAATGGGTGTATAAGCAAATGTGGCGAAGAAAGCTGATGGTGCCCGGCTATCGAAAGAGATAGTGTCTGGGGTCTTAAAGGCTTGAAGGTGAACAAGCGGCCATCTAGCTCAGAAGCAATAAAGCCCACATGGAAGAAGCACACCAGCCTGTGCGATCATGAGATGCCAAAGGGACCAGGTATAAGGCATCATGCAAAAAAAAAAAAAAAAAGAATATATATGTGTGTATATATATGTATGTATGTAAAAAAATAATATATATATGTATACACACACACACCAGAGTGAATGAAGGGGGAAGTGCAGAGTGGAGACCCAATGCCCATTTGTCAGCCACTGGAGATCCCCTCATAGAGGGGTTTAGGAGAGGAGATGGGTCAGTCAGGGTGCGATGTAGTACCGATGAAGAACACAGCTTTCCCCAGATCCTGGATGCTTCCTCCCCCCAACTACCATGATCCGAATTCTACCTTGCAGGACTGGATAGGGCAGAGGTTGTACACTGGTGCATATGGGAGCTGGAGGCACAGGGAATCCAGGGTGGATGATACCTTCAGGACCAAGGGTGTGAGGGGCGATGCTGGGAGAGTGGAGGGTGAGTGGGTTGGAAAGGGGGAACTGATTACAAGGATCCACATGTCACCTCCTCCCTGGGAGATGGATGGCAGAGAAGGGGGGAAGGGGGACTCCGGATAGGGCAAGATATGACAAAATAACAATCTATAAA
Organism: Tenrec ecaudatus; assembly: GCF_050624435.1. Classification (NCBI taxonomy): domain Eukaryota; kingdom Metazoa; phylum Chordata; class Mammalia; order Afrosoricida; family Tenrecidae; genus Tenrec; species Tenrec ecaudatus. The sequence continues at coordinate 125,654,558 of NC_134530.1, read as the reverse complement.
TTATCAAGGGCTCATGAGGGAGGGGGGAGCGGGGAGGGAGGGGAAAATTTAGCATAAGTGTGTTGGAATAAGAAGTTATAGGAGATCCTACTTTTGATGTTTCCTTAAAATACTTTTAAGACTTTTGCATTAACCTAGAGTTGATGAATGTCTTGTATTAATCTTCAAACACTAGTAAGTAGTGAGGAATATTATTTCTACAATTTATAAACGTATCCATCCTCCATATTCACAATGGGAGCAGGCCTTAGATCTTGAGCCTTTTAAAAATTTGCTCAAATATTTTGTGTAGGTAGTAGGGCCCTTAAGTTTGTTTTCAGGGAAATCCGCCCCACTGATGCTGTACCAGTCACTCATTGCCACACTAATGCTGTCTAGTAAACTGCTACAAATGGATGAAACAGTACTTTGCTATGTGTTAGCTATGTGGATAGCTCTTCTGGAATTAGTCGGGTTTATTCAGGTTTTAGAAGTCTCTTGGTGGCACAAATGGCCACAAGGTTGTACTTCAAACCCATCCAGAGGTGCCGGAGAAGAGTGTCTTGGCTGTCCGTTTCTGAGTGGTCACAGCTCGGAAGACCCTGTGGATGCAGCTATGACTCTGCACACGTTCGTATCCACAAGTCAGCCTCTGCTTGATGGCAACTGTCATTTTCAGAGTTAGCTGTTGGGCAGCTAGGAGGTTCTGCTGATTGTAACTGGCATGTGGGTTATGTGTTAGGCTGTCAACTACAAGGTCAGGAGTTTCATATCGCCAGCAGCTCTGTGGGAGAAAGACTAGGCTCTCTACTCCAATAAATACTTACAACCTCAAAAACCCACAGACACAGGTCTACTCTGACCTACAAGGTCCCTATGAATTGTAATCCACTCAATGACAGTGAGGTGGGTTTTTTGGGGGGTGGGGATGGGGGTTGTGTTTGAGGATCATCAGATCTTGAAAGGCCTCACTTTTTTCCATAGTCTCTCAAATTCTTCCAGCAGGTTATCCTGGGCGTGTGCTTATGGGTAAAACGGAAACTGTTTGGCCATTCATCCGTTTACTTAGTGAGGGTCTCCTTTGTTCCAGGCACTGTCAGAGGGAAGTGGATAAGCAGAGCCAACGGGGACGTTGGCCCTACATGTCGAGGGAGCTTAGTGTCTAATGGGAGATACAGACAAGTACTTCAGCGACTAAAACATTGTATGCTAAGTGCCATGATTATGGTAACAGACTCAGGATTTGGATAGAAACTATCCCCAAGGAGGTAATGTGTGAGCAAGGATTCAGCAGAAGGTGTAGGGAATTTCATGCAGCAGAACAGCAAAAGCTCAGTGAGACAAAACATTATTGGTAAAATGAGCAGGGAAAGGAACAGTCGAAGGACTAACATGAGGTCAGATAAGCATAGCAGTAACGGAGTCCTGGCGATGGGGTGGGTTAATACAGGGCCAGGGGTCCAAACCCACCAGCCCCTCAGCAGGAGAATGATGAGGCTGCCTGCTCCCATAGAGATTTACATTCTCAGGATCCCTAAAGAGCCATTCTACTGGGTCTTATGGGGTTGCTATGAGTCTGCTGTGTCTTAGGGGGTCACTCAATGGCAGTGGAGTTGAGGTTATACTAAGTGAGATTCTTTTGGCTGCTGGGAAAATTGATAACGGAGTATCTCATGGAAGTTTAGGAATGATTGAACCAGAGGAATCCTGTGGGACTCAGTCGTAGGAATTCATAAACTGTCTTCCTGGTGGGATCTTAACACCATCTTCCCTCTTAGATCAAAATGCAAGTTTCCCAGGACAGCAAATTTTGCTCAGTTTGGGTCATTGCAGACACTTCGCCGCTCAATCATGACAAGGCTGCAAATTATGTGTGTGGGGCAGGTACTTACTTTTTTAAAGTAAGACTTGATCTATCTGTCGGTCTATCGATCTGATTGTGTTTTAGATTAAAGTTTACTCAGCAAATTAGATTCCCCTTGAACAGATTTTAACCCATTGTTCGGTGGTATTAGTTGTAACTTTCTTTTTTCTTTTTAAAATCATTTTATTGGGGGCTTGTCCAACTCTTATCACAGTCCATCCATCCATTGTGTCAAGCACATTTGTACATAGGTTGCCATCATCATTTTCAAAGCATTTTCTTTCTACTTGATCCTTTGCTATCAGCTCATTTCCCCCTTCCCTCTCTCCCTTGATAATTTCTAAATTATTATTATTTTGTCATATCTTACACTGATGTCTCCCTTCCCTTTTCTGTTGTCCATCCCCCAGGGAGGGGGTTATATGTAGATCATTGTGATCCAGTTCCTATCTGTACCAGTGTACATCTCTAGCTGGATTTGTAAGGTAGAATTGGGATCATGATAGTGGGTGGGTGGGGGAAACATTAAAGAACTAGAGGAAAGTTGTGCATTTCATTGGTGCTATACTGTATCCTGACTGGCTCGCCTCCTCCCCGCGATCCTTCTGTAAGGGGATATCCAGTTGCCTACAAATGGGCTTTAGGTCTCCACTCTGCACTCCCCCTCATTCACATTGATATGACATTTTTGTTCTTTGATGCCTGATACCTGATCCCATTGACACCTCATGATCACGCAGGCTGATGTGCTTCTATGTGGGCTTTGTTGATTCTCAGCTAGATGGCTGCTTTTTTTCTTCAAGTCTTTAAGATTCCAGGTACTATATCTTTTGATAGCCGGTCACCATCAGTTTTCTTCACCACATTTGCTTATGCACCCATTTTGTCTTCAGCAATCTTGTTGGGAAGCTGAGCATAATGGAATGCCAGGTTATTAGAACAAAGTGTTGTTGTGTTGAGGGAGTACTTGAGTACAGGACCAATGTCCATCTGCTACCTTAATACCAAACCTATAGATATATGCACATAGATCTGTTTCCCCATCCTTATATGTAAATATATTTACATATGGACATGCCTGTATTTAGACCTCTATAAATGCCCTTTGCCTCCTAGTTCTTTCCTCTATTTTCTTTTACTTTCCTTTTGTCTTACTATCATGCCCGGCCTTCATTTAGGTTTCAGTAATTCCTCTTGTTTACATTGCCCCAGATCAAGCCCTACAAGGCCTCCTACACCTTCTTCGCCATTGATTTTGGGTCAATGTCCCTGGATTTATTCCTTAATCCCTGGGTTTATTAACACCCACTTCCTTTCCCATCAGTTCCCCCCTCCCATGTCCCCCTGGAACCATCGGTCCCATTGTTTTCTCCTCCAGATTGTTTATGCTCCTATTTTATCTAGACAGAGCTGCAGAGATAATAATATGCACACACACACACACACACACACACAACCCAGGACAGAGCTGATCAGCATTCTTAAGGTTTCCATTCTGTTTGTTCTGTTTCCATGGATCTAGTTTCCCTTCCCTTCTCTTTACTTTTGACTGGCCGCATATGGTTAATTGCTTAAAGGACTACATTACTATAGGTGATACTGTTTATTTTATAAGCCAATCTATTATTTGGCTACAAGATGATCTGCAGAAATAGCTTCAATTCTACGTTCAAAGGTTACCTTAGGCAATTGTCGTAGGGATGCCTGTAGTCTCTTTTGGTCTAGTAGGTCTGGCCTTAATTTTTCAACCATTCTATCCAGGATCTTCTATTGTGCCCTTGCTCAGAACAGTCATTGGGGGATGTGGGCACCCTCTACTTGTTCATGCTCAGTATTTTAATCTATAAAATGAGATACTTTTAAGTGGCTGGAATTTCATAAGTGGATTTATAAAATGTTGTTGGCTACTGAGTATATTAATTCAAACAAATAGCTATTGAGCATTCCATATACGGCACTGTGAGTACATTGGTGCACCCAATGATCACAGCTTCTGTGCTCATTGATCTTGTCCACTAAAAAGGATCTGAACTAGGCCCTAACATGAAGACAGTCATGTGTGGTCCAGAGCAACCCTGACATACCAAACCCATGGCTATCCAGTCAATTCCAGCTCATACCCGCCCTATAGGACAGAGTCGAAGCACCCCAGAGAGTTTCCAAGGCTGTGGATCTTTACGGAAGCAGACTGTCACAGCTGTCTCTCATAGAACTGCTGGTGGGTTCAAACCATTGACCTTTCCGTTAGCGGCAGATTGGTCTTTAACCAGCAGAGCATGTGGATCCTAATGATGCTTGAACAGAAGAGACAATCAGGAAAGAAAGCAAGTCTGAACCAATCAGAGGAGGCTCTAAGATGGAACAGGAGTGAAATCAGGAACTCTCGGAAGAAAGAGTTTCTTCTAGTTTTCTTAAGTCTGGCACATAAAGTCTAGAATTCACAAGGAGACTCAAGCGAATTGATGAAGTGATTCTAGAAGTTAGAGTAGGTAAAACAAGAACCGATCTGTAAGAGGCCTGCTGAAATGGGACGAGAGTGGTACTCTCACGACACTGTAGAGCCTGGTTAAAAGAAAAAGAACGAGAGACATGGAACAAAAACAAAATGATCCTCGAGTGCTGATTTGGAGAACAGCCACTCTTTGTAACATGAGCCGGGAGACAAAATCAACTTTGTGTCCCAGGGGGAGAAAACCCGCTTCTTTTCAGGCTAACTTCCCCAGCCACCTGGCTCGTTTCCTTCCAGGGAAGTGAGCGTTGGGAGGAGAGCAGGTTTCAGAGACTGCACCAGCGAGATTGGCAGGCCGTTTTCTTGGTAAACACACCGTGGCTTTTTTCCCAGCCAGGCTCACTCACAGGATTTAAAAAAAGAAAACAATGAGTACTATTTTTTCCTATATAAAGCACATCAAAATGTCTCTGAAAGTGCCTTATTAGAATTTATGTAGGGGAGAGAAAAAGTTACACACATCAATGACCAAACAAAATTCGGCATTTTGACTTTTTGAGATTTGCTGTGCCATTTGACGTAAATCCTTGTCATCGTTTAAGGTCAGTCACAGTGAGAGAGCACGTCTTGGATTACAGTAACTGCCCGGAAATAGTATTTTCAGGAGCACCTCGTGGAAAATGGCTTAGTTGTGGCTAAATTACAACTGGCAAAGTGGTTGAGAAAGTCCTTCTTCCCAAGCATCCTGGTTTTCAGTGTTTACCATCAAATCAGTCAACTTTGCTCAAACAAAAAGTACAGTTATTGTTTATATATCAGAAATGCATATTTTAATGATATTTCATTTGGGAGAAAAAGATTGCTTACGTACAAAGATAAATCCATCTTGTATTCAAATAGTTTTCATTAATGTCTATAGTTTCAGTTAAAGGATAGCAAGTGACTTTACTTCTGTGGAATAATTACGTTACCAGTGTTAAATTACAACTGATATAGTTAACTTTAAAATCTATGAGCTGAACACATACTGTTGCCCATGCATGAAATGTGTTGGACATTTAAAATTCACAAATAATACTCAGCTTCTGAATTAAACAAACAAACAAACAAAAAGCTCCACTGTCGACTCCGTTCAGACTTGGGCAACTGTATAGGACAGAATAACGAGCCCTAGTGATTTGTGGTTACAGCTCGACTGCTCACCACAAGGTCCGCAGTAAGAAACTGCCAGTGGCTCCTGGGGAGAAAGTCGTGACTTTCTACTCCCGTGAAGCTTTACAGCCTCAGACACTCACAGGGCAATGCTACCCTGTCCTACACAGTCACTATGAGTCTGTGTCAACTCGACAGCAGTGAGTTTTATAGGCCAGAATAGCACCATCATATGGTTCCTAAGGCCAGCAATCTTTGTTTGAAGAGACTGCCTTATATTTTTCGCATGGAGCAGAAGATGGGTTCAAATCGCCAGTTTTGGGGTAGCTAGCGTTCCATCACTTTAACCACTGTGCTACCAGGGTACTGAATAAGGTCAACACTACATACATGCATGTGCACACACATACGCAAACACAAATACTTACATTTATTCATAATTCGCATATACATCTTATAGGAAGAATATCTCACTGGTTTTGTGAGCAAAATATGACCATAAAATATGTCATTAGACCAGATGGATAGCAATAAAAATATAGATTAGAGTATCTAACAATATAAGCCTACAATAGCTGTGGCATTGTTATAAAATATTCATAACAGTTTCAGATTTTATAAAGCCATCAATTCATCTAGCATCTTTCTAGCATTTGAACTGGATCTTGCACATAATTACTGATTAAAAACAGCTCTGGAAGAATCCCTAGGCTGAAGAGAGGGAGGTGGATTTTACGTTAAAATTAAATGCTATTCAGCAAAAAGCAATGTTCTTAACCCTTGAGGAAACAAATTATACTATAAATGAAGGGAACGTTGACATTGACTAATTGGAATATGTGTGTGTGTGCACCTTGTGCCAAGATTAATTTTTCATTGATTAAAATTTTTAATATCAAAATGAAACCATATAATTTCTAGGCAATGTAGGAAAACTATGTAATCCTGATGTGAGGATTATATTGCATGGGTTATAAAGCAAAATATTAATAGTTTAAAATACATAAATGGAAAATTATGCTTTAGTAATCACAAAAATATTAAAGGCAAAAGGTAGAGTAGGAAATAAAAGTGACAAAGGATTAATAAGCCTTACAAATTAACAAGAAAAAAGTCCTACCGGATATTGGAGAAAGGACTTCTACAGGCGATCCACAAAAGGAATAAGAAGGGTGACTGTGGATTAAACATTTCCCCACTCTTATGAGTAATGAAAAATATAAGTTAAAACAACATTAAGACATCATTTCTACCTATCTAATTGGTAAGGATTTTTAAAAAGTAAAATACCCAGTATTAAAAAAAATCCATGTTAGCCCACTCAACCTATTGCCATAAGTCAATTCTGACTCTTAATAACCCTTTAGGTCAGAGGAGAACTACTCCTTAGGGTTGCCAAGAATGTGAATTTTACAGCACAAATCTTTACAGGAGCAGAAAGCCTCATGTTCTAAGGAGCAACCTGGTGGGTTTGAACCAACAAACTTGTGGTTAGCGGCCCAACACTCAACCCGCTACCCTGCTAGTGCTCCTAATATTTAGTATTAGGATATGACATTCAAGCTAAAGAAGGCTCTGAAAAAGTGCTTATCTTTAAACAGCAAATCCACTTAAAGAAATTTATATGTATATGAACATTTTGTGGCTAATTCTTCCTACACATTAGTAATCATTTCCTCTGTGTGTGTCTGTGTGTGTGTGCGTGTGTGTGTATGTGTATGGGGATACCCTTCCCCCCCAAGGAATTGTTCTGGATAGAACCCTTTTATAGCACACATTTTTCCTGCTAGGCGAGCATTGAGCAACTTGCCCGGAGGTAGTGCACCCAGTGGCGTCACCTGGGAAGGTTCTCTTTGGTCACAGTGAATTTTTTTCATGAAAGTAATTTCAATCAAACTACACTTTTTGTCATGGACTATTTAAGAGAATAGCTTGCGACTGTGAAATTTTGTTTCCTACTTGGGAAAAATGCCTCAGGAACTGTTGTGGTTGTGATGTTGAACACAGCTTACAAGGACGGTGCTATGGGAAGAACTCAAGTGTACAAGTGGGTTTCTCGTTTCAGAAAAGATGAAATGTCAATTGATAACAAATCTCATTCTGGATGTTCATCAGCTTCCAAAATGGATGAAAATGTTGATTCATTGTGCAATTGGACTGTTCATCAAGCTTTCTATGTGGAGGTTCTGAAAAAATTGTGTAATAGGCCTGATTTACCGCAGACAGGGGACTGCTTTTGACACCCTGACAATGCACCTGCTCATGCAGCCATCTCAGTGCACCAGTTTCTGACAAAACCAGCATGCCTCTCTTGCCCCACACACCTTACTCACCTGGCCTTGCTCCATGCAGGTTCTTTTTGTTTCTGTGAATGAAGAGAGACATGAAGCAGCGATTTGATGACATAGAAGAGGTGAAGAAAAAAAATGAGGGAGGTGTTGTCAGCCATTCAAACAGATGAGTTTGAAAGATGTTTCCAAGGACGGAATCGCAAATTTGACAAATGTATTAAGTGTCATGGAGAATACTTTGAAGTGAAAACTAAGGTTGTTTTATAAAAAATTTTAAATATATAGTTTTGGGGGAAAAAAGCTCTGCTTTTTTGGGGGGAGTAACCCCTCATATATATAGCTGTATACCCCTTTCCCCCTCCATTCCTTTCTTCCTTCATCTCTTTCCCAACATAGAGAGGACTGGCGAAATAAAGTTGGATAGATTCATTTTACAGAACAGAATATTTAACAAATAACAAGTAGAAGTGATACTAATTAATATACATGGAAGCATAGATTTATTTAAAAGTTTTCAAAAATGCATTTTGGAGGGGAAACTTCTCTCTCTCTCTCTCTCTCTCTCTCTCTCTCTCTCTCTCGCTCACTCACTTCTTTTCTCCCATTACCATGTCCACTATAGACATATTGTATAGTCATGTAATCAACCACAGATAAGGGAGTTTGCTGGATGACCAGGTCTTCTACTTTTTTCTACCTTTATTTTCTAATTTTACTACAAGGAGCAGGCATTTTTTTGGTAGGCAAACATATTTATTATTATATTTATAAAAATCATTTTATTGGGGGCTGTTACAATTCTTATAACATTCCATACATCAATTGTATCAAGTATATTTGTACATATGTTGCCATTATCATTTCCAAAATATTTTGTACGTGAGTCCTTGGTATAAGCTCCTCTTCTGCCACCCCCATGAATCCTTGGAAAATATATATTTAAATGAAAAAATGTTGCTTACTACTTGCATGTAAGAATCATCAGCTAACCAGTAGGTTAATACATGCTATAGTTGTGATGCACAAGTGGGGGAAGGATGACTGAAAGCTAAAATACTTTAGAAATAGCAGATCATGCTTTGCATTTCATAGGCATTACTTATGACGATCAGTTTTTATTGCTGTTCTGGAAATGTTTTAAATAAAAGAATAGCTGATGTCAAGAATGTGTGTTCTGAAAAATGCTTCCAAATATTAAATCTGAAGTAAACAATGATTTCCTGCTTTAAATGTCACAGGTATATGGGGGATGATGTAGCACGCAAGAAGGCTCTGTTACCATGGAAATTATGAAGCTCTCCACAGCAAACCAACCCCACTTCAGCATCAGGATCCGTGACTCGCTAGCTCAGAGGGAAGTCAACCGAGATTTAAGTACATACTTGCGCTCTTGCGAGTCATCCACATCAGCAGAGAACTGCTGTGAAGCATCACTTATTTGGACAAACTCAGGAAAACCAAACTAAATTAGTGATGTTTTAGCTGCTAACCGGGGAGTGTTTGGGGTGTAGGAGAAACAGATTCTTTCCCAGCTCACTTCAGAATACGTACAGAGCGAGAACTGACGTGCTGCTAATAGGAACCATCACAGCAAAAACCCAAAAACATTTCCACTAGGATGTGAATTGTTTTTTAAAACAGCATTTCTTAAAAACCACCCCAAAGTGAAAGATGGGCATCTTCACTCACCGCTGGTGGGGCTGTAAAGCAGGGCAACACTGTGGGCAGCACTAGATGCTTCCTTAAAGGGTCCTTTAAATGCCAGAGGAAACTGCCAGAGTAATTGACAAGGAACTGACAGAGCTTCCGGAGGGATTCAGAAGAGGCCATAGAACAAAAGATCCATCTTTTTAGATAGATCCAGCTTTTGGATGGATCTTAGCTGAAAGCGGAGAATACCAAGAGATGTTTACTTGTTTTATTGACTATGTCAACTGTGTGGCTCATAACAAACATGGACCTCTGAAATGCCCTGTGCCTCCTAGCTCTTTCCTCCATTTCCCTTCACTTTCCTCTTGTCCCACGATCATGTTCGGCCTTTATTCGGGTTGCAGTAGTTCCTCTGTTACATTGCCCTTGATCAAGTCCTACCAGGCATCCTACACCCTCCGTGCCATCAATTTTAGATAACTTGTTGTTCCCTTGTCCCTGGGTTTGTTAACATCCACTTTCTTTCCCTGCAGCCCCCACCTCTGGCTCCGGTCCTGTGTCCCCACCCCCACGGAACTATCTGTCCCTTGTTTTCTCCTCCGGATTGTTTATCCCACCTATCTTATCTAGATAGATATGCAGAGACAATAATAAGCACAAAAACAAGGCAGAGCAAAACAAAACAACAAAAGAAAACCAAAAAACCAAGCAACAACAACCAAAAACCAACAATAAAAAAAGAAAAGCCTGTAAACAGTTCCTGGTCTGTTTGTTGACCTTTAGGTGTGTTCTCAGTGGAGTCTAATGGGGTGCCACGCCCTGGCCCGAAGTCAATTTTGGTATTTACAGAGGTCTAAATACAAGCAAGTGTATATGTAAATATATTTTATATAATGATAGGGAAATAGATCTTTGTACATATATTTATATGTTAAGTATCAAGGCAGTAGACGGACATTGGGCCTCTACTCAAGTACTCTCTGTTCAACACTTTGTTCTAATAACCTGGCATTCCATGATGTTCAGCTTTCCAACACGATCGCTGAAGACAAATGGGTGCATAGAAAATGTGATGATGAGGGAGGGGGAGCGGGGAGGGAGGGGAAAAAAAAAGAGGACCTGATGCAAAGGGCTTACGTGGAGAGCAAATGCTTTGAGAATGATTGGGGCAGGGAATGTATGGATGTGCTTTATACAATTGATGTATGTATATGTATGGATTGTGATAAGAGTTGGATGAGCCCCTAATTAAACGTTTAAAAAAAAAAAAGAAAATGTGATGAAGAAAGCTGATGGTTCCCGGCTATCAAAAGATATAGAGTCTGGGGACTTTAAGGCTTGAAGACAAACAAGGGCCATCTAGCTGAGAAGCAACAAAGCCCTCATGGAAGAAGCACACCAACCTGTGTGACCATGAGGTGTCAGTGGGATCATGTATCAGGCATCAAAAAATCATGTCAATGTGAATGAGGGGGAGTGCGGAGTGGAGACCCAAAGCCTATCCATAGGCAAGTGGACATCCCCTTACAAAAGGATCTCAGGGAGGAGAGGAGCCAGTCAGGGTGCAGTGTAGCACCAATGAAACATACAACTTTCCTCTAGTTCTTTAATGCTCCCCTCACCTCCCCCACCACTATCATGATCCCAATTCTACCTTACAAATCTGGCTAGACCAGAGCATGTACACGGGTATAGATAAGAGCTGAAAACACAGGGACTCCAGAACAGATAACACCCTCAAGACCAATAATCAGAGCAGTGGTACCAGGAGGGTAAGGGGATGGTACAGGGAAAGAGGGGGAAACCAATCACAGTGATCTGCATGTAACTCTCTCCCTGGGGGATTGACAACATAAAAGTGGATGAAGGGAGACATCTTTCAGTGTAAGACATGACAATAATAATTTATAAATTATCAAAGGTTCATGAGGGAGGGAGGGTAGGGAAGCATGGGGAAAAAATGAGGAGCTGATACCAAGGGCTCAAGTAGAAAGAAAATTTTTAGTAAATGATTATGGCAACAAATGTACTTGAAATAATATATGTATGTAAGCTGTATGAGCCCTCAATAATGCTTAAAAACAACAGCAACAACATGGATATCCTTGAGAAGAAAGGGAATCCCAGAACACTTCATTGTGCTCCTGCAGAACCTGCATATGGACCAAGAGGCAGCTGGGGGAACTGAGCAAGAGAAGACTGCGTGGTTTAAAACCAGGAAAGGTGTGCATCAGGGTTGTATCCTCTCACCATACTTATTCAATCTGTGTGCTGAGCAAATAATAAGAGAGCTGGATTATATGAAGGAGAATTGGAGGACAGCTCATTAATGGCCGGTGATATGCAGATGACACAACCTTGCTTGTTGAAAGTGAGCATGACTCTAGGCGCTTGATGATGAAGTTCAAGGATGGCAGCCTTCAGTAAGATTACAAGCCAATGGAAAGAAAGCCAACATCCTCACCTCTGGGCCAATAGGTAACATCCTGATAAATGGAGAAAGGATTGAAGTTGTCAAGGATTTCATCTTGCTTGGACACACAATCAGTGCTCATGGAAGCAGCAGCCAATAGATAAAATGACACATTGCATTGGGGAAATCTGCTGCACGAGCGCTCTTTAAAGCGTTGAGAAGCAACTTTGAGGACTAAAGTGAGTCTGATTCAAGCCATGGTGTTGTCAATTGCCTCATATACACATGCAAATCGGGCATTGAATAAGGAAACGGAAGAAGAATGGATGCATTTGAATCATGGTGCAGGCAAAGAATATGGAAAGTACCACGGACTGTCAAAAGAACCAACGAATCCGTTTGAGAAGAAACATATCCAGAATGCTCCTTAGAGGTGAGGGTGCTGAGATTCTGTTTCACGTACTTTGGACATGTCATCAGGAGAGACCAGCCCCTGGAGCAGGGCATCGTGCTTGGTAAAGTAGACGACAGTGGAAAAGAGGACACCCCTGCATGAGATGGACTGACAGATGGGCTCACATCTAAGATCAATGGTGAGGATGGCGCAGGACCCGGCACGTTTCACAATGACACTGTGTGCCAAGCCGTATGCTGGCACTCAGTGTTACAATGTGCTGTCCTCAAAACGCTCACATGTAGAAGCGTGTGCTCTTTGAAGTCCAGTGTCGGAGATACCAACTCCTCCTTCTGCCATCATTTCTTTGCCCAAAGCTACTAATGAATGATCATTATTTATTATTGATTATTAAGCTCTGCACAGTGTGACCCACTCACCTCTCTTCCCCTGTTATAATCGATGAGATGAGGGGAGACAGCTGACCTAGGACATCCACAGACTGGTCAGAAACCTAGCTGGTAACGTGACCCCGAAAGCTCTTTCCAGAAAGAGGCAACTGCCCTGTTGCCGAGTTTGAGTGTGGGAGGAACCTGACTGGGATCAAGAAAGAGGAGCTAGGAGCAGAGAGCATCCTTTTGGATCCAGGGTCCCGATGCTGGGAACCCCCTAGAACCTCCCCAATCCAGTCTCAGACTGTAAGCTATAGAAATCAACAAGGGACATGGGGCCCACAGATGCTGAAAGGAAACAGCATCTTCCTCCTAAACTATTTAGAGAGCTAAGCCTCTCCCTAGAGGTCATGTTCTATATTTGGACTTCTAGCCAAAATCTGTGAGAGAATGCATTCAAGGGTCGGCAGTCCCAATCCACCAGCTGCTCTGAGGGAGAAAGGCTCACGTAAAGTATTTCAGCCCCAGAAATGCCCAGGGCAGTTCTGCCATGCATGTTGATGCCAGTGAGTCAGGAGCTAAAGGAGACCTGGAGGCCCCAGGGTTAGGGCCAGTTCATGGCGAGCACAGTTCAGTGAAAGTCCCGCAGTTTGAACCCTCCCCTCCAGCCCCTCGACTGGAGAAACCGATCTGGCTTTCTGCTCCTTTCCAACTGACAGCTCAGCAAACACAAACACCTGGGAGGCAAGTCTCAATTCCACCCTGACCTCAAGGGCTGCTATGTGTCGGAATCAGCCCAACTGCCACAACAGCGAGTAGAAGTTGAAGTCAAGGCTGAAGGATTCACAGAGGCCTTCGAAGCTTGGACTGGAAGGTTAGGAGAGCACAGAATCAGAGGAAATGCCGGGGGAGGGGAGATCCATCGCCGCAGTCAAGGAGGGCACAGGGAGAGAGTCATCGTTCCCTTCCTGGCGGAAGATGAATGGACTACAACTGGAAAGGGTCAAGTGAGCGGAGCCAGCTCTTAAAGCTGTCTCAGTTCTTGGGCACGTGTTAAAGCTAATCCTTAGTGTTGAGGTAAACTAAAAACCACGTACAATCCAAAATGTCATCGAGATTTCTAGTTTCGCTATGATGAGATCATGGATTTTTCCTCCCACAGTAAAACAGACCAACAACCCCACCCCCCACCCCCCGTAAGGCTGGAAAGAGTGAGCGAGGAGCCTGTCTGTCTGACACTGGCTAACAGACAGCCCAGGGCTGTGTGTCTTCAGAGAAGGAAACGGGAGATGCCAATCCCAAAGCCACGCAGCATTTCCTTAGCAAGCAAAGAATGTATCGACTTATCTATTTAGGAAAAACAACAGCAAACTCTGCCATCAAGTCATTGCTGACTCACAGTGACCACAGTGGATTTGTGAGACTCTAACTTTTTTTTTGAGACTAACTTTTTATGGGCATAGAAAGCCCAGTCTTTCTCCAGAGGAGCTGCTGGTGGTTTCAAACTGCTGACCATGAGGATGTAGCCCAACCTGTAACCAGTTCATCACCAGGGTTCCTATTTAGGGATCATTTGCACAAATCCTCGGAATGTTGACTTTGTTTCTAGAATCATTCTAGATGCACGCTTGAAGTGTCATATGTAATCCTAATTAATGTATAATGATCAAACGTCAGGTCACACATATGACAAGCTTCCGCAGCAAGAGAAGTAATTAACAACGGTCCCTGGCACTGATGAAGGATTATTATTAACGGTCCCGTGGCAGTATGAAGGATTATCCTTATAAAAATTAAACGATAGCATCCACAACAAACCATACGACTAATCTAACATATTGTTTTAGAGATGTGACCGATAGAAAGTATCCGATAAAATATTGACAGATAAACAATTGCAAGGTCAGGCCTGACTCACAGTGACTACGGAGGTGCAGAGAGTTTAAGGGATTTATTTAAGGTCAAAAGTGTTGTGGTTAGATTTGAACTCAGTGCCCTCTAGGTCTTCCCACTCTCTTCTCCTTGCCTCACCCAGCAGGGTGGATGAGGGGAAAGAGGCGGTCTGTCCTCCAGGATGCCCGCGGAGGGAATAACATCCAGCCCTCAGGACTGTCCAGGATAGTTCCATAGGCAAGTAGAAGAAACAAAGTGGGACTATTTTAAGTGCAAAAGGAGAAGTTATCAAAAGATAAGGCGTGCTACTCAGCCAAGGGCAGGAAGGTGGGCCGCCAGGCCTGGGAACAGGAGCGTTCGTGGGAACTCCGCAAGGCCTCCTTTGTTTCACAGCCATTGCTTCCGGCCCACAGGCTGGCTCAGGACTCGGCCATATAGCCGCTGACAGATGGCAGCCACACCTTGCAAATGTACTGTCCACAGTTCCAGCCCAAGAGAAAGGCCCATTCTTGCTCTCCCCACACCCCCATTTTCAGATTCCCAGGAAAGGACTCTGCTCAACTTGAGTCAGGGGTAGCTTCCCAGTGCAGTCCCTCTGGCCCGAGGGGGCTGAGTGACGCGCGTAATTCTGTAAGGCTCCGTGTGAGCTGTGAGGTAGTCCAGGTCTGTCCGCTGCAGGAATGGCCCCCTCGGGGAAGACGGTGAGTGGAGTGGTGGCCGGGATGCGATCGTCTGCACTTCCGCGGATGTGCTTCCTGACGGCCTTCAGACCCCGACGGTTAGACTACAGAGCATTGGCGAGCAGTGCCGTTCGTTCTTTTTCCATGTGTAGCACGATTCCTTAGAAAAATAGGCAGCCATGAATCTCTGCAGAGTGATAATGGTCAAGTTTGTCCAAAAGATTTTATTTCGCTCTCTTCATATCTTGTCCAACATATACATATATACATGTGTGTGTGTGTGTAACAGCTTGGGAGTTGCGAATGAGTTTATTCTGACCCTAGGGACCCCATGTCTGCAGAGTCAGAGCACTGCTGCCCTGTGGGTTTGCAGGTGGTGACCCCTCTCTCCTAGTAGCTGAGTGCTTAACCACTTGGGCCACCCAAGCTGCCTGGGTGCTTGAACGTTTGAATGCTTATAAAAAGGCCAACTCAAAATATCAATCACTGAAAAGCATAGAGGTATAGTCTTATGTTTGTGATGCCACACCCTGAGATGGGGTAGGGTTGGTTTGTTCCTTGCTTTACCCCAGAAAGATCTGATATTTTAATAATATGTATTAGAGAGAGCACTGAGCAATACCATGAATCAGAACTTGGTCCATGTTTCAGGATGTGTCTCTTCTTTCATGAAACCTTTCTTCACCTCCTAACCTAGGTCAAAAGATCCCACTCTGAGCCTTGGATGAAGAGTTTAAATTCGGAGCACCAGGTTCACAGAAGGCTCTGTGCTTCAGTGAAAGTCCCCAATCCATGTGCAGAGTCCCCAAGCTTTCAGTGAATTCCTCTGGCGTTTAACTAGGAAAGCGTGCTGTCTTGTCCTCAGGCAGGGTATATTGGAAAGTGGTGGCCTCCACCCCTCCGAGCCAGCCCAGGGAGGAGCAGTCTCCATGGAACTTGCCTGAACGTGTTCTTGGTGGAGAGTGTGTCATACTGAGCTTGAATAGGGCCCTGGGCCAATCTTGTAAGCTCTTCTGTCTAGCCATCCTGATCCCATTCCCACTTCTGTCATTTCAGCTGCTACCGTGATGCACTGGTCTGCCACCAGTCAGACTTTTGCGACAGTCTCCTCTGCCCTGCGATGTCCTTTCAAGCCTCCAAATCTCTGGAAACCCTCGGATGCCACGCGGCCTCATGCTAATGCTCTCCGTCATGGAGATGACGCACCTTTGTCTGTTCTTGGTCCTGTTAAAGACAAGACGAGGTTGTCCTTAAGTTACAGGTGAGAGTTGTGGTCTCTTTGGTGCTCTCCGACAGCTGCCGCCCTATACTTAGGCTGTGAAATGGCCTGGAACATACTTATGCCAATAAATTATTCATTATTTATATAAAATCCAAGTTGACCTGGGGATCCTGTGTTTGATCTAAAACCCTACCCATCGTCTCTTCTTTGTCCTCCCAGGTCCAGTGTAAGCCGTGGGTTCTCTGTAATCCCTTGGATGTCATCATGCCCTTGTGCTGATGGCCTCTCTCAACAAAAGGATAGGTCTTTGTCTTCTCTTTACTTTGCTTAAGACTTACTTGAGATTTGGGGGCACTTTCGTACCCTCAAACATGTCTTCAGGTGGGACATCTTGAGGTTGAAAACAGAGTAGTTTATACGGAAGAGGTCAGTCAGATCTGCATTGTGTCAACAAAGAAGCCATCATTTTACCCTAGAAGAAAGATAACTTTGTAGTTTTTCTGGCTTTTTGTTAAAAGCAGAAAACCAAAGTGACTCTGTAGCGCAGAGTAACCTGCCCCTCTGGGTCTGCAGGACGCAGATCTTTCCAGGAGCAGGAAGACTCGTGGCTCGTGGCTTGGGACAGCTGACCGTGCAGATAGCAGCTCAGCACACAACCCACCCCACCACAAGCATTCCTGGCTTGGGAAGGAGGATAATATATCACTGAATAAGCATTATGTTTTTAAAAATATATATTCTGGAATGTTGCTTAATACAGTTCTCTGGCCATAGCGATGAGTCAGCCTTTTCCATGAATTCTAGGCCATTGTGGTTATAAAAGGCCCTCCTGGTATTGGGATTCATGAGCAGAGGTGGCTAGACCTTCAGTGATTCTTGCCAGGATCCTGCAGCCCCGAGTGGGGAGACTTGGCCTCTTTAAACGTCCTCCTTTCAATCTGGTGTGCCACACAATTCATTTACAAGATGAGAATGCCGGACGCTGTCTCTGCTTTCTGGGTTGAGGTTGGAGCCAAATGAATTGCTTCCAGTTCCTAGGAGATTTTTTTAGGATATTTGCACATCATAAAATTCCAGATACTCAGATTTCACTCATGCTGTTCCCTTTCCCTAAACAGAACTTTCCTTTCATCTCTAGTTAAATTTCCATTACAGCTGCATGCATGCATCTCCTGCCAGAACACGGAAGCATGATCCCCGGCCCCCTTGCTGCTGCCCACAGCGAGACTCCATTGCCTGTCTAGTCGCTCTCCCACTGTGCTACAATGTCTCCTCTTTCTTCCCACCTCGGACCCCTCGTCTTCCAGCCGATCACCCCTAATGCAGACTTGTGTTCTGGAACAGGCGAGCCAAATTCGTCACCTCCCAGGTAGAGAGAGGGAGGAGTGCTTTTAGAAGTGACACCAGGGGAGAGGCCGGCAGCAGTGCAGGCTGCCTTACGGAGTTCCATTGGGCTCAGAATAGGAGATGTGTGCTTTCTAGTGGGCCGTGCACTCTGCGCCTCATATCACGTCACTCAGCCTCCAAGCTGGCCACCAGGTGTAAAGGTCAACCATGACGATCAGCGCAAACAGGAAGAGTAGCATTTATGATGCATAAAGCAATCTTCTTGGGTGTCCAGGCAGAGATGTACAGATGGCCCTACAAGCAGAATCATCGAGCCCGCCCACCACATAAGCCTCTGAGTGATACAGAATGTTATAAAAATGCCACAGAGGGAGAGAAACAGGACAAACAGGACATGAAATGGGTAACTACAGACAGGGGTAGGTTAGGTTAATTTTGGTTGATAGAGCTCTAACAGGTTCCAATTCACATTCTCAGTGGATCATTTTGCTTCTTATTTCATTGAAGTTGTCAGAAGAGAAAGGAGGAGAATCCATGTCGGTCCTTTTGGGCCCAGTTCCTGAATCTCACATTCATTTGCCCTCTGCCCGTACTCTTGCTAGACCCCCAAATGATTTGGCTTTGATCTACGGGGCCAGACTTATTCTAATATGAGAATGTACAGGTAATAGAAAACCAATGTTAAAAATAACATGTTTATTATATCTGTAATTTATTTCAAATAGATGATATGGTCTCCATACTTCTAGGAAGCTTTTCTAACAGTGTTTGCAGGCTAACAGGGGAGAGAGGACTTTCATTTAGAAATACAGTAAATTCTCATGATCTTTTCCCGTCTGCCTCAGTCCTGAACAACTTCAGAACCCATCCTGGTGAAGGCAGGGAATCACCGACACGCTAGCCTAAGACACCAGCGAGCTTCTGTCTCCTGTGAGATGCCAACTGGTATCTTAGTCGGTGGCTGGCAGACTGCTTTTGTTTGTTTGTTCCCTACAACGAAAGCCCTATTTCACACCAGATCGAGTACACACACATTTACATAACTGAAACAAAGGTTCTGCTAAACAGACCCATCTTTTTAAAGTGCAGTGCATTCTTATTTTTAAATCTATGTTTCCAAATGCAGGTGTTTCAAAACTCAAAGTCAGCTGAGGGATAGAGATTTTTATAGATAAAAGATTTAAGAGTCTATGAACACCTAGATGAACATTAATGAAGCACCCACTCAACTATCACCAAGCATTCCTCTCCCCCAAGGTGTGTCCACGTGTCCACTTTACTAAGAATAAATGACTCACGGGGCGGTGTGTCGACCTGGTTAGAAAAGCAAGGCTGAGGTCAGAACAAGCAAGGCAGAATCAAACCGACGATGGGAAACTGCTTCTCCTCTTCTTTTCTTTTTTTTTACATTTTATTAGGGACTCATACAACTCTTATCACATCCACACATATACATACATCAATTGTATAAAGCACATCCATACATTCCCTGCCCCAATCATTCTCAAAGCATTTGCTCTCCACTTAAGCCCTTTGCATCAGGTCCTCTTTTTTTTTTCCCTCCCTCCCCACTCCCCCCTCCTCATGTGCCCTTGGTAATCCACAGATTGTTATTTTGTCATATCTTGCCCTATCCGGAGTCTCCCTTCCCCCCCTTCTCTGCCGTCCCTCTCCCAGGGAGGAGGTCACATGTGGATCCTTGTAATCAGTTCCCCCTTTCCAACCCACTCACCCTCCACTCTCCCAGCATCGCCCCTCACACCCTCGGTCCTGAAGGTATCATCCACCCTGGATTCCCTGTGCCTCTAACCCTCATATGTACCAGTGTACAACCTCTGCCTTATCCAGCCCTGCAAGGTAGAAATCGGATCATGGTAGTTGGGGGGAGGAAGTATCCAGGATCTGGGGGAAAGCTGTGTTCTTCATCAGTACTACATCGCACCCTGACTGACCCATCTCCTCTCCTAAACCCCTTTATGAGGGGATCTCCATTGGTCGACACCTGGGCCTTGGGTCTCCACTCCGCACCTCCCCCTTCATTCAATATGGCATATATATATATATATATATATATATATATATATATATATATATATATATATATAGCTTCTCCTGTTCTTGTGTATTCTACCATCATAAACTGCACTGTCCAAGCAGCCACTGCATTAAAAGAGCTGAAAACTAAAACCCACATTGAAGTCAGGGACTTTTAAGTTACTTTCAAATCTTCAAATTTATTCCTTCAACAAATATTTGTTGATGGCCTAAACAGACCAGAAGCATGCTAGGGAATAGGGACCCAATTCAGACAAAACTCACTACCATGGAGTCAATGCCAACCCATAGCAACCTGATAGGACTGGGTGGAACTGCCTACACAGGGTAGAACTGCCCCTGTGAATTCCTGAGACTGCAACTCTTTAGGAGAGTAGAAAATCTGATCTTTGTCCTGTGGAGGTGCCGGTGGTTCTGAGTTGCTGGCCTGGCAGTTCATAGCCTAACCTGCATCCCCTATGGCACTAGGGAACCAAAATACAAAACCCAAAGCAAACGCATTACCACAAAGCTGATTTCGACTTGCAGTAACCCTGTAGGACAAAGTGGACTGCCCTTTTGGGTATGCAAAGTTGTAATGTTTGTGGGCACAGGGACCCCATCTTTCTCTGATGAGTGTCTGGTGGGTTCACACTGTTACCAAAATGTTGGAGGTTTGAATCTACCCAGAAGTGCCTAAGAAGAGAGGCCTGGCGATCTACTTCCTATAGCTCAGCCGCACAGTTCTACTCAGACACATGTGAGATTGCCACGAGCTGAAAATGCCTCATCAGCACTGGATGGTTGTTGGTGTGGACAAAAGAACCGTACGTGCCTCCAGGCCCTTCCTTAGCCTACCAATCACGATGTCCTTCTCCAGGGACTGGTCTCTCCTAACAGCTTGCCTTTTTCTTTTTAAATTATTTTATTAGGGGCACATACAACTCCTATCACAATCCATACATGCATCAATTGTGTAAAGCCCGTTTGTACATTCATTGCCCTCATCATTCTCAAAACATTTGCTCTCCACCTAAGCCCCTGGCATCAGCTCCTCATTTTAGCCCCTCCCTCGCTGCTCCCACCTCCCTCATGAACACTTGAAATTTTATAAATTATTATTTTGTCATATCTTGCAGCTTGTCTTAAGCACATGAGACAAAGCCTCCAAGGAGCCTTCTGGCTGGACTTCTTCCAAGTCAGACTTACTGGTTCTTTTGGCAGCCCTTGGTCCTTGCAATATTCTTGCCAGCACCACAATTCAAATGCATCTGCTCTTCACTCTTTCTTACTCAGCACCCAACTTGCACATGCATATGAGGCGACTGGAAATGCCATGGCTGTGTCAGGAGCACTTTAGCCCTCAGAGGGACATCGTTGCTCTTCAGCAATTTCAAGAGGTCTTGTGCATCAGCCCAGTACACGGTGTCATTTGATCTCTTGACTGCCGCTTCCATGAGCACTGGCTATGGATCCAAGCACAATGAAATACTTGGCAATGTCAGTCATTTCTCTGCTTCTCAGGTTGCCTATTGATCCAGTTGTGAGGATTGTGGTTTTCTTTACAAGGAGTTCTAATCCATGCTGAAGACTGCAACTACAAATATACTTTTCCTGTTCTCCCCTGTTCTGCTAAATGACACAAATATGTACTCAGCTACTCAGAACTGAAAACACAGAGCTATCTTTGGCTTGTCTCCACTCCCCAACCAGTCCCCACCCCCGCCCCAGCACACCCAATCCATCAAAAAAAAAGTATTGTCAATTTACCAATAGGTCC
This sequence comes from Tenrec ecaudatus, assembly GCF_050624435.1. Taxonomy (NCBI): domain Eukaryota; kingdom Metazoa; phylum Chordata; class Mammalia; order Afrosoricida; family Tenrecidae; genus Tenrec; species Tenrec ecaudatus. Next base: position 125,633,018 of record NC_134530.1, on the reverse strand, counting down.
TATCTTCTCCAACCACATAATCCAAGTCATTTCTCACCACCTATTATTCTCCTAGCCAGACTCTTTCCCACTCCTTCCTCTTCCCCCATTGGAGTAGCCACCAGGGAAATCCTTCCTAAGTGCAAGTCAAATCATATCATTTCCCTGCTTATAATCCTTTAAGGTTGTCTACTACTGGTGAAGAAAGCTGAAGGTACCTGGCTATCAAAAGATATTGCGTCTGGGGTCTTAAAGGCTTGAAGATAAACAAATGGCCACCTAGCTGAGCAGCAACAAAGTTCACATGGAAGAAGCACAGCAGCCTGTGTGATCACGAGGTGTTGATGGGATCAGGTGTCAGGCATCAAAGACCCAGAACAAAGAATCATATCAATGTGAATGAGGCTGGGATGTTTTCCTGACATACAATTACTTCTTGGTATAAAGTTCCTTCTTCTTCTTTTTTAAATTTTATTATTGTAGCACTTTATTTTTTTTTTCGGTCAGTGGTTTTTAAAAAAAACATTTCATTAGGGGCTCATACGACTCTTATCACAATCCATACATATATATATACATCAGTTGTATAAAGCACATCTGTACATTCTTTGCCCTAATCATTTTCTTTTCTTTTTTTCTTTCTCTTTTTTTTTTTTTACATTTTATTAGGGGCTCATACAACTCTTACCACAATCCATACCTATGCATACATCAATTGTATAAAGCACATCTGTACATTCCCTGCCCCAATCATTCATAAAGTTCCTTCTTACACATTTATGAGTGTCACTGGATTTGTTTCTCTAGTCAACCCAGCCTAGCATAGTGAGTTAAAGGAGAAATCAAACCAGTATTTCGTCTAGGCATAGGTTACACCCCTGTTTATTTGGAGGCCAAGAAATAGAATAGGGAAACTCCCAGCTGTTCCGGAAAAAAACAATCATCAGAGTTCAGTTGTGCCTTCCTCCTGCGCATGGCACACGTGGCTGAACACACATGAACAGCTCTTTAAAAAAATCCTCCCTGAAAAAGGAACTTGCCTGATGGTTAACTTCTTAGACCTCTTGGTGTACGTAGGAGCAGAGCTTGGTTGGGAAAGCGCTTGTTCAGGCTGGGTACAAGGGTTCCCCTGTCTGGTTGCATATCCATGTTCCCTCTCGTGCTTTGGCTACACTTGCAATATTTCTTTCTTTTTGCAGAAAGAGAAGTCAAAAGCCCACATCAAGCTGCTGTGATGCTGTATCACATGACAACACGTTTGGCTTCCATAATATCTCAGGAATGAATCACACATGTTGCCTTCCGCTTATAAAATGGGCAAGAACTGGTTCCGTATGTCCAGCTGGTTGGTCTGGTCTCCAAAAGCTGTCTGTGAGCTTCTATGTGAACACTCCAAAGCGCTTTCTCCTGTCAGGAGTAATTGACCTTTCCTCTTTTTCTCACCTTCCCAAGTTCCCAGCTGAGTTCACAGCAACATTCTAGAGGAATAGTATATGGGAATCAATAAAAACAAACCAACCCAAACACTTTCAAATAGCATTTTAAAAGTAGAGCAAAAAATAAAATTTCCAAGTCCAGAGATTCCCTGAATAAAAATTTTTGCTCAAGTGTACAAAATTGCACATAGTACCCTACACTTCTGAAATAGATCAATATATATAAGAAAACCATTCCTAAAAATAATAAATGAAACAAAGAAAAGAAATTTATATCCGCTTAATTTTTGCAGAACACGCTAGATTTTGATGACGGGAAGCAGACATGCGGAGGTTTTCTTCAGACTAGCATGAACGTCCAGGAAGGAAGAAAACAGTAAAAGAAAAGTTTCCCAGGGTCTTGATTCTGTGTTGTTACAGTCGGAGATAGCAGATCCCCTAACAAGAGGGAGAAAGACCAAAACCACTGCCGTAGGTCAATCGATTCCAGGCCACAATTGTAATGATGTGAGATTGGTACTTAAAATCCAATACCCCCTAAAGGGGTAAAAATTCAAATTATTTCTTCCACAAGATTATTATTAAGAAACATTCATTAGAATTGAAACAACAGGGGGGGTAGGGGGGTAAGGAAGTGGTGTTAACAAACACAGGGACAAGGGAACAATATGGGACCCAAAATGGTAGTGAGGGGGAGTGGCAGACCTGGTGGGGAATGATCAAGGGTAAGGTTGTGTAGAGAAGAGGTATAGCTGTAGCCCAGGTGGGGACGGAGCATGGCAGTAGGGCCGGAGGAAAGTCAAGGGAGAGGGAGGAAAGAGCTAGGAATCAAGGGGCATTTATGGAGGTCTAGACAAAGACATGTACATGCAAATATATATATGAGGATGGGGAAATAGATCTATGTGTCTATATTTATAGGTTTAGTATTAAGGTGACGGAGGGACCTTGTGCCTCTACTCAAGCACTCCCTCAATGCATGAATACTTTCTTTTATTAAATTGGCACTCTACGATGCTCACCCTCCCGACACAACTTCTGAAGCCAAAGCGGGTGAACAAGTAAATGTGGTGAAGAAAGCTGATGGTGCCCGGCTATCAAAAGAGATAGTGACTGGGGTCTTAAAGGCTTGAAGACAAACAAGCGGCCATCTAGCTCAGAAGCAAAAAAGCCCACATGGAAGAACACACCAGCCTGTGTGATCGAGTGGTCCCGAAGGGATCAGTTATCAGGCATCAAAGAACAAAAAATCATATCATTGGCTGCACACCTCCATGATACAATCGCCGAAGACAAACGGGTGCATAAGCAAATGTGGCAAAGAAAGCTGATGGTGCCTGGCTATCGAAAGAGATAGTGTCTGGGGTCTTAAAGGCTTGAAGGTGAACAAGCGGCCATCTAGCTGAGAAGCAACAAAGCCCACATGGAAGAAGCACACCCGCCAGCCTGTGTGATCATAAGGTGTTAATGGGATCAGGTGTCAGGCATCAAAGACCCAGAAAAAAAGAAGCATATCAATGTGGATGAGGGGGAAGGTGGAGCTATCTTTTGATAGCCGGACACCTTCAGCTTTCTTCACCAGTAGTGGGCAACCTTAAAGGATTATAAGCAGGGAAATGATATAATTTGACTTGCACTTAAGAAGGATTTCCCTGGTGCCTATGTTAGGCAGACAGGCAGGGATGGGATGTCCATTGACGCATGCCTAGGAGAGCCAAGTATAGAACAAAAGCCTAGGTTTTCCCGCAGGTGGGTACGGATGGATGTTAAGCCTGGATCAGCCCACCTGGGCCAGGTGATTGCAATTCAGCCAATGGGCTAGACCTGGGGTCGTTCGCCACGCCTCCCCGGGAACCCTTGAGAAGGAGGAGCCAGGGGGAGAGAAAGAGAGGAACAGAGGGAACGAAAGGAGCTGGGGAGAGAACTTGAGAAAGAACTTGAAACGGGTCTTTTTCGGAGGAAAACTTGGGAGAGAGATCTTTGCGTGACCCCAGGCAGTCTCTGCCAGGCTGCATGGTCGAAAGGAATCCTATGGGTGCCGCAGAAAACCTGAAGCTTCTTTTAACTCTCATTAAATTCACTTGGATCACGAGCCCTGCTTTGCCGTGAATTTTTTCTCTTGCTGAGCCAAGGACCTGAGGTGTAAATCTAGCCCAGAGAGAGATCTTACAGCTACAACAATGGGGGAAGAGGAAGGAGTGGGAAAGAGTCTGGCTAGGAGAATAATAGGTGGCGAGAAATGACTTGGATTATGTGGTTGGAGAAGATAGGACCTATGGGTAAATTGACAATACTTTCTTTTTGATGGATTGAGTGTGCAGGGGTGGGGGTTGGGGCTGGCTGGGGAGTGGAGACAAGCCAAAGATAGCTCTGTGTTTTCAGTTCTGAGTAGCTGAGTACATATTTGTGTCATTTAGCAGAACAGGGGAGAACAGGAAAAGTATATTTGTAGTTGCAGTCTTCAGCATGGATTAGAACTCCTTGTAAAGAAAACCACAATCCTCACAACTGGATCAATAGGCAACCTGAGAAGCAGAGAAATGACTGACATTGCCAAGTATTTCATTGTGCTTGGATCCATAGCCAGTGCTCATGGAAGCGGCAGTCAAGAGATCAAATGACACCATGTACTGGGCTGATGCACAAGACCTCTTGAAATTGCTGAAGAGCAACGATGTCCCTCTGAGGGCTAAAGTGCTCCCGACACAGCCATGGCATTTCCAGTCTCCTCATATGCATGTGCAAGTTGGGTGCTGAGTAAGAAAGAGTGAAGAGCAGATGCATTTGAATTGTGGTGCTGGCAAGAATATTGCATGGACCAAGGGCTGCCAAAAGAACCAGTAAGTCTGACTTGGAAGAAGTCCAGCCAGAAGGCTCCTTGGAGGCTTTGTCTCATGTGTTTAAGACAAGCTGTTATGAGAGACCAATCCCAGATAAAGACATCGTGCTTGGTAGACTAGAGGGGCAGCCCAAAAGAGGAAGAGCCTGGATGAGATGACTGGACACAGTGGCTGCAACCACGAGCTCAAACAAAAGAACAGCACTGGACAGTGTGCCATCCTACTGTGCACCATGAGTCCAGGCCGATTTGATGGCACCTATCCACAACAGCACAAAGTAATTGCCTTGATTTGTCCAACATAAAGTCCAAGTGCTTAATAGATATCCTAGCAGATACACTGAGTAAGAAGTTGAGTAGTCAAGCCAGGAGCTCCGGGACAGTTTGGGGTTTAGAGATTTAAATTTGGGAGTCACAGAACAGAAGTCTTTGAAGCAATGGGATTAGGTAAGATCACCGAATGAGACTGAAGAATTGATCTCTTAAATGCTGTGGAAGTAGTCACTCTTCATAAATACATTCATTTATTACCTTTTACTGCCATTGCTTCAATTCCAACTCACAGACATCCTATAGAACAGAGTAACATGACCCTTTGGGTTTCTGAGACTCACTATTTATGGGAAATACTCCAGAGGAGCCACTGATTGTTTCGAAATGCCCACCTTGTGGTTAATGGCCCCATGCATAATTACTAAGCCACCAGGGCTCCTTACCACCAAGAAGTGACACTTAATTCCAGCTAGTCTTACTAACTTGATCAACCAATTATATTCAGCAGAAGTGACACTCAGGGACTTATGAGATGACATCATAAAAAAATCTTGCAACTTCTGTCCAGACCATTTCGAACACCCTCTTTGGAAACCCAGGCCATCAGATAAGAAGGGCATTCACTTTGATACAACCATATAGAAAATATGTTCTGGTTGACTAGTATCCAATTTTCTGGTCACACCTACAAAGGCATCAGTAATTGATGTGAAACCACCTGGGTCATTCCAGACAAGCCCATCCACCACAGACCTGAGAAGCACCTCATATGCAGTGGTGCAATTCAAATAAGTTAACAGCCAGTTTGCTCCCTGACGACCATTTTAAGTATTTAAAAATGATATACCAAAAGATAGTTTATCATTTCATACAGTTAACACTTAAGTAAGAACAAAAAAGACACACACAAAATTAGATGTTATAAGAAAAAGTTCTTCTGTGATAAGAATTGTATGAGCCCCAATAAATTGTTAAAAAAAAAGGAAAAAGAAAAAAATACTGATGGTGGTTTTTTTCTTTCTTAATCATTACATGTATTTTTATCGTTGTATTACTATTTTATCCTTACCACTTTATTTTGTTTGTTTTTTATTGTTTTCCTTGGGTTTTCCAATTTGTGAAGCACAGGAGGAGTAGATGCATAGAGATAATGACTGAGGCAAGGATTTACTAGGGTGGGAGTGGAAGATAGGGAGGGGGGAGGAGGTTGAGGGAGAAAACAATGTATGCAGGAGGGGGGAGGGAGCACTAGAACAGATTGTGATTGCTAAACTCATTTGAAAAGCGACTGAACCACAAAAAACAAAAAATTCTAAAGTTGATTGGGACAATGATTGTATAATTCTTGTTGATATGATTGAACTATTGAATTGTATGATATGTGGATTATGTGCCAATAAAACTGAAAGAAAGGGAAAAATAAAATTTGTTGTACTTGACACAATGGATGTATATATATGGATTGTGATAAGAGTTGTATGAGCCACCAATAAAATGATTTTTTTTAATTGAAAAAAAAAAGAAAAAGTTCTTCAAATATTAATGAAAAATACTAAATAATACCTGAGAAAAGCCAATAAAACTGTTATTATTGCTTCTTGATTGGCATCCTCACTTGCGATATTCTTCGCTGTAACCAAGCATCGTGCGCTCTGTGACTTATACTGAGCGTCGTTTCGCTGCAGGAACAGGATCCCATTCCTTTAGAGGTAAGCCAGGTCAACAGCAGTCACTGTGTTTGATATGTGACAAACACTTAGGCGACTTTTCGTCTCTGAACATGTTTGTCTTTGAAAAACACCTTTCCACTGCTGCTGAACAGCAATTGTTCTGACGCTATATGTATTTTTAAATCAGTTTAGTGAGGGCTCTTACAGATATTATAACAATCCATAAATCAAGCGAACTTGTACCTATGTTGCATCATCATTTTCAAAACATTCTTCCTACTTGAGCCCTTTAAAATCTCCTCTTTTTCCTTCCCTCCCCCACTCTCCTACCCTCTTGAACCATTAATAAATCATATATATACATATAGATTTTTCATATCTTACACCATCTGCTGTATCCCTCCACCCACATTTCTGTTATTTGACCCCTGGGGTGGGCGGTTATACATCCATCATTGTTATCTTGCTATCGGTTCCCCCTTTCTCCCCTTTCCCCCTCATCCTCTCTGTAGTCTGGTGGTATTGCTACTCTCATTACTGTTCCTGAGGGGTTTGTCAGTCCTGGAGTCTGGGTGTTGAAAGCACTTACCTGTACCAATGTACACATCCAGGTCTAGCAGGATTTGTGAGGTAGAACTGGGGTTGTGATGGCGGGGGGAGGAAGCCGTAAGGAACTCGAGGAATGGTATGTGTTTCTTCAGTGCCATACTGCACCTTGGATGAATTGTTCCTTCCATGTGACCCTTCTGTGTGGAGATGTCCCGTTTTCCACAGATGGGCTCTGGGTCTCCACTCTGACCCCTTTCCTTCACATCGACAAAAATGTTTGTTTTTGATCTGCCAATGCCTGATGAAGGTGACATCCATGATCACACAGACTGGTATGCTTTTTCCATGGGGGCGTTGTTACTTCCTTGTTGGATGGCCGCTTGTTTAACTTCAAGCCTTTAAGACCCCAGACGTTATATCTTTTAATAGCCATTCACCATTAGCTCTCTTCACCACATTTGTTTATGTACCCATTTTGTCTTCAGCGATTGTCTCAGAGAGCTGGGTATCACACAGTGCCAGATTACTAGATCAAAGTGTTCTTGTGTTGAGGGAAGACTTCAGTAGAGACCGAGTCCATCTGCTACCTTGATACTTTTAACATATAAATATTTGTACGTGGAACAATGTCCCTATCTTTATATATTAATATATTTACATATATACATGTCTACATTTATAGTTCTACGTATACCTTTTACCTCCTAGCTCTTTCCTCTATTTTCTTTTACTTTCCTCATGCCCCACCATAATGTTCACCCTTCATTCAGCTCTCAGTGCTTCCTCTCGGCTACATTACAGTTGATCAAATACCACCAGGCATTCTTTGCCCTCCTCATTGCCAGTTTCAGATCCCTTGTTGTTCCCCTGGCCCTGAGTTTGTTGGCTCCCCTTCCCTTTGCTCCCTCCTCCCCCTCTATGTCCCTGCCAGAACCATCGGTTCTATTGGTTTTTCTTCAGGATTGTTTATCCTGCCTATCTTATATAGACATTAAAAAAAAGTCTACAAATAGCTCCAGGTCTATCTGCTGACTTTTATGAATGTCCCACAACCAGGTCTGATGGGGTACCAAGTACTTCTCCCTGAGCTGGAATTCTATTTGTGGGGTTCTTCAGGACTTCGTGACTTTGTTCCCCTTACTGCTCTGTTATGCTCTGTGTTAGTCCAGGTAGACTAGAAAAAACAAATTCATAAGCACACATATGTGTATAGGAATATTGAGAGAACGTCCCAACCCAGTCTAGATCCAGTCCATAAGTCCAATATTAGTCCATATCTCTGATACTAATCTATAAAGTCCTCTTCAGACTCACGATATACATGCAATGATGCTGAATTCAGGAGGATCACAGGCCAGTGGACTGGAAGTCTTGTGGATCTAGTGGTGTTATAAGCATCTCGGCACTGGCAGGGGTCTCTATGTGGCTTCTCTGGCTCCAGAGCTCTGTTGCATCAGGGTAGATCTATGTGGCTGCTTCAGCTCCAAGGGCTTAGGTTCCATGTGTCTTGTCAGTAGAGCATCTCTCAGGGAGTGAGCAGAGAGAGAAGTGTCTTCTGTCTCCAAGGAGGAAATACAGGAGTTCCTGGAATTCTCAGAAGGCCATGCTCACACAGAGGCCTCATTGGCTCTGACCCAATTGACAGACTAGACTCCACCCCTTCACTCTTAATCCTCTCAAGTCTCAAATTGACACCAGATTATGTAACTACCACATGCTCCCTTCATGATTTGCCCCACTGTGGGTGGTTGGGGGGGGGTGGGGTTGGACCAGACACACTCCCCACACTGTTTCCAATGCTGTTCCCTGTAGCACTGTGGGCCTTTGAGGGAACGTCGTGTCTTGTGCTGGGGACCTCTCTATGCACTGTTTGCTCTGGGCCAGAATGTTGTCCTCAGGCTTGGTGTGCCAGGGTAGGGTTCTCTCTCTCTCTCTCTCTCTCTCTCTCTCTCTCTCTCTCTCTCTCTCTCTCTCTCTCAGTTTGCTTCCTTGTGGACAGGACAGACCAGCCACTCTCCCCAGCCTGTCTCTTCAGTGCTGTCCTCTGTAGTACATTCTTCTAGGGAGGGGGTCCACATAGCTCAGATTGGGGCCAGACCCACAGTCCCCTCGGTTAATGTGCTGCTCCATGCTGGTATGTTTGGTGCACAGGAATGAGGTCTGGTCTCCCTCTCCCTTTCCTGGAGAGACATAAACAATACCCTCCCCATGTGGGTGGATTAGTGCTCTGCCATTGTCTCCACCTCACCACCACTCCTCCACCTTCCCTCCTTTCTCTATGGTCTTAAAGACATGGGAGAGGTGGGAAATATGTCTTTCAAACCTGTTGCTGTCTGCATCTTCTTATTTTTAGCTCCTTGAATCATTTCATGAATTGCATAATTCACTCATAATATCTTGTGGGAATTTGAGGCATAACACAAAGGTGAAATGAGACACTGTGTCACCCTCTGTTTTTTTTGGCACTCTACTCTTTCTATTTACTTTGTGTTTGTTGACTGAAGTGACAAATGCAAGGGAACCAAAATGTAGTATGTCATAAAAATATAATGAGTTTCATTAAATGAATAAGTAAATATACCAGCATAGTTCCTTCTATTTTTTATACCTATGGACAGAATGAACATTACCGGGCATTTAGAATACACTGTTGAACATTAAAAAAAGGTAAAGAATGTAAATTTGTGATTTCCACATCGGGCAGCTACTTAACCTGTTCTTAGAGCAAACCCTGATTACAACTTGGCAACTGGTTTGCCGAACACAACAACAAAATATTAGGCATTGATTCAGCCAAACCAGTGAGAACCAGCTGAATGCCACCACCGCTCAGCTCATAGGAAATCGTGTAGGAAGAAGAATTGCCTGACCAAGCCGTGCCCAGATTCCTGGCCCTAAAATCATAAGTCATACTCAGAAATGATTGCTGAGTTTATGAGAATTGGTTATGCCCCAACAGAAAATTGGAATAACTTCCCTCATTCCCTATCTATGACCTTATTCTACAATCAGGTCTCATTTCTCCTGGATCATTCCATCTTCTCAGCAGACAAATTACTTCTTCTCTCTTGGCTGTTCTCCCTGTGCGCATGCTCATCTTTCCCACTTAACAGAAACGTTCTGTAGCCTCAGCCCTCATTCTTTTTCTTCCGATTGTAAAATCTGGCTTTTGAAACTGAGCTCACCAATGACCTCCTAATTGTCAAACTATTAGATATTTTTCTGTCTTTACATGTAACTGTATTCATCTCAAAAAGTGCACATTATGATTTTTAAGGACGAGGAGAGCAGATATGACTGACCTGAGGAATAATCTCAGATTAAAATGAGAACTAGACTGAATAATGTTCTGTATGTTTCTATAATTTCAAATCCCAGAAAGTATAAATGACTACTATGTTTTCAAAACATTTGTGCAAGCACCAATCATTTAAATTTAGAAAGAGGAATATGTTACCTTTTTAAGGTTTTGTTACACTAACCTAAAGCCATGAGAAAATTCTTTAGAAAACTTCTGGATGTTGAGAGGAACCTAGCATGTGGTGTATGAGAAGAATGTGGTAAACAACTTGTATGTTGTCTTTGATCTGGTTTTCTGTGATAAAAGAAGGCACAGCTCTTCCTGCAGCGGCCCGAGGTGATCTGCCAAAGTGGTTCGATACTCATTTGACCCAGAAAACCCTACAAAATCCTGCAAATCAAGAGGCTTGCATCTCCGGGTCCACTTCAAGAACACCCATGAAACTGACCAGACCATCAAAGCCATGCGTATCCGGAAAGCCACCAAATACTTGAAAGATGTCACTCTGCAGAAGCAGTGTATGCCCTCCCGACGTTACAATGGTGGCATTGGTAGGTGTGCCAGGCCAAAAGGTGGGATTGGACCCACAGTTGTTGGCCCAAAAAGAGTGCTGAATTTTTGCTTCATGTGCTTAAAACTGCAGAGAGTAATGTTGGACTTGAAAGTTTAGATGTGGATTTTTCTGGTCATTGAGCACATCCAGGTGAACAAAGCCCCCAAGATGCGCCACCGGACTTACAGAGCTCATGGTCAGGTCAATCCATTCATGAGCCTCCTCCCCCACCCCCTGCCACACTGGGATGATCCTGGCTGAAAAGGAACCCATTGTTCCTGAACCAGAAAAGGAAGCTGCACAGAAGGAAGAGATTTCCCAGAAGAAACCGACGAAGCAAAAACTCATGGCTCGGGAATACATTAAGCTTAAAATAATAAAAGTTGAAACAAAATTAGAAGGCAGAGATAGATAGTTAACTTTTGTAAACTATCTTTTAGCCACAATTTTTAAAAATCATTTTATTGGGGGCTCATACAACTCTTATCACAATCCATACATACATCAATTGTGTAAAGCACATTTGTACATTCATTGCCCTCATCGTTCTCACAACATTTGCTCTCATGTAAGTCCCTAGCATCAGATCCTCATTTACCCCCCATGAACCCTTGATAATTTATAAATTATTATTTTGTCATATCTTACACTGTCCGACGTCTCCCTTCATCCACTTTTCTATTGTCCGTCCTCTGGGAGGAGGTTATATGTAGATCCTTATAATCGGTTCCCCCGCTCTATTCTACCTTCCCTCTACCCTCCCAGTATCCCCACTCTCACCACTTGTCCTGAAGGGATCATCTATCCTGGATTCCCTGTGTTTCCAGTTCCTATCTGTACTAGTGTACATTCTCTGGTCTAGCCAGATTTGTAAGGTAGAATTAGGATCATAATTGGGATCATGATAGTGGTGGTGGTGGTGGTGGGAAGCATTTAGGAACTAGAAGAAAGTTGTATGTTTCATCGTTGCTACATTGCACCCTGACTGGCTCATCTCCTCCTTGAGACCCTTCCATAAAGGGATGTCCAGTTGCCTACAGATGGGCTTTGGGTCCCCACTCCGCACTCCCCCTCATTCACAATGATATGATTTTTTGTTCTTGATGCCTGATAACTGATCTCTTCAGCACCTCGTAATCACACAGGCTGCTGTGCTTCTTCCCTGTGGCCTTTGTTGCTTCTCAGCTAGATGGCTGCTTGTTTACCTTCTAGTCTTTAAGACCCTAGATACTATATCTTTTGATAGCCGGGCTCCATCAGCTTTCTTCACCACATTTGCTTATTCACCTGCTTTGTCTTCGGCAATTGTGTCGGGAAGGTGAGCATCATGGAATGCCAGTTCAATAGAACAAAGTATTCTTGCATTGAGGGAGTACTTGAGTGGAGGCCCAGTGTCCATCTGCTATCTTAATACTAAACCTGTAAATATATGCACATAAATCTATTTCCCCATACTCATATATAAATATATTTACATATGTACATGCCTGTATTTAGACCTCTTTAAATGGCCTTTGCCTCCCAGCTCTTTCCAATATTTCCTTTGACTTTCCTCTTGTCCCACTATCATGCTCAGCCTTCATTTATGTTACAGTAATTTCTCTCAGTTACATTACCCTTGATCATGCCCTACCAGGCCTCCCACACCCTCCTCACCACTGATTTGGATCACTTGTTGTTCCCTTGTCCCTGGGTTTGTTAACACCACTACCTTTCCCCCCACCACCCTCTATCGCATGTCCCCCCGGAACTGCTGGTCCTATTGTTTTCTCCTTCAGATTGTTCATCCAGCCTGTCTGATTTAGACAGACCTGTGGAGATAATAACATGCACAAAAGCAAGACACAGCAAAAGCAAGCAACAAAAGAAAACAAAACAACAACAAGTCAATGACAAGAAAAACCACAACACAATAACAACAAAAAAGAAAAGCTTGTAGTTTGTTCAAGGACTGTTTGTTGGCCTTTAGCAGTGTTTTCTGGTCGAGTCTGGTGGGGTGCGAAGACCTGGCCCTAAAGTCTACTTTTGGTATTCCCTGGGGACTTTGTTGCTCTGTTCCTCTTGCTGTTCTGTTGCACCCCCTTAGTGTTTTGCCTCGGTGTGGTGGGATCAGATTGGGCACAATTCCCACACTGTGTCTCTAGTGTTGTCCCCTGCAGGGCTATGGGTCAGTGAGGGATGTCATGTCTCATAATGGGGCTGGCCATATGGTCTTCTTAGTGGATCAGCTGCTCTGAGCGAGATTATCATTGTCAAGGCTCGTTGGGTCAGGATGTGCTCCACTCTCTCTTCTTCCCCTTCATTTGCTCCCATGTGCTCTGATCAGACATGTCCCTCTCCCTGAATCCTGCAGATTCAGTGCTGTCCTCTGAAATAAATTCTTTTGGGGGGAGGGGCAGCTGTCCACACAGTTTGGATTGGGGCCGGCCCCTCAGACCTCTCCACTGGCTCCCTACTCCATGCCGGCACATGCACTCGTATCTTGGAGCACTGGGTTGAAGTCTGGTCCATCTTTCCCTGTGGAGATATAAACAACACCCTCTCCTTGGGTGGGTTAGTGCTCTGTTCCCTCGCTACCCATTTATTTTTGTCCTCCCTCGCTTCTTTTAAGTTGGCTACCATATGTATCCCTGGATTTGGTCTGGGCCCTGCCACACTACTTGATCCTCTGAGCCACAATTTTTAAAGTCTTCCCAATCTTTAACCTTGAAGAAAACTGTGACGTTAGGCTAATCTTTCTCTGGAGAAATGACATAGCTTATTAGTGTTTGTCGTCCCACTGGCATGTATTGTATGAGGCCAAGGTAAGGATTTGCATATGAACCCTGAATTTCTGTTCCCTCACAAAGAGAAAGGAGGCAGAGGCAAACACAGAGAGCCTATTAAAAGCCCGGTGCAGCCTACCTTGGTCTACGAGAAACCACTGCCAAGTTCAAGCTGTAGTCAAACCTTCCTCCCAGGACCTCTCCTTAAAGGTGGAAGCCTAGATCTGGACTCTAACCACTGAAACAACATTGTCATTGTTTGGTTCTAAATGAATGTTGTGATGTCTTCTATGCCTTCTCACAACTACGTTGCAATAATCCAAATGAGTTTGTGCACGAAAACCCTGAGTATCTTTCTATTAATATTGAATATTTCTAAAATCCCCTAGGAGATACAGGCGGGACCTCAGAGGCCTGAGTGAAAACTAGTTTCATTAGCTGGCGCATGAGCAGCGCCTCAAAAACAAGAGAGACCTCAAAGTTAAGGTGAATCTAGAGGAAACAGTCCAGGTAGGCCAACATCTTCTTTGAAAGGTGAGTAGGTGAGTGGAAGAGACCAACACGAGATATTCTTCGATCTAGAATTTTTCATCCAGCATTTGAATAACCAAGAGGATCAGGTTCCTGAGAACAGAGCAGGAGGTGGTTAAAAGGAGAGTAAGACTCAAGCAAATATATATACATGCTCATAGAAACACTATTCACAAGAGCCAAAACATTAAAGTAACCAAGAAGAATATCAACAGATGAGTGAATAAACACAACGTGGCATCTGCGCACACTGGAATATTATCCAGACATCACAAAGGAACGAGGTCTTGATAATGCTGTCATGTGGATGGTGTACCTGGGAAACAGGATGCTGGGTGAAAGAAATTGTATATTACATATACAACTTTATATCATATCATTCCATTTACATACCATATGCAGAAAATGAAAATTGATCGAGACAGAAAGTGAATTGGTGGCTGCGGGAGCTGGGGGAGGGAGAGCAAGGAATGACCGCTTAAGGAATGTAGGATTCTCTTTGGGGATGATCAACATGTTTTTGAAATTAGATAGAAGTGGTGGTTTCACAGCATTGTAAATGCACAAAATACCAGTGAATTATACACATTGAAATGGCTACTATTATGTTACATGAATTTCATCTCAATTTCTAAAATGAAAAAGGAAAGGGGAAAGAATCATATGGAGGACAGGCAGGAGACCTTAAGCCATGGGGCTATGAAGCTTAACTGTGTCTGTAAATCAACTGGGAAAATCTAGTCAGATACTAATTCTCCTTCCTCCTCCACAGGAATTGTGGGATTAGATAAAGAACATTCCTTTCAAAGAAACACCTCAGGTCATTCTGATGCAGGTTGTTTGGGGGCCATACTTTGAAAAACATGACCTTGAAACAATAGGAAGGGCTTGGCTAAGGTGTTCTGGGAGGGGATTAACCTTTTATTTATTTCTTCTTTACTACTGGATTAACCATTAGTGGTCTCACCATTTGTCCGTAAGGAATTTGGCAAACCACGAGAAATCCCAGTCCACCTGCTCCACCGTGGGATCCCGGTAATCAAAGGATAAAGCTGTTTCTACTGGTTTGAGACAACAGGTAAGCCGAGCTTCCCATTTTTCACGCCATCATCCCTCAGGAGAGCTTGTGCTCCCACTGCAGGTAAGATTGAGGGCGTGATGTGAGGAAAGTGACCCGGATCACCTGCGCTATTTTAAAGCAGCGGTCAGATGATTAGATAAGGAAAACTCATTGAAGAGATGGACTGATCTGCTTATGCCGATTCTAACTCTTGGGAATTAAAGTGCTTGGAAAGATTTGATGTTTTGAATCACTTGAGGCTCACAAGACTGGACTCTGTGCCGATGGAGCAAACTATTTAAGCACAATGAACTCAACCCCCAAGGACAAAGTGGTCAGCTCCACCTGTGGGATGAGAAGTGACAGGAAAACTCTTTAGAGATACAGCGATCGAGTATAGTTTTAGAAGATGAATGAGTATTTATCAAGTGAACATGTAAACAAAAAAGGCTCTGCCCTCGAGTTAATTTCAGCTTACAGCAGCCTTATGGGATAGGAGGAACCGCCCTCTGTGCTTTTCAAGGGTGCACATCTTTACAAGAGCAGAACGCTTCATCTTTCTCCAGTGAAACGTCTGGAGATTTCAAATCAGAATTTTAGTTCGCTATTTACATTGTGATAAGTGGTTAAGCAACATGCTCCTAAGCTGTTGGAAATGCAAACTCTGAGACCCACTAGCCCACTGCCATCCAGCCAATTGCAACCTGTAGGGGCCCTAACTAGGTTCCAGAGGCTGTACATATTTACAGAAGCAGGTAGCCTCGTTTTTGTCTGAGAGAGCGACTGGGATTTCTGAACCACCCACCTTGCTGTTAGTAGTCTCTGCAAGGCGCTACAATGTGGAGGCACCTGAGAAATATTGTGCTAAGGGGAAGAAGCCAGGCAGAGATGTCCGTCCTTACTCATTTGCATTTCTTCAAGCCTACTACAGCCCACAAATCACAGGGGCAATTTGTTAACATTCCGATGTGAGTCACTAGGTCTAGTGGACCCCTCATATTTCTCAGATGCATCCACCTTGCTGCAGGTCTTCGTACTTCATTCCTTTTCACGTCGAGGAAATACTCCTAGTTGAGACAGCCTTGCTTGCTCCACGGGACCTGAAGCACTCACAGATGGAAATGAAAGACCACAGTCCTCGGGATGGATTGCTACTCAATGGAACGCAAGCACAATCCACACGACTGGGGCAATGGAAACAAGCCATCATGATAGACAGAGAAAATACTGAAGTCAGGATTTCATTTGGCTTGGAGCCCCTATCAATGCTCATGGAAGCAGTCAAGAAATCAAACAACGTACTGCACTGGGTAACTCTGCTGCACAAGCCCTCATTAAAGTGTTGAAAAGGAAGGATGTCACTTGGAGGACTAAGGTGCTCCTGACACAGGTAGTGTCAGTCGCCTCCTATGCATGTGCAAGTTGGCATTTGAAAAGGAAGAGAGAGGAGGAATGGACGCACTTGGATGAAGGCGCTAGCAAAGGGTAATAGAAGTACTATGACCGGCAAAGAGAACAAAGAAACCGACTCAGAAACAGGACAGCCGGGATGCTTCGTAGAACTGAAGCTGATGAGGCTTTGCCTCACAAACTGAGGCTGTGCTACTTAGAGATCAGCTCCGAGGAAGGACTTCGTGCTCAGTAAAGGGCAGTGAAAGAGGAAGCCCCACCATGAAACGGTTGACAGCGGCCCCAACAATGGGCTCAAACATCAGAACAATTGCGATCGTGGGACAAGCCCGGCAGCATTTTGTTCTGTTGTGTGCTGGGTCGTTTTGAGTCTGAACCCACTTGGCAGCACATCATAACAACAATAGTCCAAATGAGAGAAAGCTAGAGAAGGGCCAAACAGTGGTTTCATCCTTTAGGCGATGGGAAGCCAATTCCATGGGAAAATGTCAAAATCATTTCATATGTTAAAATAATCACTCGCTTGGAGAAGAATGGAGACAAGGAGCCCAGTTTGGGGGTTGCTCAATCTTTCTTCCCCAAAGTCAAACAAGGATTTGAGGTCGCTTGAAAAAACATCTAACTCAACTGTATACAAAATGACTAAAGTTGGAAACTGGGCTTTTGAGCTACTCATGCTAAGAAATAAGCCACCCCTATGGCATCATACCTTAAAATAGCAAACTTTTTGTTTACTTATGGCTCTGTAACCAGGGCTGGGTTCGACTGGGCAGTGAGCATCAGGCTGGACTCATCTGGACCAGTCTCTATGAATCGCAGGGCCCCTTTCTTCCCACATGGCCTCTCCACATGGACTCACACCACGTGGTTTCTGCAACAGGACAGGCAGGCAGACTTCGTACATGTTGGCTCGTGGCCCCAATAGCACAACAGTAGAGGCTGCTAGGCCTTTTTAAGATTAAAGCCTGGCACCGGCACCGTGTCACTTTTGCAACATCCAATTGGTCACAGACTGAAAAAGAATCAATACATAGGACTTATGGTGCTGGTGAAAAAGATGGAGAGTACCGTGGGCTACCAAAAGGACAACGAAGTGTGTTCTGGAAGAAGAACAGCCAGACTGCTCCTTGGAGGCAAGGATGGTGGGATTTTGTCTCATTAACTTTGGACACCTTGTCAGCAAAGACCGGTCCCTGGAGCAACGACTAGACCCACGCTTGGTAAAGTAGAGGAACCGTGAAAAAGAGGAAGACGCTGAAAAAGATTAATTGACACAGTGGCCGAAACAATGGGCTAGACGCATAAGAACAGTCGTGATGATGGCGTGGGGCGGGGCGGTGTTTCGCTCTAGTGTACATGGGGTTGCTATGAGACAGAACCAACTCCACAGCGCGTAACAACAGCGACGACAATTGGTCAAAGTAAGTCAGCGGGCGGAGCCTATTGGGTGGCCGGTTCACTGGGGGCTGTAGTGTAGCAGATGGCTACAGGAAAGATAAGCTGAGTTGGTCGGGAGAGGGTGACGGTTAGAGTGTAATGTACTCACTTTGAAAGTAGTTGTTCTGTGGTGGTATCTTCTGAAGGATGAGCCAAAATTTGGACCTGGCGTGCTGCAGCAGTTAGGAACATTAGTTAGGGCTCAGGGAGTTCATAAAGCATTTTAAACACTCCTGATACATGCAACTATCATCATTATGTAATAAATCCTCTTCTTAATTACGGCTATTGCAGCAGTTTAAGTGATACTGGAGGCAGTCATAATATAGATCAAAATAAGATATCAAAGACAGAGCTAGAGATTGAGAAGGAAAGTATGAGAACAGGTTTGGTCTCTAATTACATTTTAAAAGTGTGTGTGTGTGTGTGTGTGTGTGTGTGTGTGTGTGTGTGAGAGAGAGAGAGAGAGAGAGAGAGAGAGAAATAAACAACCCCTAAGATATTGATAGATTTCTGTTTTGTGGCCTGGGTATACAGTGGTACCACTCACCAAGCTTTAAATATAAGAAGGGGAAACGGTTTTGACATGGTGAGACAAAATTATAAGCTCACCATTGGGTTTACTGCGTTAATGGTTTCTAAGGAATATCCAATAGAGATGGATGTCCAGAAGGGCAGTAAGCTACTCTGATCTAGAATCCAGGATACAAATCTGAACTTGTGTTATTTATTAATTCAGTCAAACTATTGCCAGGAACTGTGTTGTGCTGTGTGAGGGCAAAAAGACAGATAGGCCTCCTGTTCCCACAGCCAGCAGTTAATAAGTAACAAGTCATTGCAAACGAATTATAGTTGAAGTCTAAATAAGATATCCCAGAGACAAGTAGGAAGACTCAATGGGACAACAATGTTTATTTATTTTTTATGTTTAGAATAGTATTTTTATTGACATAACTTAGTCATATCAATATATCATTTCCCTTTCCATACAGTTCTGTTGTTCAATCCCATTGGGCGGGGCTCTACAATCATCTCTGGTATCAACTGCCCTCTCTCCCCACCGTTCCTAACCCACCCCACTTCTCCTAACCTCAGGGAGCCCTTACTCCTGACAGCGTTTTTGAGGTGTCATCTATCTTGATCACCATGGAAAGATTGTGTAACATCATGTGATTTATGGCAGATGGGGGACTGGTTTTGCCACCACAACAAAGCACCTGCTCATGCAGCCATCTCGTCTTGCCAGTTTGCGGCAAAAACAGCATGCCTCTCTTGTCCCACACACCTTACTCACCTGACCTTGCTCTGTGCAAATTCTTGTTTCTACAAGTGAAGAGGGACATGAAAGAACAGTAATTTGACATTGTGGAAGAAGTGGGAAAAAAATGAAGAAGGTGCTGTCAGCCATTCAAACAGATTAATTTAAAAATGTTTCCAAGAATGGAACTGCAGATTTGACACATGTATTAAGTGTAATAGAGAGTACTTTGAAGGTGATAAGGTTATTTTTGTAAAAAATTTAAAATACATAACTATGAAAAAATTCCATTTGTGGGGAGGTACCCCCTCATGTGGAGATATATATATTTCCTCCTATTATGCTTGCCTGTCATTCACCTCTCAGATGAATCAGATTCGATTGATCAAACATGCCCAGAGAAGTTACACCCTCCTTGCGGTCCATTTTAGAACTTTTACTATCCCCCGGTACCCATCACTGTTGGCTCCCACTCACCTCTCCCACTTTCTCCCCTCCTTGCCCCCAGGAACCATTGGGCCTGCCATTGTCTCTGTAAGACTGCCTGCCCATGTTTCCTTTCTTGCACAGACCAACACCAAAAAACCCAAAACAAAATAATAACAAATTAAAAGATAACAACAACATACAGATAGACACCAGACTAACAGGGATCATGACATAGAGCCACATTCGCGTCCAAAAGGTGAGTTTCCCATAGGTCCACGTTGTTATTCCCACAGTCTGGGATGGAGTGGTCTTGTGCCTGTCCACCCCCCCACCCCCCGCCATTTACACCTTAGACTTTCAGTGTGGCCCCCCTGGAGAAAAGTCCCAACCAGTTCAGGTGGGGTGCCAAGTGCTGCCCCTTGAGTCAGAAGTCCGCAATCAGGGTTCCCATCACTGGTCTGTTGCGCTCCCCTCTTAGTCTGCTCCCATGTGGGCAGGTCAGGTCTGTAACTCTCCCAGAACTCTATCTTCAGGTGGGACAATAATATTTAAATTATGAGCAGAGACAAAAAGTAACAACAATGATAAAGTACCAACAAAAGAGACTGAGAAGCAGTAACTAGGGAGATAGGAAGAAGGAGAAACAATGTTGTCAATGACATGGAGAAAGAAGAGGTATAAAAAGGGGGCAGCTACCAACAATGTCAAGCACAGCAAAAGATTCTGTAATATTGAGGACAGCAGAATATACTCAGTTAGGTAGCCGATACATCAGTGATAGCTTCTGAAAGAGGGACGTGGATTATAGAACAAACCTGCTTTCAGTAAATTAAGGAATGAATGATGGCAGAGGAAGTAAACAGCGAATGGAACCTGTTATTAGAGGATTGACTCTGACCTAAAAATGGAATCCAAAATTACTGAAAGTTGGCCCTGAATAGTGATAAGAACTTTGCAAACAACGCAGAAATGAATTCATCAGCCTACAGACAACCAATGTGCGACATAAGGCCAGAGAGCATTAAATGGTCAAGAGATAGTCTCTTCAACAAATGGTGCTAGCACAATTGGATTTCCAACTATGAAAGAATAAAACCAGGACCCACTCCTCACCCCATGTACAAAAATGAAGTCAAGATGGATTAAGATCTAAATGTAAAAACCAGAGCTGTAAAGATCATCAGTGAGAAAATAGAGACAAGTTTAAGGGCACACTATCAAATATAATGAAGGAAACACACATAGTAGAGAACAAAATAAATGACTGGGACCCACTAAAAACAAGACATTTATGTACATCAAAAGAGTGAAAAGAGAAGCCAAGGAGTGGGAAAGAATTAACACAAGACAAGAGATTAATAATCTCGAAAATCTATAGAAAACTGTAGCATCCCAGTAAGAAGAGGAACAGCCCAATTAAAAAGTGAGCAAAGATGGCATCCACATGGCCAGCAAACATGAAGACATGCTCACAATTGGCATCTTGGAGATACACATCAAAACAATGCGATAACACCTTACAGACATCGATAGCTAAGCTCAGTAAGACAGTAAATAACACATGCTGGAAAGGTTGGGGAGAGTAGGACCCTCATACACTGCTGGTGGGACTGTCAATACATACAGCCACTCTGGAAAGCAATATGGCACCACCGCAAATAACTAGGCACAGAAATTCCATCTGATCCAGCAATCCCTCTGCTGGGTAAATATACTGAGGGTACAAGAGTCATTATTCTAATAGACATATGCACCCCATGTTCAGTGGAGAACTCTTCACAAAGCACAAGAGAGAAACAACTTAAACTCCCATCCGTAGAAGAATGGATAAAGAAACTCTGGTACATACCCACAATGGAATACTATGCATGGCTAAAAATCAGTGAGGAAACCGTGAAGCACTTTATTACATAGATGGACCTGGTGCACATCATGCTAAGTGAAATTACGCAATCACAAAATTATATGAGGCCACTATTATATGAGGCCACTATCATAAGTGAAAAATAGTTTTTTTTAAAATAAGAGATATGCATACTTACATTAGAGAAACAAATACACAGAAACTCATATGTATAAGGGATAGTTTTGTTAATAGTTTTATTAGGGGCTCATACAACCCTTATCACAATCCATACACACATCAATTGTGTGAAGCACATTTGTACATTCATTGCCCTCACCATTCTCAAAACATTTGCTCTCCACTGAAGCCCCTGGCATCAGCTCCTCACTTTCCCCTCCCTCCCCGCTCCCCCCTCCCTCATGAACCCTTGGTAATTTACAAATTATTATTTTGTCATATCTTGCCCTGTCCGATGGCTCCCTTCACTCACTTTTCTGTTGTCCGTCCCAGGACAGTTTTATATAAAGGATAAGTGCACATCAAGAAAACACCCCAACCCAGTGCTACCCAAGCCCACAAGTCCAACATTAGCCCATATGTCTGACACCAATCCACAAAGACCTCCTCCATCTCACAAAACACACGCAATGACGCCGACTGCAGGAAGAAAGCCGAATCAGTGAGCATGTAAGCATCTCAGCGCTGGCAGGGGTCTCCACACAACTGCTCCAGGGTAGGTCCATGTAGCTTCTCTTCAGGAAGTGAGCCTTGCAAGCTGAAGCAGGGAACCGACTAAGGCAGCTGCACCCTGATCCGAGGATCAGAAAGTAAGAGACCAGAGAATTAGAAAGGCGAGGCTCACTGAGGCATTTATCACTCCACCCTTCAATTAACCACACATGTGTTTATCAGCCAGGTTGACACAATAAACTTTATCTCAATACCACAGGGAACATATTTTGGAGATTGTCAATGGGAGGGTAGAGGAGGGAAGAGAGATCAACAGACTAACAGAATTAACAGACAGGAGATGGGTGTTAACTTTGGTGTCATGCATGATAATAATCCACAAGACAGATAAAAGTAATCAAGAATTGGGTAGAGGGTAAATTTGGGGGGGGTATTGATTAGTAACTTAAACGATTAAATACATCATTGATGATCTAAAATGTAACTCCCTCCTAATTAACAAGCAAAAAAAGAAAAGAAAAGAACAAAGTAGAAGGACTCATACTTCCCAATTAAAAATTTACCACAGTTACCATAATCAAAACTGTGTGATACTGCTATTAGAACAGATACATAGATCATGAATGGCATTAAGAGTCAGAAATAAATGAATACATTTAAGAACACTTCTGACAAAGGTGTCAAGTTTATTCAGTGGAAAGAACAGTCCACAAAGATTACTAGATCAATTGGATTTCCATATGCAAAAGAATGAAGTTGGTCTCCTGCCTCATACCATGTATAAAACTTACTCAAAATGGAGCAGAGACTGAAATATAAGAGCTAAAAATCATAAAACTATTAGAAATATGCTAGATGAGGGTTTGGGGAATGGACTCTTAGATATGACATTGAAAGCAAAAGCACAAAAGAAAAGTAAGTTGAATTTCTTTAATAAAGTGAAGAGACGTCCCACATAGTTGAGAAAACACCAACCATGCATCCAATAAGGATTTGATATCTTTATCAACTCCTACAATGCAAAAGCAAAAAAGACAGAACAATCCATTTTTAAATGGGCAAAATTATCAAACAGACATTCTTTCAAAGAAAAAAAAAGACCAATTCTGACTCTGTGAGCCTGAATAGGGTTTTAGAGGCTGTACATCTTTATGGGAACAGTCTTATCTTTCTTTTATGAAGAAGCTGGTAGTTCTAAACTGCTGACCTTGTGGTTGGCAGCCCAACTCTCAACCACTACACCAGCAGGGTTTCTGTAAATGACCCACAAGCACATAGCAAGATGATCAACATAATTAGCAATTTGAGAAGGATAAAGCAACACTATAATGGGGTACTACCTCACATCCATCAGCATGACTAATATAAAAAATAATTTAAAATAAAATAGAAAATAGCAAGTATTGATGAAGACATGGAGAAGCTGGAACACATGTTGGTGAGAATGTAATACGGTGCATCTGTTGTGATTATCACATTATCACAGGGAACTGGTAATTTCTCAAACGTTCAAACAATTCCAATTCAATATACACACCTACAGCAATTAGAATGAAGGGCTCAGACAGATAGTTATACACTAATGTCTACAGTAGCATTCCTTCCAATCGCTAAAAGGTGGAAACAGCTTCTAGGTGTCCGTCAGCAGAATAATGGATAAATAAAATGTAGTTTGCCCGTATAATAGAATAGCATTCAATCGCAGAGAGTGATGTTCTGATAAGTACTACAAGAATGGGCCTTGAAGACATTATTTTAAGCCAGATACAAATGGACAAATATCCTATGACCCCACTTCTATAAAATATGTAGAATAAGCAAATACATTGATCCCAGGGGAGACTGGAGGTTACTATGGGTTGGAGGAGGGAGGAATGAGGAGCTATTGCTTAATGGTTACTAAGTTTCTGTTTAGGGAAATAAAAAGGTTTTGAAAGAAGCTCATGGTGACAGCTGTGTTACTGGCAGCCCTAAAAAAGCTTTGTGATATTGGATGAGCAGGGCAGAGGCCAACAGACCATGCGGCTGAGGGGCCAAAGCTCAGAGAGGCCTGCTTGTGGCCAAGGGACCAGAGGCTGCCCTATCCACATGATTTGTGACCTGTTAAGTTTCTTAAGAAACCTCAGAACTGTGAGTCAAAAAGAAGTCAAGTTAGAAGGCTATTGCAGTCATTCAAGTGACTCATGATGGTCGTTTAAATCAACATGGTAATTCAGGATACGCTCTGGAGGTAAAGATAACAAGGCTTCTGAATGGGTGGACTATGGAGTGTGTTAGCCCATGTTGACTCCAGAAACAAATTTATGGATATATATATATATATATATATATATATATATATATATATATATATATATATATATATATATATATATATATATATGACAGAGCTTTATAGAGCAGCGATACCAGGAGGGTCAGGGGAAGGCGGGGGAAGAAAGGGGCAGCTGATCACAAGGATCTACAGATAACGCCCTCCCAGGGGGACGGACAGCAGAAAAGTGGTCATTGTAAGACATGAAAAAATAATCATAATTTACAAACTCTCAAGGGTTCATGAAGGAGGGAGGGACGGAAAATAATGAGCTGATACCAAGAGCTCAGGTAGAAAGAGAATGTTTTGAAAATGATGATGGCAACAAATGTACGAATGTGTTTGATATGATGGATGGATGCATTGTGATAAGAGCTGTATGAGCCCCAATTAAATGATTTATTAAAATTTTTTTTAAAAAGAAAGAGCTTCATATTAAAGAACAATTGCATACTGAGAAAACATACCAGCCCAGTCCAGATCAAGTCAATAAATCAGATATTAGCCCATATGTCTCATACTAGACCATAAATTCCTCTTTAGACTCACACAGCACAAGCAATGATGCTGAATGCAGGCAGATCACAGGCTAGTGGATAGAAGGTCTTGTGGATCCAGTGGCATCTCAATGCTGGCACAGGTCTCCACATGTCTTCTCCAGCTCTCTGAGGGTCTCAACAGCAGGACAGGGAAGGCAGAGAGAGTGGGTCTATCCTCCAATGAACTATTTATCTTCTTCACGCCTCCAAATGAGGTCCTCAAGCTGCGACCTGATGGACAGGCTAGACTCCACCCTTTCACTCAAGTTGCCAGGAGATTACGTAACTGCCACATGGAGTATAACTGAAAGAGAAGAGCCAAGAATTACTCTATAACTTCTGAACCAGCACAAGGAGAGTGACATTAGTGAACATCCCAGACTTCCGCATGGTGTCAAGGAAGTTGGCACTTTGCTACTAAGAACCACGGCCTAAAAGTCAAGGCTACGCAGGAGGACTAAGGACAAAGTTGAAATAAACTTTCCCTAGAAAAGACTGCTCAAAAGCCTTAAGAGCAGCGATTCTCAACCCGTGGTCACAACCCCTTTGGGGGTCGAAGGACCCTTTCACTGGCGTTGCCCGATACGTACCAGTAGTAATGAAATCATTTTATGGTTGGGGGGTCACCACAACTTGAGGAACTGTAGTAAAGGATCACGGCATTAGGAAGGTTGAGAACCACTGCTCAACCACTGCTTGAGTCAAGAGGGCAATAGGACTCAGCCAAAAAAACCTTAATAACAAAGGAAAATAACATATTCCAGATCTCTACAATGTCGAATATCTAGCAGGTATGAAATGAAGAAGTCATCGGAAAGGCTAAACAGAAATTCAAACACAGCTTTAAAAAAGAAACAGTGTGCTTGAAGGTGAGTCAATAAAAATTATCCAAAGTGAAGTACAGAGAGGAAAAGAAATAATAGCACATAATATAACACGCAACAGACTGTCCAAGACTTGTGGGACAACGTGAAGATGAGCAGCACGTGCAGAACTGGATTTCCAGAATAAGAGGAGAAAGAAAATTAGGCAGAAAAACATATATAAAGAGCTAGTAATCATTTCCCCCCAAGATTAATAAAAGCTCACAGCTCAAAAAGCTCCACAAACTCCAATCAGTATAAATACAAAGAAAACCTAGGCTTCTCAGTCAAACCACTAAAAGTCCATGATAAAGAGCAAAATCTTAAGAAAACAAGGCTACATTATGAAAGAGATTTTGTGCCATGAGCTTAAACAACTTTAGAGGAAGGGAAAATTTTATTAAGAAACATAACTTTCTTTTTTGTTTGTTTTTGTTGTTTGTTTGTTTGGATGAGCCTGCTTGTCACTAAATACTCCAAGTCCATTTCAATGTCATTCTTCCTTCTCCTCTATTTGAGCCACTCAGACCCCTGTTCAGGTTTGGGGGATAAGGAATCTGGAGGGAATTTGTTTTGTTTTTGTTTTTAGAGATGCTATTACGAGGGTGATATACCCCAAAGAGAAAAGCAGATAATTTTTTAAAAGCCTTGTATTTAAATTATTTTACAAAACAACCTTATCACCTTCAAAGTACTGTCCATTACACTTAATACATTTTTCAAACCTGCGATATTCTTGGGAACATTTTTCATTCTTTTGTTTTAATTATTATTAATCACTTTATTGGGGAGCTCTTACAAATCTTGTAACAATCCATCATTCAGTAATATTAAGCACACTAAAACAAATTCTTTCTACTTGAGCCCATGGTCTTAGTGCCTCTTTTTACCCCTCCCACCCTCGTGAATCCTTGATCAATTTTATGTTATTATTGTTATTTCATGTCTTACACTGTCTGTTGTCTCTCTTCACCCACGTTTCTGTTACTCGTCCCCCTGGGTGGGGGAAGCTATATATCCAACCTTGTGATGGGTTCCCCCTTTCTCCACCCCTCCCCACGCCCACACCATTCCCCTACCCTCATGATATCACTACTCCCATTACTGTTCCTAAGTGTTTTATTTGTCCTGAATTCCATGTGTCGAGAGCTCTTAGCTGTACCAATGTGAGTACACCGTGCTAACTGGATGTGTAAGGTAGAACTGAGTTATGGTTGTTGGAGTAGGGGAGGGAAGAAGCATTCAGGAACTAGAGAAATGACGTGTGTTTCGTCGGTGTTATACTGCATCCTGGTTGCATTGTCTCTTCCTTGTAACTCCTTTGTGGGGGGATGTCCAATCATTTACAGATGGGCTTTCGGTCTCCACTCCAACCCCTCTCTTTCACATTGATATAACCGTTTGTTTTGTATCTTTTGATACCTGAAACCTGCTATCATCAACACCTTATGATCACACAGGTTGGTGTGCTTCTTCCATGTGGACTTATTTGCTTCCCTGCTGGATGGCTGCAGTTTAACTTCAAGACTTCAAGACCTGATTACAAGGATCTACATATAACCTTCTCTCTGGAGGTCGGTCAACAGAAAAGTGGGTGAAGGGAGACGCTGGACAGTGTAATATATGACAAAATAATAATAACTTGTAAATTATCAAGGGTTCATTAGCCAGGGGGGAACGGGGAGGGAGAGGAAAAATGAGGAGCTGATGCCAGGGGCTCAAGTGGAAAGCAGATGTTTTGAGAATGATGATGGCAACAAATGTGCAAATGTGCTTGACACAATGGATGTATGCATGGATTGTGATAAGCATTGAATGAGCCCCCAATAAAATGATTTTAAAAAAAATTTTAAGAACCCAGACACTATATCTTTTGATAGCCAGGCCCCATCCGCTTTTTTCACCACATTTGCTCATGCACCTGTTTTGTCTTCAGCAATCCTGTTGGGAAGGTGAGTATCAAAGAGTGTCATGTTTTTAGAACAAAGTCTTCTTGTGTTAAGGGAGGCCTTGAGTATAAAGAAGCCCAAAGTCTGTCTACTATCTTAATATATGCACATTGGCCTCTATCCCTTTCATTATAAATTGATATATTTACATATATACGTGCCTATAGCTATACCTCTATAAACAGCGTTGCCTCTTAGTTCTTTCCTCTATTTCCTTTCACCTTCCTCCTATCCCAATAGCATGCTCATCCTCCATGCAACTCTTAGTAATTCCTCTTGGATACATTGCACTTGATCAAACCCCACTAGACATTATACACCCTCTTCACCATCAATTTTAGATCTCTTGCTGTTCTTGGGAACATTTTTCAAATCCATCTATTTGGATGGCTGTCAGCACTTCCCTTGTGTTTTTCTTCACCTCTTCCATGTCGTCAAATTGTTGTCGTTTGATGTCCCTCTACACTCGAGGATATAAAAAGATGTCGCAAGGAGTAAGGTCAGGTACATGAGGCAAGAGAGGCATGCTATTTTTTTACCCAAAACTGGCTCGATGACATGGGTGCATGAGATGGTACATTGTCATAATGGCAAAACCAGTCCCCTGTCTGCCATGAATCAGGACTTTTTGTCACACACTGCTATGCAACCTCTTCAGAACCTCTAAATAAAAAAGCTAGATTAACAGTCTGACCTGTGGAAAGAACTCCAAATGAGTTCAACACTTTTCTCCATTTGGGAAGTTGACGGAAGTCCAGAGTGAGGCTTGTCATCAATCAACATCTCGCTTTTTTTGCAATGAGGAAACCACTCACACACTTGTTTTCCCCAAAACACTTGTCCTTGTGAGCTGTGTTCAACAACACAGTAGTTTCTGAGACATTTTTTTCCCCAAGTAGGAAACAAAATTTCACAGCCACACACTGTTCTCTTAAATCAGCCATCACAAAAAATGAGGTTCAAAGGAAAATGCTTTTATGAAAAAATTAACTGTGACGAGAGAGAGCCTTCCCTGGCAAAACCACTCCGTGCTCTAGCTCAGAGCAAGTTGCCGGATGCTCGCCCAGCAGGAAAATTGCAATACTAGGAAAGCTCCAGCCAGTGGAGCTTTTTTTTTTTTTTCCGGGGCTACCCCCTCATATATTTACACAGTCCATCTCAAAAATGTAATCAACAACAATGTACTGTTAAACCCTCCATCCATGTGGTTCTTCCCCCGACACACACACACTTCCTCCCTCAATAACCTACCATTCCTCTCTCCCTGTTCCAACCCCCATCCCTGGTCTCCTCCTAGTTATCAATCTTTCCTATTGGTGTATAAAGCACTTTTCCATTTTTTTGCTTTTACTTATAAAAACGATGATATTAAACATTTATCTTTCTAAGATTGACTGAGTTTGCCAAGCATAAAGTTCTTTAGCTTTGTCCATATCTTGCAGTAACTGGTAAAGTAATTTAATTATTGATTCAAAACTTTCCTACAAAACATATCCCAAATCCAGATGGATTCTCTGGCGAACTCTATAAAATATTCAAGGCGCTTCAATTGTACACAAATTCTACAGAGAAAGAGGGAATGCTTTGTAACTTATTTTATGAGTCCAACATAACCATTATATAAAAATCTGAGAATATTACAAAAAGACAAAAAGACAATCTAATGATACAAAAATTCTAAACAAAATATTATCAAAGAAACCATAAATCTATAAATAAAAGGATAAGAATAGGATTTGTCCTAGGAATTCCACGTTGTTTTAATATTTATATTTAAATCAATCAGTGCACTCCAACATTGAAAAGAATATTATCATTTCAATAGGTATAGAAAAAGCATTTGAAAAATATTAAGACATAGTCAAGATATCAAAAGAAAGGAAAATGCTGATCAATTTACAGCAAATTAAGAAGACAGACACGAGCTCATTAAGAAAAAAATCTGTCATGAGAACACGTCTCAGTGAGAAGGACTGACACAGGGGCTGCAGCCAACAGGCTCAACATCAGAACATTGGTGAGGAGGGCTTGGGACTGGGCAGTGTTTCTGTCAGTTGTGCGCAGGGTCTCTGTGGGTCAGGGCCGACTTGTCAGCAACTCAGAATGCCAGCAAGAAGCCCTGCTGGCACAAGGAGCTGCTCATTGGACGGTTGACTTGGAAGGCAGTCGTTCGGAAGCACCGTCTGTGCTGCAGGAGACGATGAGGCTTCTATTCCAGCAAAGACTTAGAGACTTGGAAACCCACAGGGTCATCTCTAGCCTGGTCTGCTGGGTCGCTCTGCGTTGGAATTGACTCGATAGCAGTGAGTTGGAGAGCTGGAGACCAACAAGAGAGGTGCCCTGGAAGAAAGATCTGTGGTGTGCTTCTGGTGATCATAGAAACGCCGTGGGCAATTGTACTCGATGGTACCTGAGGATGTGATGAGTTGAAATAGACTCAGCAGCAACTGTGTTTGTTTGTTTGTTTGTTTAAATGATTGCACTACATCATGAATGGGAGCAACAGCATTGAAACAGGGTTTGTGAGGGAGGGAGGGTGAAAGAGGGTTGGGGAAAAGTGAGGAGCTGAGACCAAGGATTCAAATAAAAAGAAAATGTTTTGAGAATGATGATGACAACAAATGTATAAATGTGCTTCACACAATGGATGGATGTGTGCATTGTGATAAGAGTTGTAGGAGGCCACAATAAAATGATTTTTAAAAATCTTAAAGAGAAAAATAATCTGCAGACAGACCTAAACTTAATGATGAAATATTCAATGCCTATCTCCTAAGGTCAGGATTGCTTATACCCCTTGTGGTAGTTATAAAATCATTAGTCAATTTACCAGGATTAAGAGTGCAGGTGTCAATCAGGTCATAGCCAATGAGGCCTCTGTGTGGGCATAATATTCCTCTGAAGATTCTAGGAACTCATGTATTCCTCCCTGGAGGCTGGAGACACACTCTCTCTCCGCTCACTCCCTGTGAGACTCTCTACTGACAAGACTCACTCCCTGTGAGATGCTCTACGGACAAGACACATGGCGCTACACTGAACAGAGCCTGTGCCCTGGGAGCTGGAGGAGCCCCAGGGAGACTACTGCCAGCGCTGAGATGCTTCTACCGCCTGAGATCAAGACTTTGCATCCACTGGCCTGTGATCTTCCTGCATTCAGCATCATTGCATGTGTTTCATGAGTCTGAAGAGGGCTTTATAGATTGGTATCAGATAGATGTGCTAACATTGGACTTACGGCCTTGACCTGGACTGGGCTGGGACGTTTTCTACTGTACAACTACTCTTCTATAAAGCTCTTTCTTACACACTTATGAGCCTCCCTGGATTTGTTTCTCTAATCTGCTCAGATGAACACACCCCTCTAACCAACACTTTGCTGAGGATCCTAGTCAGTAAGGCATGAACAAGAAATAGCCTAACAATTAAAATTGAAATAATAAAATTATTTCTGTATTTCTAGATGATGTGATTCGTCACAGAGGAAACGCAAAGGTTTCTACACAGTATTAGGACAAGTGAATTATCAAAGCCATGGAATATAACCTTTCAACGTCACTGGAGTTTCTGAGAGGTGCTCCCGCAATGGGGAAAGGATCAGCCGAGGTGACCTACTTCCAGAGGGGCCGTCTGTTCTGGTTCATGGTCATTACGCTCTCTATGGGCTACTACACGTGGGTTGTCTTTTGGCCTCAGGGTATTCCCCTGAGCCTTGGTCCAAGAGAGTTCCCAGAGCCTTGGTCCTCTGGGCCCCTTCACTTAGTACTTGGTGGACCATGATCAGACTCTCATGTACAATGGTATTGGCTCGCCTGGCTGATTCATGCGGGAGAGTTCGAATGCCATGGTAGTATGCAAGTATAAAAGCATCACAAATGGCCGGGCTCGGCCACTCTGGCTCATACAGACTTTCTTCTTTGGAATAGCATCTTTCTCCATCTTGATTGCTTACAGACCAGAGCACAAGAAGAAAACTTAAGGAAGACATCTAAGAGCTTTCTTTCCATTTTGACGTTCAACCTCACATTTTTATGGCAAAGGGCTGGGGCAGGAGGCATGTGATGTTTGTACCACATTGTGACATTTGCTTTATCACTCTACTTTCTAGAAAGTTTGCCTCCTTTAAAGTTATTTAAGACCTTCGAGTTATTCATCCAAGAGAAAGATAAGGCATTCTAATCCCATAAAACAACATTCCAGATCAATAAAAAGTTACAGTCTCGGAAACCCATAGGGCTGGTTCGCTCTGTCCTTAGGATCACCATGAGTTGGCATCAACCCTGGCAGTAAGTTCTGAGTTATTCATTATTCTGTCAAATGTTGTGGTTGAACTTGGTAGACCGCTTGGTACTTAAGAGAAAAGTAGGGAAAGAATGTAGTTCTTCAATTCCACAGACTAACTTCTGTGACAGAGTACTTTAAGCTCTCGTCTTGAGTCCGTGAGCTCGTTGGTGCTCGCTACACCATCTAGGCCAAGAACCGAGCAATTGCTTTGGATGCTTTCCTCTTTTATCTACTACGGGCACAATGAGCAAGGTCTTTTGTCACTTCAGGATATCTTCTTTGTCATTATTCCCACTCAAGCCACTCTGGTCCAAGGTCTTCGTCACCACTAGATTTGCCTGTTGGCCTATATTTACTTCTGCCCTCTGATTGGAACCCTTTCCACTCACCTCCACCATGTTACCTCTCCTTTCTCAAAACTCATCCCTTCACTCTGGAGCCACCAACCTTCTACAACACATCCATTCCACAGACATGCATCAGGCCCTTGTGAGCAAGTTCTGACTCAAACACCAGAGAAAGAAGGAAGACATGGATTGTCTGGGCAGGGCACACTGAGAGATGACCTCCCCTCACCTACACAGGGGTCATGGCTAGAGCCCAAAGGAGATGACTGAGAATGCCTTCTCAAATCCTTCCCTCTAACTGGGGACGCCCAAGTCCCCTGAATGTGTGTTCTCGGTGTTGAGGTCTTGTGGTTACTACCAAATTGCTCTTTCAAGTCTGTACCACATCTTAGTTTGATTTTCTCCTCAGCCTCTGGCTCACTGCCGTGCATACAGACTCCCTAACAGTGTTCATTGAACCAGGGAGGCAATCTGTGATCCTACTTTCCTCTTTTAGGATCATCGCAGCTTTCACACGAAAATAGAAGAACATAGTCATGTACTCTTATCTCAAAGAAAATCTTCAAACTGGCCTTGATTTTTGGGGGTCCTCTGTTGGGAAACCTGTTCATTGTTTTCACAGTTTCTTACTTTCTGTCACTTCTTCCAGACTGTGAATCTCTCTCCTAGCCCTGACTCAGGAAACACACAGACATTCCTGTTCTAGAGACTCTGACCCAGGAGTTACCTGCTAACTATTTCCTCTTCCCCTCACCTAGAGACACCCTCCTCCTACGGACTGTCTGGCTGCAGGGCTCTGGGAGCGATGCACAGACTCGTACCCTAGCACAATGACAGGCGCCCCTAGGAGTCATCACGGCTCTCGGTCTCATTCCCATTATGTTGTAGAGTAGAGCGAGGTAGGTAATTTGTATTAAGCAATAGTTTTAAGACCTCAGCCCCCCAAAAGACCCATGTAAAAATATAATCCTGAAAAATTATGAGTCATGATTTATTTCTAGTGGGAATATATTTCTACCATAGCTCTATTTCCCTCAGGTTCTTTTGTGATTAAGGTATTGATACAGTAAGGTTTTATTTTTTGCTATTGTGGTAAACATGGGAATCCAACCCAGACTTATCCTTATTATCCTCTAGAATAATGAATAAATTATATTAGATAGTAAGTGAAGTACTATTAGTGGTAACTGATTATTGACTGAGCAGATTAACTTGAATACAATGCTGCGAATTATATCTCTAAAATATCACTGAATTTTTTTCTACTTATAATAAAAAATTGAAAATGAAATAAAATAAAATTTACAATAACAGCAAAAAAACCCACATTAAAACCTAAGAATAAACTTAGAAATGTAAGAAACTCTACATGAAAACTTGTCTAAGAAATAAAAATGATATAACTAAAGAAAAATTATGTCCTGGGCATTGGGCCTCCACTAAAGTACTCCCTCAATGCAAGAATATCTTGCTCTATTACACTGGCATTACATGATGCTAACCTTCCTGACATGATCACTGAAGACAAAGCAGGTGAATGAGCAAATGTGGTGAAGAAGGCTAATGGAGTTCAGCTATAAAAGATATAGGGTCTTAAAGACTTGAAGATAAACAAGCGGCCATCTAGCTGAGAAGCAACAAAGCCCACATGGAAGAAGCATACCAGCCTGTGTGATCACGAGGTGCTGAAAGGATCAGTTATCAGGCATCAATGAACAACAAAAAGTCATATAATTGTGTGCTCACTTCCCTGATAAGATCGTTGAAGACAGATGGATGCATAAGCAAATGTGGTGAAGAAAACTGATGGTGGCCAGCT
Organism: Tenrec ecaudatus; assembly: GCF_050624435.1. Lineage (NCBI taxonomy): Eukaryota > Metazoa > Chordata > Mammalia > Afrosoricida > Tenrecidae > Tenrec > Tenrec ecaudatus. Next base: position 125,598,877 of record NC_134530.1, on the reverse strand, counting down.
AGCAAAAGATATAGCATCTGGGGTCTAAAAGGCTTGAAGGTAAACAAGCAGCCATCTAGCTGAGAAGCAACAAAGCCCACATGGAAGAAGCACACCAGACTGTGTGATCACGAGGTGTGGAAGAGATAAGGCACCAGGCATCAAATAACAAAAAATCATATCATTGTGAATGAGGGGGGGAGTGCAGAGTGGAGACCCAAAGGCCATCTGTAGGCAACTGGACATTCCCTTACGGAAGGGTCATGGGGAGGAGATGAGTCAGTCAGGGTGCCATGTAGCAAATATGAAACTACAACTTTCCTCCCCCCAACCAACTCCCCACTATCATGATCCCAATTCTACCTTACAAATCTGACTAGACAAGAGGATGTACACTGGTACAGATAGGACTGAAAACACAGGGAATCCAGGACAGATGATCCCTTCAGGACCAGTGGTGAGAGTGGCAATACCAGGAGGGTGGGGTGGAAAGGGGGATCCAATTACAGGTGGGTGACGGGCAACAGAAAAGTGGGTGAAGGCAGACGTCAGACAGTGTAAGATATGACAAAATAATAATTTATAAATTATCGATGGTTCATGAGGGAGAGGTGAGCAGCAAGGGAGGGGAAAAATGAGGAGCTGATGCCAGGGGCTTAAGTGGAGAGCAAATGTTTTGAGAATGATTACGGCAATGAATGTACAAATGTGCTTTACACAATTGATGTATGTATGGATTGTGGTTAAGAGTTAATGAGCCCCCATTGAAATGATTTAAAAAAAATTATGTCCTGGGTTGGAAGACCCAATCTTGCTAATTTTTCAATTCCTTCTATAGATTAAAAATCCCAACAAATAAAAAAAATTAGAAGACTTCTAAAACTGATATCAATATAAACTATAAAGTTATGAAGCAGTATAATACTGACATAAGGATAAGTAAATAGATCTATGATACAGAATAGATAATCCAGAAATAGAGTCACACATATAGGGTCAGTTAATTTATGAAAAAGTCATGAAAGTCACTCAAAGGAAAAAGGAAAGTCTTTCAGTGAATGGTGCTCGAACAACTAGAGATTCCTCTATACTTTGACCCTTGTTTTCACTAGCTGTGTAGGTTACTTTAAGATGGATCATGGACTAATTGAAAAACTTAAGCTATGGGCATTCTTGGAGAAAACATAAAGAGAGATTTGATTACCTTGGAGTAGGTAAGTTTTCTTTCTTTCTTTGGATAATTCTAGCCTTAGGGTTCTTTTTTAAAAATAGTTTATTGGCAGTTCATCCATACAGCCATGTCTCATACAATTCAACAGTTCAATCATATCAACAAAAATTGTACCACAAAAATCATTACCAAAATCAATTTTAGAACATTTTCTTCTTCCTTGTACTCATTGTGATTCATGTAATTATTTTTTTCAAATTTTGCCCAAAATATATACAACAAAACATTCACCACTTCAACAACTTCTATATGTATAATTCAGTGTTATTGATTATACTCTTTGTTTTGTAAACCACTATTGATATCCTTTTCCAAATTGTTCCACCACCATTAACATAAACTTAATATCCCCTAAACAAATACTCTACCTTCTTCACCCATGGTAACCATAGGTCAATTTTGGTTGCTCTTTTTATTTGTAATTTTCTTGATATAATATTAATATATCATAACCTTCCATATTTAAATATCATTTTTAGAGCATTGTATATACATAATCACAATCAGTTCTAATGCTCCCTCCCCCTTTCTACAATCATTGTTTGCTCCCTAATTCCACCAATTCTACTCGCCCCATCGCCCCCACCGCATCCCTGATAAACCACTGCAGTTGGTTTATCAGTTAGTGTCCCTATGCTTCCACTCCTGTGCTTCAGAAATGGGGAAAGCTAACAGAAACAGTGAAAACAAAAACAAAATGAAACAGGAAAAAAGAAAATAATATACAGATAAAATAAAGACAACTAACAAAATTTTAAAAGCCAGAGAAAAAATTTCTGTCGTGGAACAAGTGAGAAATATTTGAGCCTTGAGCAAATTCAAGTTGGGTCAAGAGGGAGGTCAACTAACCAAGTCTCATATTGTAGCATGATTTGATCCACTGTAGTCAAGTTTACAATATTCTCTGTCTAACAATAAAGCTGTTTGAGTCCGTTCCCTGTGGCCACAGGGGAACGGCCAGAGGCTTCATCTGACTAAATGCTCTGCAGATGGGGGTGGGGCTCCCAAATCCTCCCTCACCTTCTACAAATTAGGTGTTCACAATTTAAGCTCTGACACGTTTCCTTCATTATATTTCGATTTTGTTATCATCATCATCTTTGGATCACACAGGCTGGGGTGCTTCTTCAATGCGAACTTAATTGATGCATCATTAGATGTCTACATGTTTGAGTCCAAGCCTTTGAGACCCCAGACAATATTCTAATTGATAGCCAGGCACCATCTGCTTTCTTCACCACACTTTGCTGTAGCACCTGATCTGCAGTGATCTCTCATGAAGGTGACTGCCGAGCATGGACATGGTACAAGAACTAACTTGGATTGTTCTTGGATTGGGGCTAGTAGGAGCCCAGAATCCTTCTGCTTGTCCACAGGTTCTGAATGACTCTGGTTTACTTGGATAGTCTTATTATAGTAGAAACAAAACCCAACAAGAACAACAACACAAAAACAAACAAAAAAACAAAAGAAACAAAAAAGAAAGTCATTGTCAATCATCTCTCTGAGGTGTAAGGCGATTGCATTGATAACACCAATCATCTATCCAATGGCACAGAATGTAAGGGGCTGGTGATATGAGGAGTTAATGTGAGTATATGCCAAATTTGAGCTGTGATCCATGAGTTGCTGTTTTGTACAGATTGGTTTCTCGATTGAACTTTGATTACATTGAGCATGGGAATTGGTGGCAGGCGGGAACTTCCTGTACCATTTCTTTCAAGGACAGATCCTTGCCTGCAGGATTAAGGCCTGTCAGATTAATGCAAGGGGAGCACTGGGGTACTAAATAGATGGTGGTTCTGGGTCCCCTTTCATTGATCACCGACTAACCCACCTAAGGTCCAATGACGGCTATTTCCAGTCTTGGGGTGGCCATCCTTTGCTTCCTCTCCCACCAGGGTATTTCAGCCCTAAGCCCAAGGGTACAGGTAATTTTGAGGTAGGGCCCATTCACATCAAGTGCTGAGGTAGCCCTTGGAGCATGCCATCTTCCCTGTATGGCCAGTGTCCAAGGCCTTCATAGTACTTAGTCCATGGAGCAATTCACCAAAAGTTGGGTAGAAGCACATTCAAAGTGTCTACCTAGGGCCATAGAGCTGGGTTTATTCTCCCTTTACCTTCCCTACAATTATTCTTCAGCATCCCTTCCCAGAATGAGTTGGCTCCTCTCCATTACGCACCACGCCCACCAACAGAAATATCAGTGCCTTCTCTACTCTTAGCTTGACTTTCTTTTTTTTCCTGATAGTATTTTTATTCATTTATTTTAAAGATCATTTCATTGGGGGCTCTTAAAGCTCTTATAACAATTCATACATTGGTTGTATCAAGCATTTTGGTACATGTTGCTTTAAAATATGAAAATAATAATTTACAATAGCTTAGCTTGATTTTTTTTTAACTTAAGATCCAATGCTCCGAGATGTGAATGCAACATCCTGCCGTGGAGTAAGGAACTGGTGGAGAGTTCTGAGAGGCCTGCCCCAATCCCAACTACTACATGGGCACCTGCCCCTCCCCTCTAAGAATTTATTTCAAAGGATGGCACTGAATATGCAGCTCTGGGAGAGGGACATATCTGACCGGAGCACACGGGAACAGATGAAGGGAGAGGAGGAAAGAGTGGAGCACATCCTGGCCCACCAAGCATTGAGGATGATGTTCCCGATAAAAGCAGCCAGTCCACAGAGAGGACCACATGGCCAGCCCCATTATGAAACATGACGTCCCTCACTGACCCATAGACCTACAGGGGACAATACCAGAGACACAGTGTGAGAATTGCACCCAATCTGATCCCCCCACACCGAGGCAAAACACTAAGGGGTACAAAAGACCAGCAAGGGAACAGAGCAGCGAGGTCCCCAGGGAATGCCGAAGGTGGACTTTGGGGCCAGACCTTGGTACCCCAAAGACTGGACTGGAAAACACTCCTAAAGGCCAACATACAGTCCTTGAACTAACCACAAGCTTTTCTTTCTTGTTCTGTTTTGGTTTGTTGTTGGGTTTTTTTGTCATTGATTTGTTGTTGTTTTGTTGTATATTGTTGCTTGGTTTTGCTCTGTCTTGTTTTTGTGCATGTTACTATCTCCTCAGGCCTGTCTAAATTAAATAGGCTGGATGAAAAATCTGGAGGAGAAAACAATGGGACCAACAATTCCAGGGGGACATAGGAGAGGGGGAAGTGGGGGAAAGGAAGTAGTGTTAACAAACCCAGGGACAAGGGAACAACAAGTGATCCAAATTGGTGATGAGGAGGGTGTAGGAGGCCTGGTAGGGAGTGATCAAGGGTAATGTAACCAAGAGGAATTACTGAAACCCAAATGAAAACTGAGCATGATAGTGAGACAAGAGGAAAGTCAAAGGAAATAGAGGAAAGAGCTAGAAACACAGGGAATTTATAGAGGTCTAAATAAAGGCATGTACATGTGTAAATATATATATAGATGGGGAAATAGATCTATGTGCATATATTTCTAGGTTTAGTATTAAGGTAGCAGAAGGACATTGTGCCTCCACTCAAGTACTCTCTAAATACAAGAATATTTTCTTCTATAAAATTTGCATTCTAAGAGGACCTGATGCAAGGGACTTAAGTGGAGAGCAAATGCTTTGAGAATGATTGGGGCAGGGAATGTATGGATGTGCTTTATACAATTGATGTATGTATATGTATGGATTGTGATAAGAGTTGTATGAGTCCCTAATAAAATGTAAAAAAAGAAAAGAGGAGAAAAAAATGATTAGGGCAAAGACTGTACAGATGTGCTTTATACAATTGATGTATGTATATGTATGAACTGTGATAAGAATTGTATGAGCCCCAATAAATTGTTAAAAAAAATTTTGCATTCTATGGTGCTCATCTTCCTGACACAATCACTGAAGACAAAGCGGGTGCATAAGCAAATGTGGTGAAGAACGCTGATGGTGCCCGGCTATCAAAAGGTATAGCGGCATCTGGGGTCTTAAAGGCTTGAAGGTAAACAAGCAGCCATCTAGCTCAGAAGCAACAAGCCCACATAGAAGAAGCACACCAGCCTGTGTGATCATGAGGTGTGGAAGGGATAAGGTACCAGTCATCAAAGAACAAAAAATCATATCATTGTGTGCTCACTTCCCTGATATGATCACTGAAGACAAATGGTTGCATAAACAAATGTGGCGAAGAAAGCTAATGGTGCCCGGCTATCAAAAGATATAGCATCTGGGGTATTAAAGTCTTGAAGATAAACAAGTGGCCATCTAGCTCAGAAGCAACAAAGTCCACATGGAAGAAGCACACCAGCCTGTGAGATCATGAGGTGTCAAAGGGATCAGGGATCAGGCATCATCAGAACAAAATATCATATCATTGTGAATGAGGGAGGCAGTGATGAATGGATACCCAAAGCCCATCTGTAGGCCACTGGACATCCCCTTACAAAAGGGTCTCTGGGAGGAGACGAGACAGTCAGGGTGAGAAGTAGCAACGATGAAATATACAATTTTCCTTTAGTTCCTAAATGCTTCCCCCCACCCACTATCATGATCCCATTTCTACCTTACAAATCTGGCTAGACCACAGGATGTACACTGGTACAGATAGGAACTGGAAACACGGGGAATCTAGGGCAGATGATCCCTTCAGGACCAGTGGTGTGAGTGGCAATACTGGGAGTGTGGAGGGAGGGTGGGTTGGAAAGGGGGAACCGATTACAAGGATCTATATATAACCTCCTCCCTGGGGGACGGACAACTGAAAAGTGGGTGAAGGGAGATGTCGGACAGTGGAAGATATGACAATAATAATTTGTAAATTACAAAATAACAATCTATAAATTATCAAGGGCTCATGAGGGAGGGGGAAGTGGGGAGGGAGGGGAAAAAAAGAGGACCTGATGCAAAGGGCTTAAGTGGAGAGCAAATGCTTTGAAAATGATTAGGGCAAAGAATGTACAGATGTGCTTTATACAATCGATGTATGTATATGTATGGATTGTGATAAGAGTAGTATGAGCCCCTAATAAAATGTTTAAAAATAATAATAATTTGTAAATTATCAAGGGTTTACGAGGGAGAGGGGGGCGGGGAGGGAGGGGAAAAATTAGGAGCTGATGCCAAGGGCTTAGGTGGAGAGCAAATGTTTTCAGAATGATGAGGGCAATGAAAGTACAAATGTGCTTTACACAATTGATGTATGTATGGATTGTGATAAGAGTTGTATGAGCTCCTAATAAAACAATATTAAAAAAAGATTTATGGTAGGTATATAAACTGGTGCCAATTTGGGACTTGAAAGGATTAAGAGTGAAGGGGTGGAATCTAGTCTGTCAATCAGGTCATAGCCAATGTGGCCTCTGTGTAGGCATGGCCTTTTCCTGAGAATTCTGTGAACTCCTGAATTTTCTTTGGAGGCTGGAGACACTTCTCTCTCTGCTCACTCCCTGGGAGATGCTCTACTGACGAGACACACAACACTATGCCCTTGGAGCTGGAGAAGTCACATGGACCTACCCTGATGTAACCAGACCTCTGGAGACACAGAAACCACGTAGAGACCCCTGCCGGTGCTGAGAGGCTTACAATACAACTGGATCCACAAGACATTCAACTCACTGGCCTATGATCCTCCTGCATTCGACATCATTGCATGTGTTTCATGTGTCTGAAAAGGACTTTATTGATTGGTATCGGACATAGGGGCTAATATTGGATCTATGAACTTGATCTGGACTGGGCTGGAATGTTTTCTCAATATTCAATTGCTCTTGTATATAAGCCTCTTTCTTATTCACATATGAATCTCTATGAATTTGTTTCTCTAGTCTACCCAAACTAACACAAGTTTCTCCTCTCATTCCTGTGAAGGGGCTGTTGGTTTGTTGGTAAGATTTCTTAGATAGAACATTAGAAGAATGAAGTATAAGTAAAAAATATGATCCTCATCAAAATTAAAGCTGCTCAAAAATAGAAAAGAGAAGAAAAAATAAGAAATGAATAGGCAAACTATGGACTAGGAGAAAACAGTCACAAAACCTTTACCTGACAACAAAATCATATTCAGAACACAAAAATAACTTTTTCCCAGTCAATAATGATAAGAAATAAAGCAAACAAAATCATTAAAAGTTATGCTCTCATGAAGAGATCACTGAAGATTTGGGTGCTATGGAAAGTGTGGCAAAGCAATCAGATAGTTGACTAAATTAATGACACTATCAATAGAATTGTCCTATACCCCAGAGGGATAGTTGATAATGTTTTCTAACATATATATATATATATATGTGTGTGTGTGTTAGAAAACATTATGAACATTATGAACCCCTGTTTTGCAGAAGACTATGGATGACCGTGGAGGCCCAAAATCCATTTGCAGCATCCCTATATGGACCGGATCCCCTCTGACCATAGTCCAGAGATGGGAATATCCGTGCTTATCAGACAGAGCAGCTTAACAATGATTACAGTAGATGTAGTTAGGCTAAAATACAATATCGTATCATTTGATCTCCCTTTGGGACCCATTTTAAAGTGGTTTGGGTCTAAAGAAAAGGAAAGTGGAGGAGAACTGCATACGGATTAAGCCTCTGATCATCTAATAACCATTGCAGCAGGGAGCGGCAGAGATTCAGGCTGGATTCAGAAGGGGACAGGGAACAAGGGATTCCATTGTCAATATCAGATTGGCCTGGGCAGGAAGCAGAGAACACCAGGAAAAGGGTTACTTGTGTTGCATTGACTCTGCAAAGATACTTGACTGTGTGCACCACACTGAACACTTCATTGTGTTCCTGCAGACTTTATACACGGATCCAGAGGCAGGTGTGGAAACAGGGCATGCTGTGTGGTTTAACATCAGGGCAGGGAGGGAAGGGGGTGTGGAAAGGGGGAACCGATCTCGGGGATCTACATATAACCCCCTCTCTGGGGGATGGGCAATGGGAAGGTGGGTGAAGGGAGATGCCGGGCAGTGTGAGATAAGATAAAATAATAATTTATAAATTATTAAGGGTTCATGAGGGAGGGGGAAGGGAGGGAGAGGAGAAAAAGGAAAACGAGTTGATTCCAGGAACCCAAGTGGAAAGCGAATTTTGAGAATGATGAGGGTAACGAATGTATAAGGGTGGTTTACTCAATTGGTATATGTATGGATTGTGATAAGAGTTGTATGAGCCCCAATAAAATGATTTATAAAAAAATCAGGAAGCATGTGCATCAGAGTTGTGTCTTCTCATCACACTTATTCAATCTGTACATTGAGCAAATCGTCAGAGAAACCGGATTACATGAAGAAGAACGTAGCATCAGGATTGGAGGAACGATTCTTAACAACTGCAATACGCAGATGACATCACTTTACTTGCTATAAGTGAGAAGACTTGAAGTCCTTGCTGATAAAGATCAAGGATTTCAGCCTTTCACTGTAAAGATGCCTAAAATCCTCACAGTGGAACCAATAGGCAACATCGTACTAAATGACGAAAAGATGGAAGTTGTCAAAGATTTTGTCTTGCTTGGATCCACAATCCGTGTTAATGGAAGAGATCAAAAGAAATTGCACTGGACAAATCTGCTGCACAAGACATTTTTCAAATATTGGCAAGCAAGGATGTTTCTTTGAGGACTAAGGTGAGCCTGACCCAAGCCACGGTATTTGCAATTGCCTCATATGCGTGCCAAAGTTGGACATTGAGGCAGGAAGTCTGAAGAGGAACCGGTGCGTTTGCCTGGGGCGCTGGGGCAGTATATTGAAGCACCACGGACTGCTAAAAGGACAACAAAATCTGTCTTGGAGGAAGTACAGCCAGAGTGCTCCTTGAAGTCGACGATGGCAATTCTTCATCCTACACATTTCCTCATGTTGCCACCCCAGTCCCTGGAGGAGGATGTCATCTTGGTAAAGTGCACGTACAGCGAAGAAGAGGAAGGCCCACGAGGAGACGGATTAGCACAGTGGCTACCACAATGGGCTCAGGCGTAGGAACAATTGTGAGGACGGCGCGGTCCTGGGCATTTTCCATTCTGTTGGGCAGAGTCACTATGGGCCAGAACCGATGGGATGGCACCTAACAACCACAACAAGCTTCTAGAGAAGGTTAAGGTTGATCATGGAAGCCCAAAATTCAGGGTTGACATATTGATTAATCCTTTGGTGAATCCCCCGGGACCATAGTCTAGGAGTGTAATGACCTTGTATCAGACAGAAAGCATCGTAAAGTCGATTATAGTAGATGTTAGGTAAAAATAAAACACCCTATTATTTGGTCTCCTGTCTGCCCCATTTTCAAGTTGATTCAGCATTTTAAAAAAAGAGTGAAGGTGAAATACACGTGGATCAGGTAGACCTCTGTGACCACCGTGCAGGGTGTGAGCAGCCTTACTATCGTGCAGGCTGCAGTGGAATGGGGATGATTGCAGATGAGGTCAGCTTAAAATTTAACACCTTATCATTTGACCGCTCTTATGACCCATTTTAAATTTGTTCTAGTTTTTAACGTTTTCTGATTTATTTTCTTGTTATTTTTTATTGCTCATTTTATTGGGGGCTCTTACGGATATCATAACAATCCATGAGTCAATTACATCAGGCGAACTGGTACAGATGCTGCCATCGTCATTTTCAGAACGTTTTCTTTCTACTTGAGCCCTTTGAAACCAGCTCCTCTTTACTCCTTCCCTCCCTCCATCCTCCCACCCTCATGAACCCTTAATAAGTTATGTATTATTATTATTTCACATCTTACACTGTCAGATGTACCCCTCACCTACAATTCTGTTATTTGTCCACCTTCAGGGGGCTTACACATCCATCGTTCCTAGCAGTTACTCCTTCCCCCTTTCCCTCCCTCTGCTTTCTTTTCTATTGAGGCTTTCTCTGTTTTACTTTGTTATCATTGCTAGTTTTTTGGCTTTTGTACATTTTGCTGTGTATGAAATCTAGGATAGGTAAATCTATAGAGACAGTAATTCGATTAATAGCTTCCTGGGGGTGTGGCAGAGGAGGTTGGAAAGAAATGGGGAGCTAATAATAATGAAAACAAAAAAAGAAAATGTTCTAAAATCAATTGCAGTAATGACTGTACAACTCTTCTTAATATGATTGAACTATTGAATTGAATGATATGTGAATTATATACCAATAACACTGTAAAAAAGATGTCAGATGGTGTCTGGTTATCAGAAAGAATCGCATCTAGGGTTTTCAAGGCTTGTCTTAGAACAAGCAGCCATCTATGTGAAATGTCAGCCAGCTCCGCACAGAAGAAATACACCAACTGCACAATCAAATAATGATTAATCCAAGATCGGAGGGGGAAACTGTATCCGAGTTTGAATTCTGAGCACTCGCTTTGTGGAAGACCGTGGATGGTAGTAAAAGCATAAAATCCATTTACATATAAAATGCACTTGCTTAACATCATTTGTTACTAAGGAATGTTTTATTAAAACTGCAATTAGATACGTCTACATAGTCACCAGAACGACAAATATTAAAAATACTAACTTGACAATCCTCCTTTGAAGTTGTCCTGTTCTTCAGCTCAGTAGTTTACAATAAGAGAAACCAAGGGAGAGACGATGGCCACCAGATAACAAGCACGGAAGGGTCACCTGAGAAACCACTGAGAAGTTCCACCAGGTGCGATAGCTGTACCTTCTGGCAGCAAGAAACCCAACTTAAAAGCTAAGTGCACCAAAGTTTCTTTCTTTTAATTTTAAAATAGTTTTATTGGCATATACCTCTCCTATCATACAATTTAATTCTTCAATCATATTAAGCAGATCTGTGAGATCATCAGCACAATCAATGTCAGAATATTTTCTTGTACTCACCTTGTTAGCTCCCAGGCTCCCCTGCCGTGCCCTCAGACAATGATCAACTCAGTACCTGCCTCCATAGACGGCCCCATCATGACTTTCATGTACAAGAGACCACCAAACACAAACAGGCAGCAAGCAAAACAAACAAAAACCAACAACTAGACAAAACATAGAAAAACCTCAATAGAAGAGAAAGCAGAAAATACTAAAAACAGAAATAACTTTACAGTGAGTCAAAAGGGAGATCAAAGAACAAGGTATTACGTTGTAACCTAACTATATCGGCCAAGGCTATCCACATCTCTTAATTATGATCAGGGGATTTACCAGAGGCTTAATGTATATGGAAACCTTGAAAATAGATTTAGGGCCTCCACCGGCATGCATAGCCTTCTGCAAAACAGGTGTTCACAATTTAAATTCTGATGCCATTGCCTCTTCCAGATTTTGATTTTAATATATATAATCCTTAGCTCACACAGGCTGATGTGCTTCCTCCATCTGCCTTCCATGATGCCTCCCTTAGATGGCTACTTGTCTTAAGACAAGCATTTAAGAGCCCAGAAGCTATTCTTTCTAGTAACCAGGCACCATCTGGTTTCTTCACCACACTTAGCTGAAGCATCCAGATCTTCAGTGATGTCTTCATGAGGGTGAGCTTTAAGTAGGACCATGTCAAAATAATGGTGCTTACATCAGGGCTAGAATAAAGTGTGATCCCCCAAACCCATTCATTGATCTGTGGTTTATACATGTCTCTGGCTCACTTTCGAGACAGCATTATCATTTTATGTTAGAATACATTATCAATCAACACTCTCCAGCATAAGTCAATGGTATAGAATTTAAAACACTGCTGAGAAAAGGAAATTATACGTGCGTAGGTTGGTATTCCAGACCACAATACATGAATTGACTTGTACACCTTAAATATTTAGTGACTAGACAGTATTTACACAAACAAATTCCTACCAGACGAATACATGCCATAAGAGAGCACTGAGATCCTGCTCTTGTTTGGGGAGTGTGCCTGACTCTACACGCCTCTACATACCTGACTGGTTTTGCCTCAGGGGAATGTGTATTCTCAAGACAGTGAGTGGGCTGTACCTGGAGAGGAGCTGGAAGAGAAGGAGGAAAAAAATTAAAATAATAGAACAAAAGTACAAAATCTGTAGAAAATGAAATGAAAACCACCTTGTGTTGCACTCCCATGTTAAGAAATGTCTGTCTTCTAGATGTGTACAGAGCATCCACTCAACAAAACACAGTAAACATTCTTCCTCCAGTACACATAGTGCATACTTTAGATTAGGTCACATGTTAGGCCACAAAGCAAGCAATAACAACAACAACAACAAAAATATTGAAATACTATAATCTATTTTCTCAGATCACACTGCTATAAAACTGAAATTCCACAATAGAAAGAATAAGAACATAAAGACACATGAAAACTTAAAATGGGTAATAGATCACATAAGGGATCTAATTAAGAGATTCTTTGAGAATTCACTTCAGAGGACAGCACTGTCCTACAGCTCAGGGAGAGGGCCATGTCTGATCAGAGCACATGGGAGCAAATGAAGGGGGAGGAAGAGAGAGTGGAACATATCCTGGCCCACAAAGCTCTGAGAACGATATTCCTTTTCAGAGCAGCCAAAGCATAGAGAGAGCCATAGAATCAGCCCCACTACGAGACACGACGTCCCTCACTGACCTATAGCACTGTGGGAGACAACACTGGGGACACAGTGTGGGAATTGCACCCTATCTGACCCCACCACACTGAGGCAAAACACTAAAGGTGTGCAACAGAACAGCAAGGGGAACAGAGCAACAAAGTCCCCAGGGAATACTAAAAATAGACTTTGGGGCCAGGGGATGGCACCCCATCAGACTCAACCAGAACACACTCCTAAAGGTTAACAAACAGACCTTCAACTATTTACAGGTTTTTCTTTTTTGTCATTGGTGTTTTGTTGTTGTTGCTGCTGCTTTGTTTTCTTTTGTTGCTTTGTTTTGCTATGTCTGGGTTTTGTGCATATTATTTCTGCAGGTATATCTAGATAAGACAGGCAGGATAAACAATCTGAAGGAGAAAACAATGAGACTGACTGTTGGGGGAGGGGGAAGGGAGAGAGGGGAAAGCGAGGGAAAGGAAGTGGGTTTTAACAAACCCAGGGACAAGGGAACAACAAGTGATTTAATATCGATGGCATGGAGATGAGGGTGTAAGAGGCCTGGTAAGGCTTGACCAAGGGCAATGTAACTAAGAGGAATTACTGAAACCCAAATGAAGGCTGAGCATGATAGTGGGACAAAAGGAAATAGAGGAAATAACTAGGAGGCAAAGAACATTTCTAGAGTCTAAATACAAGCATGTACATATCTAAATATATTTATATATGATGATGGGGAAATAACTATGTGCATATATTTATTGGTTTAGTATTAAGGTAGAAGATGGACACTGGGCCTCCACTCAAGTACTCCCTCAATGCAAGAAACTTTGTTCTATTAAACTGGCATTCCGTGATGCTCACCTTCCTGACAGATTGTCAAAGACAAAGTGAGTGCATAAGCAAATATAGTGAAGAAAGCTGATGGTGCTTGGCTATCAAAAGATATAATGTCTGGGGTCTTAAAGGCTTGGAGGTAAGCAAGTGTCTATCTAGCTCAGAAACAACAAAATCCATGTGGAAGAAGCACAACAGCCTGTGTGATCACGAGGTATCAAAGGGATAAGGTATCAGGCATCAAAGAACAAAAAAATCATATCATTAAGAATGAGGGGAAAAAAAAAGAAAAAAAAAAAGAATGAGAGACAGTGCAGAGTGGGGATCCAAAGCCCATCTGTAGGTAACTGGACATCCCCTTACAGAACGTTTGCAGGGAGGAGGAGACGAGCCAGTCAGGGTTCAGGATAGAACCAATGAAGCATACAACTTTCCTCTAGTTCCTAAATGCTTCCTCTCCTCCACTATCATGATCCCAGTTCTACCTGACAAATCCAGCTAGACCAGAGGGTGAACACTGATCCAGACAGGAACTGGAAACACTGGGAATCCAGGACAGATGATCCCCTCAGGACCAGTGGTGACAGAGGCAACTGAGAGGGTGGAGGGAAGGTGGGGTAGAAAGGGTGAACTGATCACAAGGATCTCCACATAACCTCCTCCCTGGGGGATGGACAATAGAAAAGTGGGTGAAGGGAGACATGGGACAGTAAAACATGAAAAATAATAATAATTTATAAATTATCAGGGATTCTTGAGGGAAGGAGGGTGGGGGCAGAGGGGTAAAAAATGAGGAGCTGATACCAAGGGCTCATGTAGAAACAAAATGTTTTGAAAATGACACATGGATGTATGTATGGATTGTGATAAGAGTTGTATGAGGCCCCAATAAAATTATTTTTAAAAAGAAACTCATAGTGAAAACAGCATAAACTGTAATGTTTTCTTTTATGTAAAAACAGGCAAACCAATTGTTGGTGCTAGTATAGTATTGCTTGCCTCTAAAAAGGGCACAAAGGACCTTTCAGAGGTGACATGTCTGGATCTCAATGTTACATTTTCAAAAATCAGGATTGTACATTTCTGTAGTTGTACATTATATCACAACAAAGGACTGTTAGCATGTTAAAAAGTCTATGATTTCCTAGGAGGGATGTGCAGCTCACAGTCAAGTGATTTGAGTGTATCTGCTCGAGCTGGCACAGTGGTATCAGGGAACAGCAGGGCCAGAAAGGAGGCCGATACTGCCCCAATTAGAGACAAAAATCAAGAGGGTCTAATGTACTGGCAAACAAGTGAAGGAAGCATTTCAAAGAAGAGGGAATGAGCGACTGTCTGGGAGATCGCTGATAGGTGAAATGCATGAAGACTGAGCATTGGATTCTATAACAGGGAGCTCAGTCCCTAATGACCTTGACAAAAAGCAGTGTGGGAGTGGGGTGGGGTGAAAAGTCTTACTCGAGTGGGCTTAAGAAAAGAGAAAATATAGTTAAACCATTGAACTGCATGTGAATTATATGTCAATCAAATTGTTATAAAATCATAATAAAAAAGAAAGAATGGGAGAAGAATAATTAGATCTGTGATTACAGACAATCCTTTCAAGGAGCATTCTGTCTGTACCTCTTGCAATACAGATCTGTCTGTTCTGGCAATTCATGGTAGTCCTTCGCCAGCATCATAATTCAAATACATCAACTCTTCTTTAGTCTTCCTTATTCAATGTTCAACTTCCACATGAATATAATGCATGTGTTCGTCTGGGTAGACTAGAGAAATAAATTCATAGACACTCATGTGTATTAGAAAGGTTTATATACAAGAGCAATTGAATATTGAGAAAACATCCCAGCCCAGTCCAAATCAAGTCCATAAGTCCGATATTAGCCCATATGTCCAATACGAATCTATAAATTCCTCTTCAGACTCACACAGCACGCAATGAAGCTGGATGCAGGAAGTTCGTAGGCCAGTGGGTGGAGAGTCTTGTGGATCCAGTGGCACTGTAAGCATCTCAGTGCTGGCAGGGGTCTGCCTCCACATGGCTCCTCTAACTCCAGAGCTCTGGCTGCATCAGCGTAGCTCCATCAGGCTTGTGGTCAGTAAGGTCTCCCAGGGAGTGAGCATGTGTCCCGCCTCCAGCAAGCTATTTATCTCCCTAGCGCCACCACATGAGGTCATCAAGCTGTGACCTAATTGACAGACTAACTCCGCCCCTTCACTCTTAAATCTCAAACTGACAACAGATTATGTAACTACCGCAATGCAGTTGAAAACATCATGGTTTAGGTTAGGCGTACTTTAGTCCACAAAGTTAAATCCTTGCCCTTCAACACTTAAATGAGATTTTGTAGAGCAGATTTGCCCAATGCGTTATGTTGTCTGATTTCTTGACTGCTGCTTCCATGGTCGTTGATTGTGGATCCAAGTAAGATGCAATCCTGGACAACTTCAATTTTTTTCTCTGTTATCACGATTTTATCCATTGGTCCTGTTGTGAGGATTTTGATTTTCTTTACATGGAGTTGTAATTCATACTGAAGTCTACAATTCTTCATCTTTTTCAACAAGTGCTTCAAGACCTTTATTCAGCAGACAAGTTGCACTCTCTATGTATCAATAGTTGTTAATAAGCCTTCCTCCAATCCTGATGCTACATTCTTCTTATCATCCAGGTTCTCTGATGATTTGCTCAGCATGCAGATTCAATAAGTATGGTGAGAAGATACAACTCTGAGTCACATGTTTCCTGATTTTAAACCACTCAGTGGTTCTGATTGAACGACTGCCTCTTGATCCATGTACAAATTCTCCATGAACACAACAAAGTGTTTCCAGTTCTTCTCAATGTTACCCACAGTGTGTTATAATCCACATAGTCAAAGCCTTTGCAGAGTCAATAAGACACAAGCAAACATCTTTCTGTTGTGGCGGTTACATAATCTGGTGTCAACCTGAGAATATTAAGAGCGAAGGGGTGGAGTTTAACCTGTCAGTCAGGTTGCAGCTTGATGACCTCATTTGGAAGTGCAACAGGGATAAATATCTCACTGCAGGCCAGATGCACTCACTCCCTGGAAAACATTCCTGCTGACATGCCACATGGAGCTTTGCTACATAGAGACCCACCCATGCCAGGGATGAGATGCTTCCACCACCACTGGATCAACAAGATTTCCCACCCACTGGCCTGTGATCTTCTTGCATTTGGTTTCATTGCATGGCTGCATGAGTCTAAAGAGAAATGTATAGACTAGTATTGACATATGGAGTAATATCAGACTTATGGACTTCATCCGGAACTTATGAACTAGTATCAACATATGGCGTAATGTCAGACTTATGAACTTGATCTAGACAGGGTGGGGATGTTTTCTTGGTGCACAGTTGCTTTTTGAAATACATTCCTCTCTTACACACATGCAAGTGCCTATGGATTTGTTTCTCTGGTCAACCCAGACCGACACACTGCTGCTTTCAGTCCAGATCCCTCTGGTGTCCACCATTCCTCTGAATCCAGTGTGAATTTCTGGCAGCTAAATGTTGATGTATTGTGGTCATCATTGTTGAATGACCGTCAGCAAAATTTTACTCACATGTGATATTAATGGGATTATTCAATAATTTTCTGATTCTGTTGATTCACCTATGTTTGGAACGGGTTCAATCTAGATCTCTTCCAATTGGTTGGTCAGGTAGTTGTCTTCCACATTTTCTTGACATACGTTTCTTGGCATAGAGCAATGGAGAAGTCATTGATCTTGCAAAATTCTGTCTCCCATGTGATCTGCAGTTTTGTTTCTATCACCAAGACTACATTTGCCCATTACTGATCTTTCCTCTTTGATCCCAGCTTTTTCAATCCATTGGCCAATAATTAGTAATGCATCTTGATTGTATATTTGATCAATTTTAGACTGGAGAAGTTGATAGACTTCACTACATATTAGGTGAAGAATTGGCACATGGCAGGCACTCCAAAGTAGGCATCTGAGAAAAAACTGGCTAAGAATCTGATCGAATTTAAAGAGTAAGATAAGAATAGAATAAGAATAGTAAGATAATGTTCTGACACCTTTTAGAAGCATTTAAGATATAATCAATGTGAAATTGGGTTCAATCTTACTTTATGAGCAGAAGTCAAGGCCAGATGCAATTAAATCTGTATTTGGGCCTCACAGCTCCAAAGTGAATTCCTAGTGGGTCTTGCAACTCAACTCTAGGTTTGGAGATGTTCGGCTTGTGGCATTAAGTGGCCGGAAGAGAGTTTGTATAAGGCCCAATCGCCCATGCTCTTCATAGAGGGGTAATCAAGTGTAGGATAATTCTTCTAATTTTCAAATTTTCCTTTATTGGGATGATCTTGGTAACCACACCATGGGAAAAAGTCTTGATATCTCATCAAGTTATCCCCCCACCCCAAATACTGAGAGAACAGATGTCTAATTTAGGACACAGACATTAAAATACCACTCCATTTTTAGCTCCAGTTCTTGGCACTAGATCACATGACCTCTCAACGCTTCCCTCTCTTGTGCCATTGCTAATGGGACCCAGGTTAACACCTGTCTTAAACTGGGCCCATCAGATTCTCTCTCCAAGGATTATGGAATTGCTGGTTAAAAATCTTGGAGGATAGGGCATAGATTTAATGTGCTATCTTTAGAACTAAGAAGTGCTCTGATCAGCTAGTCAATAAATTTTCTGTCTAAGATGAAATGATTTTTAATATCAGGAATTGACTCCAATCCAGCATATTTACTGTATATTCTTCATAGAATTTAGGAAATCGACTCAACTGTAAAATACAATAAATTTCATTATTTGTGATTTATTTGAGCTACAAAAAGAAGAATGAAAAAATTAGGGGTAAAATTTCTCTTTGGGGTAAAACTTCCAAACTCAAACCCACTGCTAACAAGTCAATTTGACTCACTTAAGACAGAATAAAACTGCCCCTTTGGGTTTCAAAGGCAAAAACTATTTATGGGAGTAGAAAGCCTCATATTTCTCCTGCAGAGTGGATGGTGACTTCAAACTGTTGACCTTATGGTTAGCAACCCAATGCTTAACCACTATGCCACCAGGGTATAAACTTAGGGTAAATTTTAGGACTTTCCCAATAGGAGAATCCTTTCGGGTAGCCCTTTCCAAACACTGTGCCATAATTCACAGTAAGAAACATAGTTTATATTGTACCATATATACACACAGCTGAAAACAAACTTTAAAAAATAAAAATAACCCTTATTGTATGTGATGCACAGGGCCCTGGTGTGTGTACTGGGTTATGAATTGACCTGCTAATCACGTCAGCAGATTGAGCCCACCAGCTGCTCGGCTGGAGAAAGAGGAGGCTTTATGCTCCTGTGAATTTACAGCCACAGGGCTGACTGTGCAAGGTCCACAAATGGATGAAGCTCTGGTGAATCCACTCCGATCATAGTTGAGGCACCAGACACTGTAAAGTAGATTGTTAAGTCAAAATGTAATTATTCTATCATTTGATCTCCCCTTTGACCCACTTAAAGCTGTTTCAGTTTTTTTAAAAAGCACAGGGGAAATGCACATGGTGACTCCCTCTAGCCATGAGCCAGGGATGCGAGCAGCTTGCTATCATGCAGAGTGCATTGGAAAGTGGATTATTGCAGACGAAGTTAGTTTAAATTCAGCACCTTATCATTTAATTTCCCTCATGATCTGTTCTAGTCTTTAATATTTTTGCTTTCATTTTAATTAAGGTTTTTGTCTGTTTTATTTGGGTCTTCATGTTAGCATTGTTTATTTGTTTTTTAGTGTTTCTCTGTATATGAGACCCAGGATAGGTAAGTCTACAGAGACAGTCACTGGATGAGCGGTTCCTGGGGAGTACGGCAGGGGAGGTTTGGGGGAATGGGGGAGCTAATAACGATGAGGACAAGACCAAGGAAATATCTAAAACTGATTGTGGTGGATGATTGCACAATTCCCCTTGATGTGATTGAACGGTTCGATTGTATGATTTGTGGATTATATACCAATAAAACTGTAGGGGAAGGAAAAAAAAAAAAGATTTACAGCCTCAGAATCCCACCGAAGCAGTTCTGGACTATGCTAGCGGGTGGCTGTGAGTCCGAATGGACCAGGTGTCAGGGAGTAAGAGGTGAGGCATGTGTGACATACATGGCCCCTGTCTCTCCCACGCTGTTTCAGGATATGGATCCCATGCGCTACACTGATTCACCATGCCCCAGTAGGTACTGCTCTAGGGCCTGAACACTAGTGCTCTAGGGAGATGGCGGAAAATACTCCAGCAGGGCTGTTCCTATACCCTTCAACTTAAAAAAAAAAAAAGGATTGAACAAAACAAATAATTAACCCAGGCTCTTGAAAAAAACAACAATGTTTGAACACAGAAGAAAAAAAATCAAGCAATAGGAGTCTGGAGATAACATCTACCCCAGGGATCAAGAAAAAACCCCACCAAACCACAAACGGGTAAGATGAGCTGAATCATGGCTGATTGAAAGGCATACATCTCACCGAAAGCCCTAACGGACATGCTTTCAAAACAAGGCTGTGGCAATTGGCAGGAGTTCAATGAACCAGAAGTAGCAGTGACCTACAGCATCCATGCTGCCAATGAAGCACCAAGGAATTAAAACCAGATAGCAAATCCTCCTCGCACCCAGCGGGCAGGAGACCGGAGGTCTACTGGACATGCCCTGAGTTAGGAGTAGCATTCTGGCTTCTGGAAGCCATGGTCTTGTGACTATGAGAATGGGCTTGGAGGGGACGTGGCTCTGCTACGTACTGGCCATGTGACTTTCACAACCTCCCCCACCGCACCCTCCAAACATATGGAGGGGCTTTAGAAAACTCATGGAAAAATGGAATGAAAAGATAATGGAATTTTTCCACACACATTATGAAGTCCTCTCATATGTTTGCGTTCATCTTGAAAACTCCTCTGGAGAAGAAAGGGCGATTCCCTTTCAATTTCTGGGAAAAGACTCGATTGACCCACTTTAGGTCACATGTTCGAATCTGATCATTGCTGCAAGGCAGGTAGTGTACCACGATGAGCCAAGCTTAGACCCCATGCTCACCCTGTTGTTAGGGTGTCAGCCCCGATCGGAATCACAATTTGAAGCTGCATTTCCCAGAATGGAGATTTTTGTTCTGAAAAGAAAAACAAGTGTCCCAAACCCCTAAAAAGTGGTCATGGCAATAATTGAACCTAATCTCTGAGATAGGCTGTCACCAGGTCCTAGCCCAGAGTCTGAGCCTAAATCTTAGGTTTTTATTTACTATACTTACCCCATCTTCCTAATTGACTTATGAAATTATAGATCTAAATATTATAATCAATAAAATGTAACTATGGTGTGTGAAGGGAACCAAAAAGTAGATTTGTGAACTAATTTGATATTGAAGTAAATTCAAATATGTGCTTCTGTTTCCTACAGTGTTCATAATATAACTTGCTTCTACTACGTCAGTGAGACCCATGGCTATTGAGTGGATTCTGCCACCCAGCAACCTTATAGCCTTTCTAAAGACAAATAAGTAAACATCACAAACAACCAAAAGCTCTGCCACCAGCTGTCCCCTTTCAGAAGAAAGCCATGTTGACACTCCTTGGAGCCTCAGGCACCTAACACGGGTTCAATAAATGTCTATTTGTTAAATTCAAGATACTTTTTAAGAAGGCAACCATATTTCTAGATGTACTACCTCAAAATGCCATTGGCATAGAAAGATGTAAAAGGATAAACAGAGTGTAATAAAGTCATATCATGGAATATTACCCGGCAATTGATGTATGTAACAGGGTTGAATCTCAAAAGGCATTATGGAAAGATCAGAAGGGTATATAATGCACGGCCCCATTCAGGAAAAGGCAGAACGAGAGAGGACCAGTCTGTGGCAGACAGGCGTGGGGCCAGGGGGCTGGCTACACTGAGGCCTGAGGGCGCTTGGGAGGCTGATGAACACCTTCTCTGTCTTGAAGGTGGTGGTGGTGACATGACTATACTTTTGTCAAAATGTACAATATATCACAAAGAAGTGGGTTTTACTGCCTGCAATTATACCTCAATACTGGGACTGAAAACAAAAGAAGCTGTCCAGACCATCGTCCGTGACATTCTTGGGCGCACTGTGGCAATTGCTGGCGTGAGCTCCCAGTGGTTCTGACTCATGGGCTGATTCTGTCTCATGCGTGGGCCAAACTCGGATTGCTCCACAGAGTCTGAGTTTGGCGGTTTAGGCTGAGAAGAGAAAGGAGTCTACCGGAGAAAGCAGCACCAACTTTTGTTAGCATCAAGAACATATATATAGTCTAAGTTAAGCTGAGTGGTTTCCTCCTGGCAACGTAAAGTGCTTTGTGGCCAACGTCATCCAGCAGAGGGGCCCTGGAGCAGCGATGGCCCCAGACCCATTGAAGGAGCCGCTCTGCTCCATAAAGATGGCGGGCATCCTGCCAGAAGACTGCTTGCCTTTGCCATAGACTTCAAGCTGCCAAGCGCAGGAAAACCCTCAGCCCATGGACTTGTCCAAATGGGCGATGGCTGGCAACCCAAGAAGCAGGGCACCCCATAGGGTTTTTAAGGCTGTGGCCTTTGGAGAGCACATTGCCAGGCTTGTCGCTAAAGATGCCACCTCTGCGTGGGTTTGAACTGCCAACCTTTGAGCTAGTAGTCAAGTATAAGAGTGCACAATGTCCTTCTCCGAGGACCGGTCTCTCCTGATAACTTGTCCAAAGTATGTGACACTTACATCCATCAATTTTAAGATGATTATCAACCTATTTCATACTTGAGTTATAAAAGCAATTTTCTTTCCCCCCCCCCCTACCCCCGGCTTCCCTCTTCCCCAAAAGCAATTTTCTTATATTAGCCAAATTCAAAACCCCATGGAGCCATAGCACTTCAAAGATACAGAGAATCCTAATTACTGTTGGGAGACGTTGAGCTGCTTCTGACTCCCGGAGACCCGCGGCAACAGCGGAAGCCCTGCCTGGCCCCGCGCCAGCCTCGCGGATGTCTGAGCCATCATGTAGTTCCCATTCAAGCCTCGAAGGTCTTTCTCTTTCTCACTGCGTCTCTGCCCTTCTCCCAGGTAGGGGCTCCTCATTATTATGCCCAGAGAAGTGAGGCAAAGGCTAGCCACTCTCATGCGCAGGGAGCATTCTGTCTGTATTACTTCCAACACAGATTTGGTTTTGTTCTCATGGCTGAGTTCAGGGGCACCTCATTCCTCCAATGACCCCTTTGCTTTTTAACAAAGGAGTCCCTGGGTGGCACAGTGGTCCAAGTAGGCATTTTGAACGGGCTCACTGCTCCACGGAGGAAGGATGTGGCGGTAGGCCTCTGTAAAGACCTCAGCCTTGGAAATCTAGGGGCACTATTAGTTGGTAGTGACTAGATGCCAATGGGTATTTGACTTGTTTCCCTGAGTGTATACTGTGGGAACTGCGCTATACAAGACTAAAGAGGAGGTAAGAAATGAGATATGGTTCTACATTTGAAAGAATCTCATGGATTAAGGAAATGCCAAGTAAGATTTCCTGCACAGAGATGCTTAGGAGGAAATGAGATTTTCTTTCCAAAATGATCCTGAAATACTCAGAATCAGAATGATAAAAATATCAATGTCTACCTATGGTGAAAGAACAGATAAACGACCTCAAGCATTACATACCCACTTGCTTATCTCGATGACGCCGTCCCTAGGTCGGTTGTGCCTGCCACCGCTCAAGTAGCCGTGAGGGTGGTTTTGTGCTGATTTCCACATCTTCCTTCAATCTTGTCCTCACCCCGATCAAGGTGAACAAATGACGGCATTGAGAGGACGGTAGGTTTTACAAAGAAATACATAAAACAGGCTGGCGGGCTGTACAGGGACGTGGGTGTGTGACGGGTGGGCAAAGTGCTCTGAATGGAGTTGGTGAGGGAATCTGAGGAGACAACGAAACTCCGGGAAGGGACGAATGAGGAGCCAGGCATGAGAAGAGTGTTGTAGGCCCGGGCCTCAGAGAGACGCGTGCCTGGTACATTTGAGTGCCGTGAAGCAGGGCTGGTGGGCAGCGTGCAGTGAACAGAGGTGAAGAGTCCAGAGACCAGCACACGCCACTGGCACCTTGGAAAGGAGCTTCGATTGCATTCTGATGGCAAAAGGGAGAACATCAGAGGACAAGGACATGGGTTTTCTGGTAAAGATCTCTCCAGCTTCTGTGGTGGTGGGCAAGAGGATTAACTTGGAGAAGGACTGCCGCTGCAGTTGTCCAGGGTGGCCAGGAGGCTGCCTGGGACGAGGACGGCAGCAGTCAAGGTGGTGGAAAGAGATTTGATTCAGTCCCACGTTGAAGGGAGGCTGCCATGACTCGGTGTGAGACCCAGCCCTGGGTGAGTTGGGAGCCTTGACCCAAGATGGGGGAAGACTGAAGAGGAGAACGTTCTAGAAGGGACCAATAATTCTATGTTGGTCTTTTTATGTTTAAGAAGATGCTGGAGCTTTGAGAAGACAGCAGAGTTCTGGGGAGAGGTCAGAGTTGGAGACACAGTGATAGAAGGCATCAATATCCGCAGTGCAGGTAAAGTAATGAGACGGGCTACATTCACCTATAGGGTGAGTCTAGAAGACGCAGCAGAGAGACCCCAGAACCCGAGAGATTACGTTATGATCTGGAGGTGAAGTAAAGTAGCAACTCCAGCGAGATAGGAAAATTGAGAGCATATGGTTTCAGAAGCCCAAAATAGAACGTGTTTTAACCTGGAGGAAGGAATCCTCTCTGCCAAATTCTGCAGAGGTCACATTAGAGAGGATGAGAAAGGACCTTGCATTTGGCAAGTGGAAGTCATTGGTGAGGGACCCGAGAAAGCTCATCAGTGAGGGGTCAAAGGACCGCAGGGAGAGAACCGGGAACCAGAAGGGAGAAAGCAGAGCACGCAAGTGTAGCCGGTGCACGTGAATGGCTGCTGAGTTGAGCTCAGGTGGACAACACCAAGGGCTGGGGTGGAGAAGGGGTGGAGAAGGGGCAGAGAGGGGCTGGGCGAAGTCCTGGCGTGGGCAGGGGGCCGGGATGGAGACAGGGGCGTGTGACCTTCTTTACTGTGAAATTAGGAAGTAGATGCCCAGATTCCGGTAGGCTGGTAGAAGTCCGTTTTGACGATGTTCCGGAAGCTCAGGCAACTATTGTCTCGTTGTTTGCTCTCTCCCCAGAGCGAGGCCATCCGCCGAGCGTGAAGAAACTTGAGGAGAAACACTTAGGGCAGCGGTTCTCAACCTGTGGGTCGCGACCCCTTTGGGGGTTAGCATGGCTCTTTCATAGGGGTCGCCAGATTCATCACAGCAAAATGACAGTGATGAAGTAGCAACGAAAATAATAGATTGGGGGGGGGTGTCACCACCACATAAGGAACGGTATGAAAGGGTCGAGGCCTTAGGAAGGTTGAGAAGCATCGATTGAGAGAGATGGTCACCATGGACTTGGATTTCATCAGCGTGTTGATCATCTATCTAACACTGCATTCAACTATTGTAAACAACTCTGTCCGCAGGGGCTTCGGAGCCCCTGTCCTCCAGGAAGAGAGCTGCTGTATTTCTGTTGCTCCCGTGGCTTAGCTGGCTGGCCCGCTGAGCGGCTAACTGCACGGTCAGCAGTTCAAAACCACCAGCCGCTCGGACGGAGAACGATGAGCCTTTCTCAGTCCTACAGGTTCGCAGTCCCCACGGGGCCACGAGCCGGACTCACGCCAGGACAGCCCAGCGCGTTTGCTTGGGGAGCAGCGCACCCCCAAGGCGCTGTGGACGCGCCTCCCCAGGAAGGGCGATGCTGCACCGGCAGCGCGGGCTCCACTGATTCCCAAGTTAGCCCTTAATTCTTGTGACGTTTAGTCCAGGGGGAAATTGTTTTCAACAGGACTATGAACAAGGAAAACTGCTTGGGAAAGTATGCAGCGAGGCTAAAAACACAGAAGCCGAGAAAGGGTCGTGGGGAGAGGAATCTGGCCCTTTAGAGCCAGTTAATACAATGACAGCCATTCAGTTGAGCAAAAATAACCCCAAACCAACCCAAAAGCGTTATATGTCGTCACTGGGAACAAATGGCAAAACCGGGCAGGAAAAGCTGAGAACTAAGCCCCGCTGTAAACCAGTCATTTTGTTCTATAAAAAAGAACACGGAGAAGAAATGTGTGCGGCCGTAGGTATCTCTGGTTTCATTAGTATTTGTCTCCAGAAATTACACGTGGGAGGGAATATAAATTTAATAAGGTTTTTCCGCAAACACGCAATGCTTTCTGATTTGGAGACAGCTCCAGGCGGGGGTGCGGGAGCGCATGACCGGTCATTGCGTAGGCGCCGGGGGCCCCCTAGTGACGGCTCCCCGTCCCTGCAGGCGGCGTCTACCCTGCAGGACAGCCAGCGTACCGCTGCCCCGCTGGGACTCTGAGACTGTGGCTGTTAATTTCAATTGATTTTATTGTTTTAATCATTTTATTTGTGGCTCATCAACTCTTATCACAATCCATCCAGACATCAATTGTGTCAAGTACCTTTGTACATTAAAAGAGTAAAAAGCCTGGGGCTTCTCCCGCGGAGTGGTTGGTGGTTTTGAGCGAACGACCTTTCCATTAGCAGTTCACCTTGTAATCACCATGCCGCCAGGGCTCCTTGTATTTGAGAAGACTGTTAGGAAAAAACCTTTAAAAAAACACCTTTCAACACACACACGCACACAGTGTGCTCTGGCATAGTGAGTACGTATTGGGCTGCTAACCACACGTCAGCAGAGAAAACATTCAAACAAAAGCCCATTTCTTACCATTTAAAGAAGATTCTTTCATTTACAAGGTAGTACTTTGCAGAAGTCGATATTATTTTTGTGTGAATTTTCTACTTAATCCAGTGTTAAACAATTCTTTACTATTTTTTAGATGATCTGCAAAGTGTAGTATGAACAGCTATAATAATTCAAATTGATTACAGAGTAACCATGTCATAGTTTGCCAGCCTAAGTTCTTTTATCAAAATAATAATACTAATAATAATAATAATAAACAAGGCTGACGGCCAGTAAGTCGATTTTGAATCACAGTGACCCTGTGGGACAGAGAACTGCCCTTGTGGGTTTCAGAGACTGAAACTCAGTACTAAATACAAAGCCTCGTCTTTCTCCTTCCAAGCGGCTGGTGGTTTCTAACTGCTGACCTTGCTGTTAGCAGCCCAAAGCATAATAGACAAAGAAGGCTGTGGCAGCAACAAGATTCTTTCAAAGAGAGATTGCAAAGCTGGTACTGAGGCAGGTGGACTAGGTGTGGCAAGTAAAGGAAGAGAGACTAGTAAGAAACCGGCACTGCAAGTCTGAACTGGCAGGGAGGATGGGGAAGACAGACAAGCTTGAAGATACTTCTGAAAGAAAATATTTGACAGCAGTGAGTAAATAAGAGAGGAGTAGGAGAGGGAGGGTTTGGGAATAATTCCGAGATTTCCAGTTTGGGAAATGGGTAGATAGTGACACCATTAACCGAGAGAAGGAATGTAAAAAGAGGACCAGGCGTTTGGGGTTTTTAATGCCAGATAGGTCATCTAGTGAATTTGGAATGGGTTATAGTTATCCAAGTGAGGATATCCAGAAAATAAGGAACACAAGGTTGAAATTCATGATTGGAGTTGGTGGCAGAGAAACAGATTTGGGAGTTAATGGGCTAGGTGTTGGGCTGCTAACCGCAATCAGCAGTTCAAATCCACTAGCTTCTCTGTGGGGGGGAAGATGCGGCTTTCTACTCCTGTAAAGAGTGACAGTCTCAGAACCCACCGGGGCAGTTCTACCCTGACCTATAGGGTCGCTATGAGTCGGAATCTACTCGATGGCAGTGAGTTTGGGTTGTTTGTTTTTTGGGGGGTGCGGGGTGGGGGTTTTGCCTGTAAGTGAAGCCCTTGAGGACACACGAGGCCATCAGCAAAGCACACCAGAGAAAGAAGAGGTCCATAAGGAGCACCCTGTCATCTAGAGCTGTGAAGGTTCTCATGCTTAGAAAGATAATCAGAAAGTCAGACAGACCCCAGTCAAGACATCAAACCATGTCCTGTCTTGGGCAAATCTGCTGCAAAAGTCCTCGAACCGTGTTAAAGGGCAAAGATGTCACTTTGAGGAAGGACTAAGGTGTGCCCGAGTCAAGCCATGGGATTTTCAACTCAGGGAAGGAAGACAAGGAATAAGGAAGACAAGGAATTAAGGTGCTGGTGAAGAACGCTGACTCCATCCTGGGCTGCCAGAAGAGCTAGCAACTCTGTCTGGGAAGTGTAGCAGGGCCTGTTAGAAGTGAGCCTTTCTGTCCCGCCCTCGGGACATCCTATCAGGAGGGACGTGGACCAGACCCTGTAAAAGGCATTGTATTTGGGAGAGCAGGTTAAAGAGCAAGCGAAAGAGCGAAGGACTCCTGACTGGATGCACTGACACAGTGGCTACAATAATGAGCTCAGCTGCAGCAAAAATTCCAGTTGCCATGGAGCTAATACCGATTGACCGACCCGGCAGGACAAAGTAGAACTGCCCCAGTGGGAGGCCGCGGCTGTAATCTGCAGGGAAGGAGCCTTAGCTTTCTCCTGTGGGGCAGCTGGCGGGTTTGCGCTGCCCACCTTTTGTTTTGTAGCTGAACATGCAACCACTCCTTGACTCGTTGGAGTTAACAGGCGGGAATATCCAGAAAGTAGATAACACGAGTTTGTAGACTGGAGGGTTCGAACTGCTGACCGTTCAGCTAGCAGCCAAGCAGCACTTAACCACAGGGCCGCGTAGTTGCATTCATCAACCAGCCAAACTGTCTTCGAATTAAAAATAACCCTTCTACAGGCAGTCAGGAGCCCTGGTGGCGACGCGGGTAACGATCTGGGCTGCTAAGTGCAGGTTCGGCGGTTTGAACCTCTCAGCTGTCCCGTGGGAGGAAGAGGAGGCTTTCAGCTCCCAAAGGTTTACAATCTCAGAAATGCGCAGGGACCCTCCTCCCCTGCTCCACAGAATGGCCTCCGTGGCAGTGCGCCTCAGTGTTTCTCGTACAGGACAAGAGAACTGCCCCATCGGGTTTCCCAGGCGGCAGTCTTGAAGGAGAAAGCTGTGTCTTTTCCAGCTGAGTCACGGGCAGGTTTGAACCGCCAACCTCCTGGTTAGTCGCTGAACACTTAATGACTGCACCACTGGGGCTCCCTTTATTTTCAAGAGCAGCTCTTGGCTTCACACACAGAAAGGGTCATCGAGCGTTATTTGAAGACAAATGGCTTGAACTCAAAGCTTCCTGCCTCCCTAACTACTCTGGACAGGCGGGCTATTGTAAAATGCGGAGCCATGAGCTTCCGGAAATGGATTAAATTGTATGGAATTCCGCCTGGACTGAGGAAAATATTTTTGAGAAATACATCTAAGTCAGTGAGCATTTCATTGGCTCAGTTATTAGGTTAAAACGCCTCTACCGGAGAAGGGGAACCGGCAAGTTGTAGGCACTGCTCCATTTCACCAAGAGGGATGTGGCTCTATCACGTGCCAGCCTTTCGCCTAAGACCCAGTGAAGAGAGACCTACTTGGCTCTAGGTTTTCAGTTTTAGGGGGGCAAATTTTGTTTTGTGGGTTCCCAATTTTATTGATGCAATGAATTAGAGGATTATTTTACTTCTTGAGAAGTTCTTTTCATTTTTAAACTATGGTGTTAACTGGCAAGCGGGC
This sequence comes from Tenrec ecaudatus, assembly GCF_050624435.1. Taxonomy (NCBI): domain Eukaryota; kingdom Metazoa; phylum Chordata; class Mammalia; order Afrosoricida; family Tenrecidae; genus Tenrec; species Tenrec ecaudatus. Next base: position 125,569,635 of record NC_134530.1, on the reverse strand, counting down.
ATTTGGATCAGCCTGGAGAATGCACTGGGCTTATTTATTTATTTATAAAATGAACACAATAAGTTTGAAGAATTGTCTAAGCCAGATGATACAACTGAAATAGGATTTTAAACCAATTCTACACAGAACCATACTCTAGGAAAGTACTTCTTTATGCCTGTGGCACACAATATCTTATCCATTTCTTGAAGACAAGGGACTGTGGATTTGATTTGATTTTTAAATCTTTTTATTGGGGGCTCATACAATTCTTATCACAATCTATACATCCATCCATTGTGTCAAGCACATTTGTACATTTGTTGCCACCATCATTCTCAAAACATTTGCTTTCTACTTGAGCCCTTGGTATCAGCGACTCATTTTCCCCTCTCTATCCCTCCCTCATGAACCCTTCATAATTCATAAATTATTATTATTTTGTTGTATCTTACACTGTTGACGTTTCCTTCACCCACATTTCTGTTGTCCATCCCCAAGGGAGGATGTTATATGTAGATTCTTGTAATCAGTACCCCCTTTCTACACCACCTTCCCTCCACCCTCCAGGTATCGCCACTCTAACCACTGGTCCTGAAGGGGTCCTGGATTCCCTGTGTTTCCAGTTCCTATCTGTACCAGTGTACATCCTCTGGTCTAGCCAGATTTCTAGGGTAGAATTGAGATCATGATAGTGAGTGGAGGAAGCATTTAAGAACTAGAGGAAAGTTGTATGTTTCACTTTTACTACCCTGTGCCTGACTGGCTCGTCTCCTCCCCGCAATCCTTCAGTAAGGGGGTGTCCAGTTGACTACAGATGGGTTTTGGTCTCCACTCTGCACTCACCCTCATTCACAATGATAAGATTTTTTTGTTCTTTGATGCCTGATACCTGATTCCTTCGACACCTTGTGATCACGCAGGCTGGTGTGCTTCTTCCATGTGGGCTTTGTTGCTTCTCAGCTAGATGGCTGCTTGTTTATCTTCAAGCCTTTAAGACCCCAGATGCTATATCTTTTAATAGCCGGGCACCATCAGCTTTCTTCACAACATTTGCTTATGCACACATTTGTTTTCAGCAATTGTGTTGGGAAGGTGTGCATCATGGAACGCCAATTTAATAGAAAAAGTGTTCTTGCATTGAGTAAGTGCTTGAGTGGAGGTCCAATGGGGACTGTGGATTTTAAATCTTCAGGTTCCACCCCAGTGCCGTGAGAAGAGTCCACTTATTGAAACTTTGTTGACATGGATGATAAGTGTGTCCTACCGAATTCTAAAGCTGTCTCTCAAAGGTTCTTGTCTGCTGGTGGAATTCAGCTCCCCAGTCTTAGGAAAAGGAGAGTATGTGGATGGATAGGCCCACGGGAATCACATGAGCTCTTCGCTCAGAGATCTCTGTCTGGGTGCTGAAGAAGAGAAAGGCGGAAGAGCAAACCACAGGATTCTAAGCATGCCAAGGACGTGATGTCCTATTGCTGGCTGGAAGGCGCAGGGGGCATAGGTTAAGGAAATGGGACCCCAGTCCTGCAACCACAAGGACCTGCGTGCTGTCAATTACCTGAATGAGCTGGGAAGGAAATTCTTGCCCCAGCGCCTCTAAAAGAATCCCAGACCTTTGAAAACCTTTGTTTGGAACTCCTGAGATTCGTGCCACGAGGACCACCCACTCATGCCATGCCGGGCTTCTAATCTACAAAAATAGAAGGGAATAAACACATTTTGGTTTAAGCCCTTATCTTTGTGGTGATTTCTTAGGGCAGCAAAAACAAAAACAACACCCCCCCACACACGCACAACTATTGAAACAAACATCACATTTTCCCTCTGTTAAAAAAATCTCAATTGGAAAACTCTCCTAAGGGCCAGCAAACGATCCCTGAACTAACTACAAGCTTTTCTTTTGTGAAGTGTTTTGTTCTTTGTCAGTGGTTCGTTTTTATTGTTTTGTTGTCTGGTTGTATACTGTTGCTTTGTTTTCCTCTGTCTTGTTTTCCTGCATGTTAGTGTCTCCACAGGTCTGTCTGAATAGGACAGGCTGGATGAACTATCTGGAGGAAAAACAATGGGGACCGACAGTTCCGGGGGGGACTTGGGGTGGGGGGCTAGGGGAGTAAGGAAGTGGTGTTAACAAACACAGGGACAAGGGAACAACATGGGACCCAAAATGTTAGTGAGGGGGGGAGTGGCAGGCCTGGTGGGGAATGATCAAGGGTAAGGTTGCATAGAGAAGAGGTATAGCTGTAGCCCAGGTGGGGACGGAGCATGGTAGTGGGGCAGGAGGAAAGTCAAGGGAGATGGAGGAAAGAGCTAGGAGTCAAAGGACATTTATGGAGGTCTAGACAAAGACATATACATGCAAATATATATAGGAGGATGGGGAAATAGATCTATGTGTCTATATTTATAGGTTAAGTATTAAGGTGGCGAAAGGACCGTGTGCCTCTACTCAAACACTCCCTCAATGCGTGAATACTTTCTTTTATTAAATTGGAACTCTATGATGCTCACTCTCCCAACACAACTGCTGAAGCCAAAGCGGGTGAACAAGTAAATGTGGTGAAGAAAGCTGATGGTGCCCAGCTATCAGAAGAGATACTGACTGGGGTCTTAAAGGCTTGAAGATAAACAAGCAGCCATCTAGCTCAGAAGCAACAAAGCCCACATGGAAGAACACACCAGCCTGTGTGATCGAGTGGTCCTGAAGGGATCAGTTATCAGGCATCAAAGAACAAAAAATCATATCATTGACTGCACACCTCCATGATAGGATCGCTGAAGACAAATGGGTGCATAAGCAAATGTGGTGAAGAAAGCTGATGGTCCCCGACTATCAAAAGAGATTGTGTCTGGGGTCTTAAAGGCTTGAAGGTGAACAAGCAGCCATCTAGCTCAGAAGCAAAAAAGCCCACATGGAAGAAGCACACCAGCCAGTGTGATTACGAGGTGCCAAAGGGACCAGGTATAAGGCATCATGCAAAAAAAAAAGATATATGTGTGTATATGTATATATATGTGTGTGTGTGTGTGTGTGTGTGTATATATATGTATATATATATATATACATATATATATATATATATATATATATATACCATATTGAATGAAGGGGGAAGTGCAGAGTGGAGACCCAAGGCCCAAGTGTCGGCCAATGGAGATCCCCTCATAGAAGGGTTTAGGAGAGGAGATGGGTTAATTAGGGTGCGAGGTAGTACCCATGAAGAACACAGCTTTCCCCCAGATTCTGGATGCTTCCTCCCCTCAACTACCATGATCCGAATTCTACCTTGCAGGACTGGATAGGGCAGAGGTTGTACACTGGTACATATGAGGCCTGGAGGCACAGGGAATCCAGGGTGGATGATGCCTTCGGGACCAAGGGTGTGAGGGGCGATGCTTGGAGAGTGGAGGGTGAGTGGGTTGGAAAGGGGGAACTGATTACAAGGATCCACATGTGACCTCCTCCCTGGGAGAGGGACGGCAGAGAAGGGAGGGAAGGGAGACTCCGGATAGGGCAAGATATGACAAAATAACGATGTATAAATTACCAAGGGCACATGAGGGAGGGGGGAGCGGGGAGGGAGGGGGAAAAAATGAGGACCTGATGCAGAAGGCTTAAGTGGAGAGCAAATGCTTTGAGAATGATTGGGGCAGGGAATGTGTGGATGTGCTTTATACAATTGATGTATGTATATGTATGGTTTGTGATAAGAGTTGTATGAGCCTCTAATAAAATGTAAAAAAAGAAAAAAAAACCTCAAAGCAAACTCACTGCTGTCACACGCTCAGACTCAGGGCCACCGCCGTGTAGGACGAGGTGGAACTGCTCTAGGTAGCTCCACGGCTATCGATCGGAGAGAAATTCCCTAGTGGGGCAGCTGCTGGGTTCAAACACCAGCCAACCTTTCTATGAGCAGATGAGGGCCCAACCACTGTACCACCAGAACCCAAAATGTGGTTCCATATACAATCCCATGCTGTAGCTAATTCTACTGGGGAAGAATCTAGAGTTTACATAGACAAGTCTCAGACAAACCTGGACATGGCTCCTCTTGACTTAGTTCTGCAATACTACCTAGAAGAAAATGTCCTTTTCTTGTCATTTCTAACTGGACATTATATTTGGCCAAATGGTATAGCTTTAGGATTTCTTATTTTGACTTGTAATAACATTTCCTCCTGAATTATCTTTTCACATCATGCCGCATGACCTATCGTAAATCCCCTTAAATTTTGTTTACATGCCTTGTATCTCTTTAAAGACTCTGAGAGGACATGATTTTTAAAAAGAGGCTGTGATACGCAATACAAAACAAAACTAGATAGAAAGTTGAATAATAAAATCAACAACTTGTGTACCCTAACCTTGCAGGCCAACCTGTATTTCCAAAGCCCTCCTCTCTAACTCCTCCCTGCCACCATTCTCAGAGATAACCACTAACCTGATTTTTGTGTTAAGCATTCTTTTGCTGTTCTAGAGTTGTTAGTTATGCTTACAACAAAACAAAACCCTTGCTGTCTAGTCAGGTCAGACCTACCATGATCCAACAGGACACAGGAGAACGGCCCATAGATTGAATACAATCTTTGCAGAAGCCGAGCACCAGGGATTGCTAGGTCTTTCCTCGCAGGGAGCAACTGATGGCTTTGAACCACCATCCTTTTGCTCAGTAGCTGGGCTCCCAACCACAGTGCACCGCCAGGGCTCCTAAACATATTGCTTAAACATATTGAACATAATTAAATGGATCCTACTGTTTGCATTCTTTTGTGACTTGCTTCTTTCATTCAATGTTATATATTTAGTAGTTCGTTCCTGAAGATTAATTAAATATGCAATCCATTCTCTCTCTCACTCGCTTGCTTGCTCAGTGCTCTATCATATTCTGATATATAGTTAGTCACACACTTTAAAAAAATCTATTTTACATTTGGGTTGCTTCCAAGTTTTTGTTGTTATTATAAACAATGCTACAACAACATTATTATAAACATTTCCTGAAGGACATGTGCAAGATTTCTTTAGGATCTATACCTTGCTATTGGCTACAGAGTATGTGGTAGTTGCACAATTTCATGTCAACTTGATAAAAAAATGAAGGGTGGAGTCTAGCCTATCAATCAGATCACAGCCTAATTCCTCCTTGTGGGTGTGACCTTCTCATGAGAGTTCTGGTAATTTTCTCTCTCTTGATTCTGTGTTAGACAGGGTTCTCTAGAGAGACAAAACCAGATTGCTAATAATTATATATATATATAAAACAAGAAATGAACTGTTAAATTATATACAGATAGATAGATATATAATACAAGAAATGAACAGTTAAATTATAAAGCACTCCAAATGGCTCAGTGCAACTCACTCCCGATAGAGTTATGAGAGACACTGGCAGTCCTTCAAGTCTTGATGGCCTCCAGGTAGTCCTCTGTAGAGAGATGCAGGCTATCCCAGCACAGGCAACAAACAGTAAGCCAGGTCACCAACAGTCAGTCCCCAGCTCAAGAGATGTAAATTCCAATCATGTGGTCTTAAAAGGACCTCAACTTACAGCGACACAGTCCACAGGCTAGGCATCCCACAGGTAGTGTAGCTCTAAAATGAGGCACAGAACAAGCAAGGCAGAATGAGAGACAAGAAAGGCGAAGCTCACCGAGCCATTTATCTCTCCGCCCTTCAATTAATCCCACTTGTGTTTATCGGCCAGGCTGGCACAATAAACTAACTAGCTCACCTCAGTAGAGGTGAGCCACTCTCTCTCTCTGCTTCCCATTCTTGTTGACAAGCCACATGGAGCCAAGCTGATGGTAGCCAGAACCCTGGAGATTAATCCACCACCACTGGATCCACAGGACTTTCCACCCACCAGCCTGTGACCTTCCTGCATTCAGCATCATTGTGTGTGGCTGTATGAGTCTAAAGAGGACTTCATGGGATAATATCAGATTTGGGGGCTAATATCAATCTTATGGACTAAATCTGGACTGAGCTGGGATGTTTTATTGATGCATAATGACTGATATAAAGTCCTCTCTTAATATATATGAGTGTCAGTAATTCGTTTCTCTGCTCAACCAGGTCTAACACAGAGTAGGTGGATATTCATCTTACCAGGGAATGTCAAGGTCACATTAATTTGCATTCTCACTATGCAGAATTCCCACTCTCTACATTCCCTAAGCTTGTCTCTCTTTTTTACAATGTTGCCAGTCTGGTGGGTGTAAAGCGGTATCTTATGTATTTAATGTGTATCTCTGGTTACTAATAAGTTTAAATATCTTTTCATAATGGCCATTTGCATTTTTCTCTTTTTTTAAAAGCATTTTATTAGGGGCTCATACAACTCTTATCACAATCCATACATATACATACATCAATTGTATAAAGCACATCCATACATTCCCTGCCCCAATCATTCTCAAAGCATTTGCTCTCCACATAAGCCCTTTGCATCAGGTCCTCTTTTTTTTTCCCCTCCCTCCCCGCTCCCCCCTCCCTTATGTGCCCTTGGTAATTTAGACATTGTTATTTTGTCATATCTTGCCCTATCCGGAGTCTCCCTTCCGCCCCTTCTCTGCTGTCCCTCTCCCAGGGAGGAGGTCACATGTGGATCCTTGTAATCAGTTCCCCCTTTCCAACCCACTCACCCTCCACTCTCCCAGCATCGCCCCTCACACCCTTGGTCCTAAAGGTATCATCCACCCTGGGTTCCCTGTGCCTCTAGCCCTCATATGTACCAGTGTACAACCTCTGCCCTATCCAGCCCTGCAAGGTAGAATTCGGATCATGGTAGTTGGGGGGAGGAAGCATCCAGGATCTGGGAGAAAGCTGTGTTCTTCATCGGTACTACCTCGCACCCTAATTAACCCATCTCCTCTCCTAAACCCCTCTATGAGGGGATCTCCATTGGGCGACACTTGGGCCTTGGGTCTCCACTCTGCACTTCCCCCTTCATTCAATATGGTATGTATATATATATACATACACACACATATATACATACATATACACACATATATCTTTTTTTTTTTTTGCATGATGCCTTATACCTGGTCCCTTTGGCACCTCGTGATCGCACTGGCTGGTGTGCTTCTTCCATGTGGGCTTTTTTGCTTCTGAGCTAGATGGCCGCTTGTTCACCTTCAAGCCTTTAAGACCCCAGACACAATCTCTTGATAGTCGGGGACCATCAGCTTTCTTCACCACATTTGCTTATGCACCCATTTGTCTTCAGCAATCCTATCATGGAGGTGTGCAGCCAATGATATGATTTTTTGTTCTTTGATGCCTGATAACTGATCCCTTCGGGACCACTCGATCACACAGGCTGGTGTGTTCTTCCATGTGGGCTTTGTTGCTTCTGAGCTAGATGGCCGCTTGTTTATCTTCAAGCCTTTAAGACCCCAGTCAGTATCTCTTTTGATAGCCGAGCACCATCAGCTTTCTTCACCACATTTACTTGTTCACCCACTTTGGCTTCAGCAGTTGTGTCGGGAGAGTGAGCATCATAGAGTGCAAATTTAATAAAAGAACGTATTCATGCATTGAGGGAGTGCTTGAGTAGAGACCCAAGGTCCTTCTGCCACCTTAATACTTAACCTATAAATATAGACACAGATCTATTTCCCCATCCTCCTATATATATTTGCATGTGCATGTCTTTGACTAGACCTCCATAAATGCCCTTTGACTCCTAGCTCTTTCCTCCATCTCCCTTGACTTTCCTCCTGCCCGACTACCATGCTCCGTCCCCACCTGGGCTACAGCTATACCTCTTCTCTATGCAACCTTACCCTTGATCATTCCCCACCAAGCCTGCCACTCCCCCCTCTCTACCATTTTGGGTCCCATGTTGTTCCCTTGTCCCTGTGTTTGTTAACACCACTTCCTTACCCGCCCCCTACTCCCCCACCCCAAGTCCCCCCCCCCCCCGAACTGTCGGTCCCATTGTTTTTCCTCCAGATAGTTCATCCAGCCTGTCCTATTCAGACAGACCTGTGGAGACACTAACATGCACGAAAACAAGACAGAGGAAAACAAAGCAACAGTATGCAACCAGACAACAAAACAACAAAAACAAACCACTGACAAAGAACAGAACAAAACAGTTCACAAGAGAAAAGCTTGTAGTTAGTTCAGGGATTGTTTGCTGGCCCTTAGGAGCGTTTTCCAGTCCAGTGTGTTGGGGCACCACGCCCTGGCCCCAAAGTCCACTTTCAGCATTCCCTGGGGACCTTGCCACTCCATTCCCTTGCTGTTCCGCTGCACTCCCCCAGTGCTTTGCCTCGGTGTGGTGGGATTTGGTCAGTTGCAATTCCCACACTGTGTCTCCGGTGCTGTCCCCTGTATCGCCCTTAGTCACTGATTGGCATCATTTCTCATAGTGGGGCCAGCCATGTTGTTCTCTCTGTGGACTGGCTGCTCAACTCAGGAACATCATCCTCACAGCCTGGTGGGCCAGGCTGTGCTCCACTCTCTCCTCCTGCCCCTTCATCTGCTCTCGTGTGCTCTGATCAGATATGTGCATCTCCCGGAGCTGCAGAGTCAATGTCATCCTTTGGAACAAATTATTTTCGGGGGAGGGGCAGGAGCATTTCTCTTTTTGATAAAATATCTGTTCATTTCTTGTGGCCACTTTTCAACAAGGTTGCCGATTTTCCTTTTTATTGACCCGTAGGAGCCCTGGTGGCATAGTGGTTATGTGTTAGGCTGCCATCCAAAAGGTCAACAGGGAAAAAGATGGGACTTTCTACTCCTATATGCAGTTCACAGTCTAGGAAAGTCATGGGGGGTGGCCAGTTCTACTCTATCCTATCGGCTCTCTATGAGTCGGCATCATATGGCAGTGAGTTTGGGAGAATTTCTTTGTTATACATTCTAATTCTTTGTTGGTTGCATCTTCCCGATGCATGCCATTTCATTTTCTTTGTAGAGTGTTAGGATGCTAAGAACTTCTTAATTTAAATGTATACCAAACTTTTTCCTTCATCATTTATTCTCTTATATCTTCGAATTTGTCATTTACCTGTAGATCATTAATACACATGAAATTGCTTACTTTGTAGTTGTTTATCAAGTGGACGTAAACTTCCATCAGTTCCTCATTGTACAGATGAGGAAACAGGCTCACAGAGATTAAGGACTTGCACCTTAATATCATCCAAGGAGAGGGTGGAGTGGGAATTTAACACTGAACAGACTGCTCCTCCCGATGACATGCCTCTTTTCTTAAAGCCAGCCTTGATTCTGTCATCAGTAGAGGCAGAAATGTAAAATGTGACATGGATTACATTTTAACGCATTGCCGTCAAACTGACTTTGACTCACAGTCACCCTCTAGGCTGTAGTCTTTGCAGCAGCACACCGTCCTCCCGCAGAGCATCGGATGCATTGAAACCACTCACCTTTGGCTTAGCGCGGTGCCAGCAGGGCTTCCCCTGAGTAATTTACATGCAGTTACATTCATTTCACTTCGCCAACAGTTTCATGAGTTTGGAGGAATGGACATGATATTGTTGCTACCCCACAATCAGGACATAGAATGTTCCTATTACACTCTTCCCCCAAATTCCTTTGCTTCTCTTAGTAGCAAACCCCTATCCCTATCCCAGGCCTCTGGCACCAATTAGTCTGTGTTCTGGATGCCATGCTAATAGAATCATGTAGTGTAAAGTACTTGGAGTCTGATTTCACTTACTACAATGCACTTGAGAATATCTATGCTCCTGTATCAGAAGCTCATTCCTTCTAACTGATTAATAGTATCCGAGTGTATGGATCTCCGAGTTGACTTGCCAGCCCTCCAAGGGAAGATATTTGGGTTGTTTCCAGGTTGGGGCATTCATGACGAAAGCTTCTGCAAACGTTCCTGTACACATTTTTATGGGACACCGACCCCATCTGCATGTACAAACACCTAGTGGCAGCACTGCGGGTCAGGCGTTGATATTTAGGCAGTTGTTCAAATAAACAGGAGGATTCTAAAACAAACAGCTCTCAAACCCACCTCCATCGAGTCAGCGACCCTACAGGCAGGGTAGAAGGGTGCCTGGGAGCTTCTGAGGCTGGAGTAGAAAGCCTGTCTTTCTCTGAGGAATGACCCACCTCAGCGTGTAACCACCTCGCCAGTAGGGCTCCTTAAAGGGACACTGCCTGGTTTAAAATCAGGAAAGTCGTCTATCGGAGTTGTATGCTTCTACCAGACTTGGATCCTGAGCACATAACCTAAGAAGCTGGACTTAATGAAGAAGCATCAGGATTGGCGGAAGGCTCATTAAAGGCCTGTGATAGGCAGATGACACAAGCTTGTTTGCCGAAAGCAAAACGGATTTGAAGCACTGACTGATGGAAAGCAAGCAAGCACGACTCTCCAGTTCGACGAGACTAGAAGTGGCGAGAGTGGAAACCTTGACTGGCTCTTCTTCTGGGGAAACCATTGCTCTCATCGCCCAGTGAGTGTTCACTAGAGGCTTTTCAAAATGATCCTTTATCAGTTGAAGAACCTAATCTGCTATTCCTCGATTGCTGAGAGTATGTTAAAAAAAAAAAAAACCCTCAGGAGTAGATGGTGGATTTCTTAAAAATTCTATCGATTGATCATTTCCTGTTTTAGTTTATTGATATGGTGAATTATATTGATTGGTTAAAATCTTTATCACAATTCCATTCCATTAAAATGCAACTCGATAGATTTTAGCATATTCACAGACTCGTGCAGACATCACCATAATCAATTTTAGAACATTTTTATTATTTCTAAAAGAAACCTTGTATCCATTAGCAGTCACTCTCCATCCACCTAGCCCTTCAACTCTCAAACTCAGAAAATCAAACTCACTGCCATAGAGTTATGACTTATAGCAGCCCTACTGGGCAGGGTAGAACTTTCGCTATGGGTTTCTGAGACTGTAACTCTTCATGGGAGAGGAAAGCCTTGTCGTTCTTCACTGGAGCAGTGGTTTTGAACTGCTGACCTTGCAGTTAAAAGCCCAGTGCAGAATTGCCTATGCTACTGGCACTTCTTCCTTCAACTTCAGCATCCACTAATCTCCTTTCTGTCTCTGTGAATTTACTTATTATGGACACTTTATGTAGAATTATACAACATGGTCTTTTGGACTAATTTCTTTCACTTATTATAATGTTTACAAGATGGTGGTATATATCTGTTCTTCATCCTTTTTCATGGCCAAGTAATATTTCACGGAATATACCATCTTTTATTTATCTAGCTTTTATCCATGAATGGACCTTTGCATTGTTTTTCCTTTTTTGCTATTATGTACAATGCTGATACAAACATTAATGTTCAAGTTTTTCTATGGATACATGTTTTATTTCTCTTGAGGACAGATTTGAAAATGGAATTGCTGGGTCATAGCGTAACTCCATGCTGAGTTGTTTATGGAACTGCCAAACTGTTCTGAAAAGTGCCTGTACCGCTCTACAACCTCACTAACAATGTCACATTCTTACTGTTATAAATTGTGTTCCCCAAAATATATGTTGTATATTCCTATACCTCTGACTATAATCCCTTTTTGACAGGATTAGTGTAGGGTGTAATTTATTTTTAAAAAATCATTTTATATATAAAAAAATCATTTTATTGGGACTCATACAACTCTTAGCACAATCCAGACATACATCAATTGCGTAAAGCACACTTATACACCCGTTGCCCTCATCATTCTCAAAACTCGCTTTCTGCTTGGGTTTCTGGAATCAGCTCATTTTCTTTTCCCCTCCTCCTCCCTCCCCAATCCCCTTCCCTTACGAACCCTTGATAATTTATAAATTATTATTTTATCTTATCTTACACTGCCTGGGGTCTCCCTTCACCCACTTTTCTGTTGCCCCTCCCTCCCCCAGGGAGGAGGTTATATGTGGATCCTTGTGATTGGTTCCCCCTTTCTACCCTCCCCTTCCCTCCCGGTATCGCCACTCTCAACACTGGTCCTGAGGGGTTCATCTGTCCTGGATTTCCTGTTTCCAGTTCCCATCTGTACCGCTGTGCATCCTCTGGTCTAACCAGGTTTGCAAGGTAGAACTGAGATCATGATGGGGGTGGGGGGAAAGCATTTAAGAACTAGTGGAAGGTTGTGTTTTATTATTGCTACACTGAAGCCTGAGTGACTTATCTCCTCCCCACTACCCCTCTGCAAGGGATGTCCAGTTGTCTACAGGTGAGCCCCATCACGCGCTCCCCTCATTCACGATGATGTTTCCCCCCATCCGGCCCTTGGTGCTTAAAATCTGGTCCCCTTGGCCCTTCATGGTCACACATGTTGATGTGCTGCTTCCATGTGGGCTTTGTTGCTTATGGGGTAGATGGCCGCTTGTTTGTCTTCAAGCCTTTAAGATGCTATATCTTTTGATAGCCGGGCACCATCTTTCTTCACCATGTTTGCTTATGCACACATTTGTCTTCAGCGATAATGTCGGGAAGGTGGGTATCATGGAATGACCGTTTAGCTGAGCAAGGTGCTCTTGTATTAAGGGAATGTGTGCGAGGAGGCCCAATGTCCACCTGCTACCCTACTATTAAACCTATAAATATATGCACATAGGTCTATTTCCCCCATAATCATAAATATACATATGTACATGTCTGTATTTAGGCTTCTCTGTATGCCCTTTGCCTCCTACTCCTTTCCTCTATTTCCTTACGCTTTCCTCCTGTCCCACTACCATGTTCAGCCTTCATTCTGGTTTCAGTAATTCCTCTGTTACCTTACCCTTGGTCACTCCCTACCAGTCCTCCCATACCCTCCCTTCCACTGGTTTTGAACCACTCATTGTTCCCTTGTCCCAGGGTTGGCCAACACCTCCTCCCTTCCTCTACCTCCCACACTCTCATGTCCCTCTGGGACCATTGGTCCCGTTATTTTCTTCTCACATTGTTTGTCCAGCCTATCTTATCTAGGTGGACCTTCAGATATAATATGTGCATAAAACTGCGGATGTCTTTGACAGCACCAAACAAAGTGGCACATAAGAACATGGCAATGACAGCAGCAACACTGACAAGCTAACAAACAAAAAAGCCACTGACATACAAAATTTAAAGGAAGAGAAAAAAAGAAAAAAACAAAACAAAAACAGAAGAAAAAAAAAGCCTGTTAGTAGTTCAAGGTCTGTTTGTTGACCTTTAGGAGTGTCTTCCGGATGAGTCTGATGGGGTGCCACGTCCTGGCCCCAAAGTCCATCCTTTATACTCCCTCGGGACCTCTTTGTTCTGCTTCCCCTGCCCCTCAATTGCACGCCCCCAGTGTTTTGCCTCAGCGTGGTGGTGTCAGCTCAGTCACACAACCCAGTGTCTCCGGTGCTGTTCTGTGTAGGGCTATGGGTCAGTGCAGGATGTTGCCTCTTGCCGTGGGGCTGGCTATATGGTCCTCTGTACATTGGGCCCTTTGAGCCGGGCTATCGTCCTCTGGGCTTGGTGAGCCCAGGTGTGCTCTGCTCCATTCTTCCTCCTTCCTTTGCTTCAGCTTCCTTCTGGGTGTGGTGTAAATCAGTTCCTTTCCCACAGCAGACGACCTATTTTCATTTTCGGTGGCACTCCCTTCCATGGTGGGGGTTGCATGTAGGGTGCAATTTAAATCCATCTCTTTTAAGACATAGAAGAGCAGAATATGCTAAGCAAGCAAACACAGATCAGGGAAAATAGTTGCCACACAATAAGATCTCCAAAACCAAAAAAGCAAACTCACTGCCATCAAGTTGGTTCCGAGTCCTAGCGACCCTATAGGACAAGGGTAGACCTGCCCCTGTGGGTTTCCGAGACTAAAACTTTTTACATCTTTCTTGCTCCGAGTGGCTGGTGGTTTTGAGTTGTTGACCTTGCAATTAGAAACCCAACATGTAACCACTTCACCACCAGGGCTCCTTTCTGAGATCCCCAAAGAAAAAGAAACAGTGGCTGAAAAGAGACAAGGACCTTTCCACCCAACCAGTATGAGTGTAGCCCTTCCCCTAAAGTCAGCACCCCAAATTTGGGCTTATCATCTCCTATACCGAGACTGGAGAAATTTGGGAGAAAGACTCGGCTTTCTACTCCAGTAAGGAGTCACAGTCTCGGAAACACAGGTGCAGTTCTACCTTTGTCCTATAGGGTCGCTAGGAGTAGACATTGATTTGATGGCAGTGAGTTCAGTTGAGTTCAGCCTGAGACCATGGCTCATCTTTAGTTTACTGTATTGTGGGAATGCACATGTTGCTGGAAGCTATGGCAGTGGTATTTGGAAATAGGAGGAGGGACTCTCATGGTAGACAGGTTTCAGCATAACTTCCAGACCAAGACAGACTAGGAAGAAGGAAGGATGTGGCACACTTATGGAAATTTAGCCACAGGAAATGACGAATAACAGCAGAACACTGATTGAGAGTCAAGAAAACGAGCCCCTCTGGCTGGAAGGCACTCAACATACGATGGGGGAGGGGGAAGTGGGGGGAAGAGCTGCCACCTCTTAGCGCTGACTTAATCTCATGAATGAACAGTTGTGCTGTGGCACAACTCAAACGGAAAAGAAACAACTTCATGAATCCCTTATAATCAGGATGTGGAATATATGAAGTATTATTGAAGAAAATTGGAAATCATAAAGTTAAATGGGACACAAAGATTGATATCCTCAATAACATCAGGTTCGCTCTCCCAGGAATGAGGAATGGAAGCGGAATGGCACTGCATTCATAATTAAAAATAACATTTCAGGAGCTATCCAGAGGCATAAGCCTGTCAGTGACAGGGAAATATCCACACACCTACAAGGAAGAAGAGTTCCTGCGATTGTTATTCAGGATTGTTATGTCAAAGACGAGGAAGTTGAACATTTTCACCAACTTCTGCAGCCTGAAATTGACCAAACATGCAATCAACTGCAGTGGTAATTGGAATGCAAAAGTTGGAAATGAAGAAGAAGAATCAGCAGTTGGTAAATAATGACTTCTTGGTAGAAAGAACTTCAAGATTGGCACGACGGATTTTTGCAAGGCCAACAACTTATTCATTACAAAGAGTTTGTCTCAACCACATAGATTATGACTATATATGTACACCTCACCAGATAGAATATAGAGGAAAATCAAATTGACTACATCTGTGGGATGAGATGATGGAGAAACTCAGTATCATTAGTCAGAAAAAGCCCAGGGTCTGATTTTGTAAAAAACCATAAATTGATTATATGCAAAATCAGGTTGAAGCTGAAGAAACTTAAAACAAGTTCAGGAGAGGCAAAACATGACCTTGAGTATATTCCATCTGATTTTAAAGACCATCTTAACAGATATGACTTACTGAATGCTAGTGATTAAAGACTAGAGGAGGTGTTGAATGACATCAAAGCTAGCACAGATGCAGAAATCAAAAGGCCATTAAAAGACTGGAAAGAAAGAAAAAAAATAAAATGTCAGTAAAAACTCTGAAAGAAAAAACAACTCTGAAAGATGCTCTTGAATTTAGACTAGCTAAAGTGACTAAAAGAAATGACCAAGCAAAAGAATTAAATAGAAAATGTCAAGGGGACATCGGACAGGGCAAGAAATGACAAAATAATAATTTAAAAATCAAGGGCTCATGAGGGAGGAGGGAGCGGCGAGGGAGGGGGGGAAAAAGAGGACTTGATGCAAAGGGCTTAAGTGGAGAGCAAATGTTTTGAAAATGATGAGGGCAATGAATGTACAGATGTGCTTTACATGATTGATGTATGTATGGATTGCGATAAGAGTTGTATGAGCCCCTAATAAAACATTTTTTAAAAATCTAAAAAGAATTAAAAAAGATGATGACAACATATGTACAGATGTGTTTGACACAATGGATATATGTATGGATTGTGATAAGAGCTGTAAGAGTCCCCAATAAAAATAAAATTAAAAAAAGAAAATGTCAAGGGGGGAGGAAGGGGTTCAGGAGGAAAAAGCATTATAATGAAATATACAATGACCTGAAGTTTAGAAGCTCAAAAAAAAGAACATACCTGGCATTGCTCAAGCTCAAAGACATGAAGAAAAAGACCACGTTTTTGAGTTTCATGATTGAAGGGTTTTATAGGCAAAATATTGAATGTCACAGGAAGTACCAAAAGAAGATGGAAGAAATAGGCAGTCACTGTAACAAAAAGAACTGATTGATGTTCACCCATTTCAGGAGGCAGCTGAACCAATGGTACTGAAGAAGTCCAAGCTGTACGGGCGGCATAGCAAAAACAAAGCTCCAGAAATGGATGGAACACTAATTGAAATATTTCAACAAGCTGAAGAAACTCATCTATGCCAAGAAATCTGGAAGACAATTCCCTAGTAAACTGACTGGAAGAGATCCATATTAGTCTCCATTCCAAAGAAAGGAGACTCAACAGAATGTGGAAACTATCAAACAGTAACGTTAACATCACATGCAAGTAAAATTTTACCGAAAATAATTTTTAAAGGATTGCATTGAAAGGGAACTGCCAAAATTCAGGTCAGATTCAGAAGAGGACATGACATGGGGATATCATGGTTAACATCAGGTGGGTCTCGGCTGAAAGTAAGAAAATTCACAACATTTATTTGTGTTTTATTGTCTATGCAAAGGCATTTGACTGTGTGGATCATAAGTCATGGAGAGCATCGCAAAGAATGGAAATTCTAGAACACTTAATTGTGTACATGGATCAAGAGGCAGTCATTTAAAACGAACAAGGGAATATTATATGGTTTAAAATCATAAAAGGTCTGAATCACATTTGCATTCTTTCACCATATTCTTCCTATCTGTATGCTGAACAAAAAATCCAAGAATCTGGGCAATATAAAGAAGAATGAGCAGCACCAGGACGCATGATCAACCTGGGATATGCAGATGGCACAACCTTGCTTGTTGAAAGTGAAGACTTCAAGCACTTAGTCATGAAGATTAAAAACTATAGCTTTCAATATGGATTACAGTGCAACAGAAAAAATCCTCATAACTGGACCAATAGAAAACATCATGATAACTGGAAAAAAGACTTGTTGCCAAGGATTTCACTTGACTTGGATTCACAATGAACATCCATAGAAACAACAGGCAGAAAAATCAAAGGATGTATTGCACGGGCCGATCTGCTGCAAAAGATGTCTTACAGTGTTGAAAGGCAAGGAGGTTACTTTGAGTGTACCTCAAAGGTGTACCTGACCCAAGACAAGGCATTTTCAATGGTCCTGCCGGGACCCTTACCAACCAGTACATGCCAATCTCAGCTTCAAAGTTGAGGAGCAGGTTCTGCTCACAGTGCTGCCCAGGAGCAAGGCTTTCCCGACTACTGCTATAATTCAACATAGTTCCATTTGGGGGTCACGCACTACATTAAGTCAACTCATCTTTGAACTAAGGCCAAGTTTTTCCTCCTCCATCAGCTGGTCACAGAGATGAGATCAATCAAATTGTGGATGTGCGCTAAAGGGACTGTATCACTGCCATAAAGGGGGATGACAAAAGGTCTGGTTATCTGTAGCATCCTTGTCTCTTTGATCCTCTTCTGCTGCATGATAGGTGACTGCTGACCCGACTCATAAAAGATAGCACTGTCATCGGACAGGTGCTCAATTATGGTTACTCCAGGGGCTACCTTTCAAATAGCATGTAGTTCTCTGGGGCAGAAAATAGAACCTTGCTCCAGAATACTAGGGATTTGTGCGATAGCTCCGATGCTGAGGCTAGTAAGAGATTCTTCTTGCTGGCCTTATCTACCTGCGTCCTCTGGCATCGGTGGATCTTCCAAATCATGTTCTGAGCAGCTGGGCAACTTGCACCAAAGTCTGGATCTAAAGCAGACCCTGTGGTCAAAACAAAACTAGTGGTCTTCTACATTCCCAAATAAATGTGCTGCAGCAGTTCATGCTATTTCCACAACCAAAGTGCTTGCCTTTCTTAGTCACTTGTGCCTTATTTAGAAGGACTGTTCATTCCCTAGGCTCTTGTTGCTAATGGATGCCAGTAAGTCAGTTCTGATCCATAGCAACCTCATGCACAGCAGGAAATACTGCCCGGTCCTGCGCTCCCCTCACAATTGTGTCCAGTGTGGGAACAATGTAGTTTGAGCCCATCGTTGCAGTCACGGTGCCAATTCATCTCCTTTAGAGCCTCCTCTTTTCCCCTGTCCCTCTACGCTACCAATCATGATGTCCTTTTCCAGGGACTGCTCTCCTGAAAACATGCCCAAAGCATTTAAGAAGTCTTGCTGTCTTGCTGTTAGCAGCGTTCTGGCTGTACTTCTTCCAAGACTCCACGGTACTTTGAATATTCTTCTCCAACACCACAAATCGAATGTGTTGAATCTTCTTCAATCACTATCCAACTTTCACATGCATGTGGGCAACTGAAAATACCATGGCTTGGGTCAGGTACACCTTAGTCCTCAAGGTAACATCCTTGCTTTTCTATACTCGAACAGGTCTTGTGCAGCAGATTTACCTATTACAACTTGTCTTTTGATCTCTTGACAGCAGCTTTCATTAATATTGATTTTGGATCCAAACACGACAAAATCCTTGACAACTTTAAGCTTTTCTCCATTTTTCATGATGCTACATATTGGTCCAGTTGTGGGGATTTTAGTCTTTACATTGAGTCTTAATTCATACGGAAAGTTTCAATCCTTGATATTCATCAGAAAGTGCTTCAAGCCCTCATGACAGCAAACAAGATTGTGTCATCTGCCTATCACAGGTCTTTCTCCAACCCTGATGCCATACTCTTCTTCATATAAGCCAGCTTCTCGGTTATTTGCTAAGCATATAGATTGAAGACATATGGTATTCACCTTTCCTGATTTCAAACCATGCCGTATCCGCTCATTCTGTTCCCCCTACTGCCCCTTAATCCAAGTACAAATTCTGAATGAGCACAATAAAGTGTTCTGGAATTCCCATTTTTCTCAAGGTTATTATTATTTTTTAAATGAGCCACAATCTAATGCCTTGACAAAAAAACAATAAAGCACAAGTAAACATCTCTCCAGCATTCTCTGATTTCAGCCAATCTGACACCAGTAACTTCTCTGGTTCCACGTCCTCTTCTGAAGCTGGCCTGCATCTCTGGCAGCTCCCAGTTAATGTATGCTGCTCTTGGTCCCTGAAAACTCTGGCTCTATGGCAGGTTCTCAGTGCTTATAGGGCTTAACTTCTACTCTCTGCTAAGTACGCACTTTTAAGAGGATTTACCACATCCTTCTAATCAAGTCTGATTAGTATGACTGTAATCAATAAAGTGGGCCAGCACGATGTTTTCACAATGTCAAGATGATCCAGGTCCCCGCAGATTATTTTGACCAAAAGAATTTATGCAGGCCAGCTGTCCCAACCAGAGGCACCCGCTCCACAGCCAGCCTCCTGCTCCAAAGCACTCAGCTTTACTTGCTCCGTGGGCTGGGAGTCCACTGCTCGTCTTACATTCTGGCTCCTGGCTCTGCTGCTCCTCTGATGTCAAAGCTGTCTCCTGGCTCAAAGAGGTTCAATGTGCAAGAATCCTGCGGGTCCAAAGGATGTGCTTCCCTCCTGGCTCTTCTCCTGCAGGTAGTGATATACTCTTCCCACCTTACTGCTTCTGAGGGGGCTGTTTATACCCAGCGGGATGACAATCACAATGAACCATTTTGACAACCACTCATAACTGAATCAGATAATGCATTAGGTGTATTTCCCTATTTACCCAGGCTCATCAGAAAAATGAAGGTCTTTTAGTGGGAGTAACAAGTTAGAGGAGCCATACTGAATAATTCACTGCATTGCAAGTTGAAACTAACTAGCGTGACAATGTGTCTGTGCCTATTTTCTATTTGGTGTTAAGAAATAACTCTCCATGTATAGTATCTCTTGTAGCTTTACTTCTTTTATTCTCATTCATATGTCATCATACTTCCTGCTCCAGGTTTTATTCAGAAGTATAGCTTCTTAAGCAATACTTATTTTTTGCACATCTGGAATAGCCCTAGTGGGCTCTTACATGTAGTGTTTATATGCTACCTGGGATATAGCAAACATGACATAAAAGCTCCAGAAACACCCAAACTCACTGCCATCAAGTCCATTCTGACTCACAGTGACTCTGTAAGGACAGGGTAGAACTGTCCCTGTGGGTTTCTAGCACTATAACTCTTTATGGGAATAGAAAACCTTATCATTCTCCCAAGAAGCTAGTGGTTTCAAACTGACGACCTTACAGTTAGTAGTCTAACACATAACCATTATACTACTGGCAGTGAAAAAAAAAAGTTCAGGAAAAAGCACCAGTATTTAGAAGGAAAGATTTATCGAGGAGCTGGTAAACAGTGTCAAATGTTATAGGAAAAGGAAACAAAGCCTGAAGCCGGGTATGCTAGTACGGGTGGAAAGGAGCCCTGGAGGTGCGGTGAGCAAACACTCTGCTGACAACCACATGGACTGTGGTTCAAACCTGGCTACCACCATGTGGGAGAAAGAGGTGGCAGTCTGGTTCTCAGGGAGAGTCTTGGAAAGCCTGGGGACAGTTCTACAAGGGCCACTATGAGTTGGAATGGACTCAAAAGCAATGAGTATGGTTTGGTTTTGGTTTAATGAGGGTGGAAGCCAGATTTTAGTGGGTGGGAAGTAAAGAGTAAAACAGTGAGCATAACCTAGTTTTTCTAAGGAATTTTGTAGTAAAAGATGTACATCTGTTAGGGTTTTTTAATCTGCAAGTGACAGAAATCCAATGTTAATTAGTTTTAAAAAAGAACTTATTAGAATAATACATGGTATATCAAAATCCAGTCAACAATGTGTCTGCGTCTCAATAGCATGCAGACCAAGGGACCGGCAATATTCTTTGTTGTTGTTGCTGTTTTGCTTCGGTAGGCATCTCCTTTGCGGAACGGGTGCACTTGGATCCACGACAGGAAATATGTCTGTCGACCACTCTAGTACCTTGCATTTTATAGTTTAGGTACCTAGAGGGATCCCCTACCGCCCCCCTACACCCACCCCCGCAAGTTCTAAATTTCCTAAGAAAGTATTCTGGTTCTGAATTACATATCTAATTTTGGATCAATCAACTATAGCCTGGGGTTATAGAGGTGAAGGCAATATACTGTAATATGGCTACTCCTACTGAAATCCTATGAACATTTTCTTGACAGGTATAGGGTATATAGGCTTTTAGGTGTTTGATTTCCTGCAACAGAGGGATTTGAACAAGTTTATATGGATGGGAGGGATCAAAGGCATGGAGTGAAACATACAGGAGAGCAGTGAGACAGTGCACAGTGACAGGCTTAGAGAGGCCTTTCTGGGATAAGAGGTAAGGAACGTGAATACATGCCACCGTATTCCATGCATTTAAACTGCAGTGAGACAGTGCACAGTGAGAGGCTTAGAGAGGCCTTTCTGGGATAAGAGGTAAGGAACATGAATACATGCCACCGTATTCCATACATTTAAACTGCAGTGAGACAGTGCACAGTGAGAGGCTTAGAGAGGCCTTTCTGGGATAAGAGGTAAGGAACATGAATACATGCCACCGTATTCCATGCATTTAAACTGCAGTGAGACAGTGCACAGTGAGAGGCTTAGAGAGGCCTTTCTGGGATAAGAGGTAAGGAACATGAATACATTCCACCGTATTCCATGCATTTAAACTGCAGTGAGACAGTGCACCGTGAGAGGCTTAGAGAGGCCTTTCTGGGATAAGAGGTAAGGAACATGAATACATGCCACCGTATTCCATGCATTTAAACTGCAGCGCTGGAAAGAACTAGTAAAAGACCCTGCATTTCCAGAAGATCAAACAAACCAGGATTAGAAGAAGGATAACCAGAATTCTCCTTAGCAAGAATGCTAAGCCTAGTCTCACAGAATTTGGACATGTTGCCAGGAGAGACCAGTTACTGGGCAAGAACATCATGCTCGGTAAAGTGGAGGGGCAGCAAAAACCAGGAAGCCCCTCAACAAGATGGACTGACACAGTGGCTGCAGCAATGCACGCATGCATAACTGTGAGGTGTAGAACCCCAGGTTACTTCCTACAAAGTACAACTTTTGAGAATGTGGGATATGGAAGTAAATGGGGTGTTAAAAAATAAGGAAGTAATATACAGGTAGTACCTGAGTTATGAATGAGATCCATTACTAACTGTGTCTTTAAGAATTTACCGGAAGTCAGGCCAGGTGCCTACCATTATGATTGAGCCTTACTCTGAGTTGGAGCTGACTTGAAGGCAACTGCTGTAGTTTGGGTTGTAGTGCGAGAAAAGTTGTGAAGGCCTTGCAATGACCTTCAAAGCGGCATATGCAGCAAGTGGAGGGGATAGTGAGGAGCGGTTGGGGCTGGTTCAATTGCCTCAAAATGATGGCAATTTAACAAAACATAAGGGCAAGTAGGAATGGTCCAGCAATTGGGCATTGAAAACCTGGAGATTGTTTTTAACTGCAATGAAGCAGGGAGAGAGCTGAAAGGAAGAGTAAAAGGTTTGCCCAGAATTGTTCAAAGTCCAAATTGGATCAGGGAGCTATAAATTTATAAGGGTGCTAGACATAGCCTATAACTCTACTCATTAAAGTTAGTAATCCATGAACAATCACTGGCAAGGCACTTGATAAAAAGGGAAGGGGCAAGGGAAAATAAAGGAACTGACTGACAACAACTCCATCAATCCCTCTGGGATCAAACTCTGGCTCAAACCACTAGTAAGAAGCAGTCAATGGTAAACTTTATTCTACACTTGACAAATAACCACAAATTGTGAGTTAGTATTGTTCAAAGTGGCACTGCCAACAAATTGATGTCTTTAATGCTCAACTATCAGAAAAGATTAACTTATTATTTTAGAAGGATATATTTAAATTCACTTCTAAATAATAATATTTGGTACAGAAATAAAAAAAACAAAATCTGAAGAGATTTTCATAGTTGACGTCTTAAATATGTCATCTTACTGTTACTGCATTAATTCTACCATAGAGCTAACCATACATAAATGAAGTAACTAAATTAAAGTCCACTTCTTTTCTTTTTATAAAAAAATGACATACTGTTTAATGTAACCTCTGGTTGTAATGTATCACTTATTCAGATGAATACACCACCATCATTCCCCCTCACCAAAGATAAAGGACCACAACCGAGATGGGTGTGTTTTATAAACAGGATGAGGCAGAGTCCAGCAAAGGAAGAGTAGATGGGAATTTGGACGTCTTCTGGTAATTTTTGTTCTCTTCCAAACACATCAGGAACATTTGCATCAGGTTTTATCTGTCGTGTGTAGGACCATCTGTGGGAGTAAGTGGAAGGAAGGATTGCTGTACTTTTCATTCTGGCTCCTCATTCCATGTCTGTCTCAGGTAAGCTGGGCTGTTTCATGCCATCCTTGTTGGTCCCCTTGTAGTACACCAAGAAACCAGGATGCCAGGGAAGGTACCGGGTCCAGCAGTTTGTCTGCTGGAATTATTTCAAAAGCAGCTGGATGACCTCAAAGGTTCCTTTCGCTCAAAAAACCTCTCTTTTCATCAAGTCATGACTTATGCCCAGGTCTTGGGCAAAGTAATCCATGGCCATCCTGGGCTGTCAGAAGAACCGATAAACCCGAGTTGACAGCGGTTCACAAAGGATGCTTCTGGGATGGGAGGGTGGCAAGACAAAGTCCATTTCTGGATACTTATAAGAAATCAATTTCTTGAGAACACATGCCACGTATCATTGTGCCCAGAGTTTATCTGTAAACAGGAACAAAATAGTTATCTATTTATAGTTTTCTCATGAGGATTTGATGAGCTAATATAATGAAGGTACCTAGAATACTGCCTGACAAATATTAAGTATTCAGCAGAAATGAACCATCATTAGTTCAATTCTGAATTGTGGTAGAGTGATCTTTAAATTCATAGTTCTAATTTAAAAGGGAGAAAAAGCAGCAAATAATATGGTAATCTCATTAAAAATAAAAATCACTCAAAGTACTTATGTTTGTCAACAATGATTTTTAAATAAAGGTAACAGGAAATTTAAATACAAATTTACCTAAATGAACTTTCACTAAAAATATAATTAAGCTTCAGAATGAATAACTTTCTTAAAAAATTGAAATAAAAATTTATTCAAAAGCAGTAAAATAACAGCCTCTATGAAAGATGAGCTACTTATAAGTAAACAGCACAGTACCACAGAGTTCACTGTTCACCCACGGACGTCTTCTTTAATTATACATTTTCTCCCTGAAAATAAGGCAAATGACAAATTAATGTTTGAAATAATCTTACTTTGATTTTGCATCCAGAGTCTAACTTAAAGCAAGATTACAAAAATATGGAGTCACTGACAAATATGAGTCAGAAGTCAATACCAATATAGTTAACCATTAACGATATCAGTATTTGTGTTACAACATGAAAAAGGGAGCTAAAAGTTATGAAGCATGTTTCACAAGCCACGTCTTGTGTTCTTTCTAGTGTGGCAGTTTTTAAGAATGTACTCTGTGAGTGAGGCCAGAGAAGGTCAACTGATACCCCGAGCACAACCCGACAATGGTGCCTGCTTGATGCATCCACTGTTTAGAATGATGAGCTTCAAGTTCCTTTACAGATCAGCTATCTAAACCCACCCAGGTGGATGAGCACTCAAAAGGAGTGAAACTCTCACATTATGAGACTGAAACAAATATAATATCTGATGAGACCTTTAAACCAGGCTTTAAACTTTCGTCACATGACAATGCCAAAGAAAACAATTTTTCTAACAGCACAGATTAAATTTGAGCACAGCACATAAAGAGAAACAGAATATTCTACTACAGTCAAATGTGGCTGTGAAAGTTAAGAGCGTGATGGGTAAGTGCTATACCACCATCACTACAATCAATTTAGACCATGTTCGTCAATCCTGCACTCATCATTCTTAGCTCCCCACAGCATCCCCCGCTACACCCCCAAAGAACCAAATCCAGTCACTGTCTCTATTGACTTGCCTATCCTGGATTTCATAGACAGAAAAGCATTAAAAACAAACAACACCAACAACTAAAATTAACAATAGCAAAGTAAAACAGGTAAAAACCTAGTTAGAAAACAGAAAATAGGTGGTGCCAGAGAAGCTCCTGCAGCATGAGCACTGTGTAGTCGGCGCGCCCAGCGGTGGCTCCTCCCTGAAACTCCTAGAACGTCTTCCGCTCACAGCAAGGGCCAACCTGATAAGCTCTCCCGAGATGTCCAAGCAGCCAGACTACAACCCGGGGAAAATTGAGAACAAAGCAGAACCCGCTGTAGACCTGCTTCTCAATTACCTGCAAGCTTTCAAGAAGGCCCTGGACCTGGTCATGCAGGTGCAAAAGCAGACCAACAAAGAAACCAGAAGCAAGAAAAAGCCCCACAAATCTGAAAAGCCTAACAAATCTGAAAAGAATGGAAGTTTCCCACAAACTTTTTGAAGCCCCCTTGTATCTATCTCACAACTTTTGCCTGTTCAGTTATTTACAGGTTTAAGCCTTATTGACAGCTATTATAAAAATCTGTTTGCAAGCTAAAAAAAAAAAAAAGAAAGAAAACAGAAAATATTAAACTAGAACAAATTTAAATGGATCTTAGGGAAGATAATAGAGTGCTAGTTTTTAACCCAACTGTAACTGCAACAATTCACTTTCCAATGTATTCTGCATGTTAGGCTATTCACATCCTTGGTCATGGTCAGAGGGGATACCCCAGGGACTTAATCCACATATATTTCTTTTCTTTTTTTTAATGGAAACTGCTTTAAAATGGATCTAAGGGGAGATAAAAGGATATTGCATTTTGACCTAACTACATCTGCCACATTGACTTCACAATGATCTCTGTCTGAGAATAGACTCAACTATTGATCAGAAGGGATTCACCAGAAGCTATCTCAATGTTGTGGGCTTCCACTGCCACCTATAACCTTCTGCCAAAAAGGTGTTCCCAACTTAAGCTCTGATGCCATTTCCTCCTTTAGACTGGGTATTATTTATAGTCCTTGCTTCACACAGGCTGGTGTGCTTCTTCCATGTGGACTTAGTTGATGCCTCACTTAGATAGCTGTTTGTTTGAAAACAAGTCTTTAGGACTCCAGACACTATTCTTTCTTATAGCCAGCACCATCTAATTTCTTCACGCTTTGCTTCACATTGTATCTCTAGTGATCTCTTCATGAGTCAGGCATCAAACAAGGTCATGTAATAAGAACTCATTGTTCTTAGACTGGGGCAAGAATTAAGTGCAAGCCCCAAATCCATTCATGCACCCATGGTTTATACGTGGGTCTGGATAACCTTAGAGACAGCACTGTCATTTTAGGTTAAAGAACAATATCCATTATCCCCCTGGGCTCCCTCACATTTTTCATTCCACTCACTCCTGCTGTCTCCCTGCGTCTCTCCCGCCCCCCCCCTTTTAATGGCACTTAATATTTTTTATTTTAAACATTTTTTAAACATTTTATTGGGGGCTCATACAACTCTTACCACAATCCATACATATACATACATCAATTGTATAAAGCACGTCCATATATTCTTTGCCCTAATCATTTTCAAAGCATATGCTCTCCACTTAAACGCTTTGCATCAGGTCCTTTATTTTTTCTCCTCCATCCCCGCTGCCCCCTCCCTCATGACCCCTTGATAATCCACAGATTGTTATTTTGTCATATCTTGCCCTATTCGGAGTCTCCCTTTCTCCCCCTTCTCTGCTGTCCCTCTCCCAGGGAGGAGGTCACATGTGGATCCTTGTAATCAGTGCCCCCTTTCCAACCCACTCACCCTCCACTCTCCCAGTATCGTCCCTCACACCCTTGGTCCTGAAGGTATCACCCACCCTGGATTCCTGTGCCTCCAGCTCCCATATGCACCAGTATACAACCTCTGCCCTATCGAGTCCTGCAAGGTAGAATTCGGATCATGGTAGTTGCTCCTGTTCCCCTTATCTCATATTTTCACCTAGAGAATTGTAGTTTTAAAATATTAGTTATACTTAATATATAAAGTTTTAAATGTTATCTCAAATTTTAGATTTTTTATTTGGAACATAAAAAATAGGAAGTGGAAAATATTGTCACATATTCATAGAAACCTTTCTTAAACAAAACTGTAAAAATCAGGGAATCCAGGGTGGATGATACCTTCAGGACCAAGGGTGTGAGGGACGATGCTGGGAGAGTGGAGGGTGAGTGGGTTGGAAAGGGGGAACTGATTACAAGGATCCACATGTGACCTCTTCCCTGGGAGAGGGACAGCAGAGAAGGGGGGAAGGGAGACTCCGGATAGGGCAAGATATGACAAAATAACGATGTATAAATTACCAAGGGCACATAAGGGAGGGGGGAAAAGGGAGGGAGGGGAAAAAAAAAAAGAGGACCTGATGCAAGGGGCTTAAGTGGAGAGCAAATGCCTTGAGAATGATTGGGGCAGGGAATGTATGGATGTGCTTTATATAATTGATGTATGTATATGTATGGATGGTGATAAGAGTTGTATGAGTCCCTAATAAAATGTAAAAAAAGAAAAGAGGAGAAAAAAATGATTAGGGCAAAGACTGTACAGATGTGCTTTATACAATTGATGTATGTATATGTATGAACTGTGGTAAGAATTGTATGAGCCCCAATAAATTGTTTAAAAAAAAAAAAACCACCACCACACACACACACACACAAAAAAAACTAAAAAAAAAGTATGGATTGTGATAAGAGTTGTATGAGCCCCTAATAAAATGTTTAAATTTTTTTAAAAAATCAACAGAATATAAAATAAAAATAAAAAAACTGGCAAAAAAACTATAAAAATGTGAAGCAACTACTGTATATATTCGAGTATAAACCGAGTTTTTCAGCACATTAAAAAATATTTTATTTGGGGATCCTACAACTCTTATCACAATCCATACATACGTCCATTGTGTGAAGCACATTTGTTCATTTGTTGCCCTCATCATTCCCAAAACATTTTCAGCACATTTTTTTGTAATGAAAAATTTCTCACTAATGTAGTTTTCAATATTCTTAACCTCTTCAAAACAAGGCCCTATGATTATCCTGGATTCTTCAAGAAAGTCTTCCAAGATTACTTTTTTGGAATCTTCCTCCAAAAAGTTGCTATGCCTCTGAGCTGACCTCGTTGCCTTCCTTTAACCGACCCAGCAGATACTCTTGGAAGCCACTATTGTAACGGAACTCTCCTTTTACAGAAATCCTGATGAGATTCAGACAAGTGCAGCATAAAGAGAACCATGTCTGCATGATCAGAGACATGTATAAACATGTTTTGGTTGAAATAAGCCTGTGCATGTGTGATCTGGACCCCTAGTAGTCATAGCTTTTTACTTTTTGATGAATTTTTGGTCTTTACTTCTAATGCTCACATATTATTTTGGCTTTATCATAGAACAGCAGCATATTATTACAAACGAAGCTCTCATGGCACAGTGATTAAGTGCTAAGCTGTTAATCAAAAGGCTGGCGATCAAATTCACCAACTGCTCTGTTAAGAGAAAGATGTTGCAGACTGTTTCCCTGAAGACTGACAGTTGTGCAAACTCGGGGCAGTTCTCTGACCTACATGGGGCCTCGGAGTCAGAATGGCCTGGGGGGGGGGGCAAAGAGTTTTTAATCATCAAAGAAAAGTAGATTTTCTCTGTCTTAAAAATACTTAAGTTATATAGCCATTAATTACTGGCAAACACCAAAGATAACAAATACAAGAATGACACGGTAAACTTCATTTAAATTATTTGAATTTTCCTCTAATAAAATAATATTGGAAACCCTCTAATGTATGAGATACATACCTGAGTTAAACCAGCCCCGGTTTTTATAGAAGACTTTTTTAAGAGTCTCACTTCTTTGTTTATGTATTTTAGCATTCCACTAAGAGTGCTGAAGTCATTGCTCTCATGACTCTCATCTGCCAGGTTATACATGAGTGGATCATATGACTCCAACTGGTTACGAGTCAGTTCATTCTTGCTTTCTTCTAATGTTGAAGGCTGTTCTAACTGCATTTTCTTTAAATCTTGTAGTAATTCTTCAGAAAGATCTTCATCAATATGAGTTTTGAAACTTATATCACTGGCACTAATAGAGCGACGGAGTTTTTTACACTTGGAAAAAGACGTGTGAGCATGTTTTGCAACCTTTGGATCTTGAGTGTCTGGCATAGTTTTGGCTGCCACTGAAAGAAACTTGATGCCTTCTACCCTTTCATGTCCAGAAATTTTAGCTTGTAACCTTGTTAATTCTGATTCCTACAAAAAAAAAAAAAAGGAACATAGTAAATGCTCAGTATATTTTTTGTTAAATAACTAAACGGCATATACAATTATAGGCTCTTAGAAATCTTCTAAATAAACCTTACTCCGAGTACAGGAATTCTTTACAATATTCTTGAGCATTTTTAATGGGTTAAGTTTCATTTTGATAATTACATATGCTCATTTCAATGTCTTTACTATTTTAAGAAATTCCATAAAACTTCATTTTCTTTAATGGATAAAACATTTTTCAATGTTAACTTTGATTTCTATTCAAGATTGAAATCTTACATCTAAAACTTCCTCTGAAAAAGTACAGACGTACATTTTGTTTAGTCTAATACCCTTACACAAACATGAAAAATGACTCCCCTAAGAATTTCTAATAGGAAATCAATGTACAGTAGTTTTAAAAAAAATCATTTTATTGGGGCTCATACAACTTTTTTTAAAAAACATTTTATTAGGGGCTCATACAACTCTTATCACAATCCATGCATATACATACATCAATTGTATAAAGCACATCTGTACATTCTTTGTCCTAATCATTTTCTTTTTTTTCTATTCTTTTTTTATATTTTATTAGGGGCTCATACAACTCTTATCACAATCCACACATATACATACATCAATTGTATAAAGCACATCCGTGCATTCTTTGCCCTAATCACTCTCAAAGCATTTGCTCTCCACTTAAGCCCTCTGCATCAGGTCCTCTTTTTTTTTTTCCCTTCCCTTCCCTCCCCGCTCCCCCCCTCCCTCTGTACAGTAGTTTTACATGTAGTAATCAGGATGAAACTTTATTGAGCTAGAAATTTTTCTAAGAAGAGTTTAATAAATTATCGATAATATTTAATAAATTCTTATTAACATTTTAGTTTTTATTATTTCAATCTTAACTTTTTCCAACTTTGCTGTTGCATACACTGAAAAACATAAATTTCAAAACACTGAAGAGATATTTTAATTTTAAAATCTAATAATACGAGTGGGCTTCAAAGAAATTATAGAAAAACTGAATTAAAGGAAAATGGAACTTTCCGAACTTTTCTTTCCTTTTCACTTTTTGTGTTTACAGAGCACATCGTCAATTGATGTTCACCAATTCATATATTTTGTTTCAACTTATTGATTGCAATCCCCTCAATATACTCTCACTTATCCTACTTCCTTTGTGTGTTTCCATTCTCTCTTCTTTCCTAATCTCTGATCTTTGTCCTTGGGTAAATGTTCTTTTACTTTAGCATGGGTGTGAGTTCAGTTCCAGAATGATCATCTTGGGGGTTCCATTGGCCTCTACTCAACCAGTAAGCCTAGTCTCTTTACGGTTTGGTTCCACCTTTTCCTCCCACTCTCTCCAGGACCTTCTAATGTGACCCTTTCCAGAGCAGTTGCTCGTGGTAGCCAGGTACCTCTAGTTATTCTGCTCACAGATTGTGAAGACTGATGTCTGCATGGTCCATTGGCTGGCTGGACTGTTTCCATGTCTTTCCATTTTTATTACTCTTCTTTCCTCTGGGCAGGGAGAAACCAATAGGCGCACCTTAGATCACCAAGTTTTCAAGACCCTAGTCACTGCTTACCAAAGTAGGATGAGGAACACTGACTTTGTGAACTACATTATGCCAAGTGACTTTTGTGTCCCCAGCACTGCTCTTGAGGGCCAGCAATGCATTCCCTCAATCAGTGTGGCAATGTTTATGAAGTGCTCATATTTTCCTTCCTGTATACTCCACATCTATGCATTTGTGGCAGTGGTACACACATATACATCTCTCTGCCGTGTGTCTATCCAAGCATCACTTGTAAATCACTACTACTGAAGACGGTGTATGTAAGCAGTTATTTGCCTCTATTGCCTTTAATTCTTGCAAATTTTTCCTGCGCCAACTCCTTTCTTATAGTAGATTGCTTTCCCCTTCACTCAAGTTAACACTTGCCTACTTTCTAGCACATCATATCCTTTCCTCCTGGAATTCTCCCTTTCATCCCTACTAACCATCAAAGAATATTTCTTTTGGTGGGAAAAGCTTGTCTTGACTTTTTATAATAGTGGTCTCATATTTATCCTTTTGTGATTGACCAATTTTACTTGGCATAATATCCTCCAGGTTCATCCATGTTATGTTGTAGGTTTGTTATCCTTTACTGTTGCATAGTTTTCTACTGTGTATATGTACCAAAGTTTATCTCTCCAGTCTTCCACCGATAGACATGTTGGCTGTTTCCATTGTTTTGCTATTGTGCAGCTATCTAAATGTGTGTGTGTGTTTATGTGTGCTTTCTAGGCTATAAACCAAGTAGAGAGTGCTGGGTCATCATGGTATCCCATTCTCATTTTTGGGGAAGTGCTGTATGACTCCTCAGCACGTGAAGCATCTTATTAGCATATGCTAGCAGTGTATGATGGTTCCAGGCTGTCCGTACCCTTTCCAACATTTGTTGTTTTCTGTTATTAATGCTCGAGTGAGATATTTCATTGCTCTTTTGATTCCCATCTCTCAAATGACTGTGAACATGTCAGCATTGTTGTTGGCCACCTGGATGTCTTCTTTGGTGAAGTGTGTGTTCATGTCCTCTATCCAATTTTTAATTGGATTAGTTGTCTAATTTTTTGCGGAATGCTGACAGATTTTAGATTAGTCCTTTTTGTCCAATATGTCATTTACAATTTCCCTTCACACACCACCATCTGTAGATTCTCCTTTTATTTTCTGTGAAATATTTTGATGAACATATAATTTCTAGGAGGTCCCAGTAATCTATTTTGTCTTCTGCTGCTTGTATTTTCATATGTTATGTTTGATAGTATGTTTACGCCATGTATTAGGGCCCCTAAGTTTGTCTCTCTTTTTTTCACTGATTATATTTAGAGATCTAGGTTTTACATTTAGAGCTTTAATCCATCCTGAGTTTATTTTCTTTTAATATAGTGAGTTTTGGTTCCTGTTTAATTCTTCTGCAAATGAATATCTAATTTTTCCAGGATCATTTGTTAAAGAGACCATTTCTTCTCTAGTTAATGTTTTGGCCATTTGTCAAAGATCACCTGTCTGGAGGTGGATGGATTTATTTCTAGGTTTTCAGTTCTGTTCCACTTGTCTATTTATCTACCATTGCACCACTACCAGGATGTTTTGAATGCCATGGATGTGTAGTAGGTTTTGAGATTGGGAAGTGCGAGTGGCTAATTTGTTTTTTAATAGTGCTTTACTTACCGTCTCTTGACTACTTTAAATCGATTTCTTTCCCTTCTCTTTAAAGAATGGTATTGGAATCTGTATCAAGATTGCACTATATCTATAGATCCCTTGGGACAGAATTAACCTTTTAAATGCTGTCTTCCTATCAATGAGCTTGTACTGATATAAGTTTCTTGTTGTCTTGTAGTAGTGTTTATAGTTTGCTTTGTACAGATCTTTTGTTTCTTTAATTAAATTTATTCCGAAATACTTTACCTATCAGGTGGCTATTGCAAATGGTATTATTTTCTTTATTTCCTTTTCAGAGTTCTGTTAGTATAAAGAAATAAAAATGATTTTTACATACTGATTTTGTACCCAACTACTTTGCTAAGTCAATTAATTATAATAATTTTTCTTGCTGAGACTGGAATTGTCTATGTATGGGATCATATCATCTGTAAATAGTTTTATTTCTTTTTTTTGTGCCAGTTTGGTATCTTTCATTTCCCTTTGTTGCTTGACAGTCATGGCTAATACTTCCAGCACCATACTGAATAGGGGTGATGATAATGGCGTCCTTGTCTGGTTCCTGATTGCAAAGGGAATGCTATCAGTTTCTCTCCATTGAGAGATTAACACTGATCGTTGATTTTACATAGATACCCTTTATTAAATGAAAGAATTTACCTCCTCCTCCTATTTGTTAAGTGTTTTACCAGAAACAGGCATTAAATTTTTTCAAATGTCTTTTCTGCATCAAATGATATGATCATGTGGCTCTTTCTCTTGCTTAATTTTGTGATGGATTACAAAAAATTGTTTTGTTGCTTTCAAACCATCCTTGCATATCTGGAATGAATACTACTCATGAAAAACTCTGAATATCGGCCAAGGCACCTAATTTTACCACAAAAACTGCATTAAAAATGTGCTGAAAAACTCAGCTTATACACGAGTATATAGGGTATATTGTTGGATTGAATTAGCTAGCATTTCGTTGAAAACTTTTACATCTAAGTTCATTATATTGGTCATGACATTGACCATGTAAAGAAAATTATTGACCAATATCCAAATAGCATGAATTTAGATGCAAGACTTTCATCATGACTAATATCTCAATATAATGACTAACATCAGAATATTGGTCAATAATTTTCTCTTTTTAGTGATATTTCTCCCTGGTTTTCAAATCAGGCTCTTCATAAGTAAACTCGAGAGTTTGTTTTCATAATCACTTTTGGGCTCCTCTGAGTAGGATTCGTGTCCACTTTTCTGAATGTCTGGTAGAATTCACTAGTGAAAGTGAATGGGCCTGGACTTCTTTTTTATTGAGAGTTTTCTAATGACCTGATTAATGTCTCCTTTTGCTATGTATCTCTTCTGGCTTTCTACTTCAGTATGTGTTCATTTAGATAGGCAGTGTATTTCCAATGATTTGTCCATTTCTTCTAGGTTTTCAAATTTGTTGGAGTGTAGTTATTCACATTATATTAGTTTACAGTTTATTTCATTTGGTTCTGTTTGGACATGGCCCATTTCATTCCTTATTTGTGTTATTTATATCTTCTTTTCCTTTGTTAGATTTGCCAGTAGTTTGTGAATTAAAAAAATTATTTTATTGGGCTCTTACAGCTCTTATCACAGTCCATCCATACACTGTGTCAAGCACATTTGTACATACGTTGCCATCATTTTCAAAACATTTTCTTTCTACTTGAGCCCTTGATGACAGCTCATTTTCCCCCCATTCTCCCTCCCGCATGAATACTTGATAATTTATAAATCCCCCCCCCCATATCTTACACCGACTGCTGTCTCCCTTCACCACTTTTCTGTTGTCCATCCGCCTAGGAAAGGGTTATACGTAGATCATTGAACTCAATTTCCATTTCTGCCTCCACCTTCCCTTACCCTCTTGGTATCTTTATTCTCATTAATGGTCCTGAAGGGTTTATCTGTCCTGGATTCCCTGTTTGCAAGCTCTTAAATATAGCAGTATACATGATCTGGCCTAGCCACATTTGTAATGTAGAACTGAAGTCATGATAGTAGGGGGGAGGAGGAAGCATTAAAGAACTAGAGGAAAGTTGTATGTTTCATCAATGCCATAGTACACCCTGACTGGCTCATCACTTTCTTGTGACCCTGTGAGGGGATGTCCAATTGTCTACAGATGGGCTTTGGGTCTCCACTCACTGTCGTCCCCCTCCCCATTCACATTGATATGATTTTTTGTTCTGGGGTTTGATGCCTGATACCTGATCCCATTGACACCTCATGATCACATAGGCTGGTGTGCTTCTTCCATGTGGGCTTTGTTGCTTCTCAGCTAGATGGCCGCTTGTTTATCTTCAAGCCTTTAAGACCCCAGATGCTTTATCTTTTGATAGCCAGGCACCATCAGTTTTCTTCACCACATTTGCTTATGCACACATTTTGTCTTCAGTGATCATGTCAGGAAGGTGAGCATCATGGAATGCCATATTAGAGCGAAGTGTTCTTGCATTGAGGGAGTATTTGGGTAGAGGCCCAATGTCCGTCTGTTACCTTGATACTTAACATATAAATATATGTACATAGATCTGTTTGACTATAGTTATGTATATTTACATATGTACATGCTTATTTAGACCGCTATAAATGTCTTTTGTCTCCTAGTTCTTTCCTCTAGTTCTAGGGTGGGGGGAGGAGGGAGGATCTACGTAGTTGGGATTAGGGCCATGAATTAGTAGGTTGGGATTAGTAGTTTGTGAATTTTGTTAATCCTTTCAAAGAACCAACTTCTTATTTTTTTATTCTATTGTTCTTGCTTCATTTGGGAGAAGACAGCCTTACGTTACTCCCATGGAAAAGCTGGTAGTCTGAAGTACAGATCCTGTAGTTAGTAGTTCAACAATTAACCAATGGAATACAAAGGAATCCTCACCAGATAGAATACAAATAGCATCAATCAAAACAAAGCCTGGGGTTGATTTCAGAACAGATCATTATTGCTTATATGCAACTTCAAGTTCAAGCTGAAGAAAATTAAAACCAGCCCACCAAAGTCAACGTACATTCTTGAGTTGACATCTTAATACTACTAAGGCGGAGTACTTCTGGGGAGATGGTGGAGGACTTCTGGGAGTGACACATTACAGAGGGACTCAGCAGAATCCATCCCAGGAGAGTTGCTTACAGGGAAATGAAACAATGCTGGAACTCAGTAGCAGACTCACGAACCTTGAGAATCGACTGGAGGAATTAGAGAGCCACATCAGTGACTTGGAGGACAGCCAAGCAGATTTTAACAAACGTGAACAAAAATCTAATAAGATCATTGGAGAAGCCGAAGAAAACCTAAAAGCTGTCTGATGCTATGAAGAGGAACAACTTTAGAATTATTGGCTTACCAGAGGAAGACACAACAAAGAAGTCATCTGCAACAATAGTGAGAGACTTCATGGAGGAAACCTTCCCGAGCTTAATGAATGAAAACCAGGCAACCAATCAGGAGGCTGAAAGAACACCAACTAGACTGAATCCCAAGAAGAAGTCACCAAGGCACATAATAGTTAAACTATCCAACTTTGAGGAAAAGGAGAAAATCATTAGAGTAGCTAGGGAGAAACAAGCAATCACATACAAAGGTTCCCAAATAAGAATATGCTTAGACCTATCAGCAGAAACTATGAAGAAGAGGAGAGAGTGGACTAACATATTCCAAAAATTGAAGGAAAACAACGCAACCCAAGAATACTCTATCCAGCCAAATTATCGATCAAGATAGATGGAGAAGTAAGAGTCTTCCCAGACAAGGAAAAACTCAAAGAATACGTTAGAAGAAACCTAGCCCTACAAAATATCCTTGCCGACCCAGTATGGGCAGAAGAACAACACTCACCAAGAATAAATAAGAGACGGCCACATAGAACAACCTCACCCAGAGGGCAAAAAAGAGAAAACAGACCCCGAGATAGCACTGGCTTAAGGATGGAAAGAAGTCAAAAACCACACACACACACATACACAACACACTAATGAGAAAGGAAAGTAGGAAAACTCCCAATACAAAAGGTATAAGATGACATCACAGAGTCCACAAATGGAGATAATAATCCTGAATATCAATGGCCTGAACTCAGGCATTAAAAGACTGAGACTAGCGGACTGGCTTAGAAAACACAACCCATCGAGAGCAGCCGCTTTTTCCCGCTGAGCCGCCTCTGCCGATTGGGCCGCCTGGGGGAACCATGGCTTCTGCTCTTGAGCAGTTTGTGAACAGTGTCCGGCAGCTCTCGGCTCAAAGTTTGTGAAGTTTTCTATGCCCAGTGTTCCTGACTTCGAAACGTTATTCTCACAGGTTCAGCTTTTCATCAGTACTTGTAATGGGGAACACATTCGATATGCAACAGACACTTTTGCTGGGCTTTGCCATCAATTAACAAATGCACTTGTGGAAAGAAAACAGCCCCTGCGAGGAATTGGCATCCTTAAACAAGCCATAGACAAGATGCAGATGAATACAAATCAGCTGACCTCAATACATGCAGATCTCTGCCAGCTTTGTTTGCTGGCAAAATGCTTTAAGCCTGCTCTTCCGTATCTTGACGTGGACATGATGGATATTTGCAAAGAGAATGGAGCCTACGATGCAAAGCACTTTCTATGTTATTATTATTATGGTGGCATGATCTACATGGGCCTGAAGAACTTTGAAAGGGCACTCTACTTTTACGAACAGGCTATAACGACTCCTGCCATGGCAGTCAGTCATATCATGCTGGAGTCATATAAAAAGTACATTCTAGTTTCTTTAATATTACTTGGAAAAGTACAACAGCTGCCGAAATACACGTCTCAAATTGTGGGTAGATTCATTAAGCCCCTTAGCAATGCATACCATGAATTAGCACAAGTATATTCAACCAATAATCCCTCAGAACTCCGAACCCTGGTGAACAAGCACAGTGAAACTTTTACTCGTGATAACAACATGGGACTGGTGAAGCAGTGCCTGTCGTCGCTTTATAAGAAGAACATCCAGAGACTAACAAAGACATTTCTTACGCTGTCATTGCAAGATATGGCAAGTCGTGTGCAGTTATCTGGACCTCAAGAGGCAGAAAAATATGTTCTACACATGATAGAGGAAGTATTAATCAGAAGGATGGTATGGTCAGTTTTCATGATAACACTGAAAAATATAATAACCCAGCCATGCTTCATAACATTAATCAGGAGATGCTGAAATGTATAGAGCTCGATGAGCGGCTGAAAGCCATGGATCAAGAGATCACAGTGAACCCTCAATTCGTGCAGAAGAGTATGGGATCACAAGAAGATGACTCAGGAAATAAACCATCCAGCTACTCTTGAAACCAGCATCCTTCCTGAGCTGAAAGAAACGATTACCATGCCCAGGGGCAAGTGTTAGAATAAGCAGAGAGAACTAAGACTGTTTCACCTAGACATTAAGAAATTAAATTTTGTTTTGAATCTTGAGACATCATATGCTTTCAGAAAACTGTTCTCTCTGCAAAGAAAGAGGGAGCGTGTCTCAAATTTTAAAGCCTGTTGTGAATTTATTTATCCTCAGATTAATGTTGTTAATGCATTAAATCTACCTTTTTTGTTTAAAAAAAAAAAGAAAACACAACCCATCAATCAGCTGCCTACAGGAAACATATCTCAAGTGCACAGACAATAACAGGCTGAGAATCAAAGGCTCGAGAAAGTCATACCAAGCAAACAGCAATACAAAAAAAGCAGGGGTTGCAATCCTAATCTCGGATAAAATTGACCTCAAAGTGCAAACCATAAAAAAGAGATAAGGAGGGACACTATATAATGCTCAAGGGAATGGTAGGCAAAGAACCACTAAGCATTGTAAACATATATTCCCTGAATTAGAGACCCGCTGAATATGTCAACCAAACACTCCAAAAGATTAAAAAAGAAATCACAGCCTCAACAATTATAGTGGGTGACCTCAACACACCACTCTCTGAGAAAGAAAGATCACAGGGAAAGAAACTCAACAAGGAGGCTAGAAATCTAAGTACCACAATTAGACAATTTGACCTGAGAGATATTTACAGAGCTTTTCATCCAAATACAAATAAAATTCACATTCTTTTCAAGCTCGCATGGCACATATTCGAAGACAGGCCACATGCTGGGGCATAAGACGAATCTACATACATTTAAGCACATTGAAATCATACAGACCTCTCTCTCTGACCATTGTGCCATAAGCCTGGGAATCAACAAAAGGAAGACAAAGAAAACAAGAGCAAACAATTGGAGGATGAATAACTCTCGACTGCAAAAGAAGTGCGGACTGGCGCAGATCAGAGATGAAATTAGGAAATATCTAGAAACCAACGAGAATGAGCACTCGATGTACCAGAACTTATGGGACATAGCAAAGGAAGTCATCAGAGGAAGTTTCATAGCAATACATGCACACCAGAGAAAGGAAGAGAGACTCATGCATGATTGATATGCTGGCAAAAAATTTACAACAACTAGAGCAGAGTCAGCAGTACAAGCCTACTAATAGCAAAAGAAAAGAAATTATAAAAATCAGGGCTGAGATTCAGGAGAGGGAAAATAAGAAAACTATGGAAAAATTAATACTGCTAAAAGTTGATTCTTTGAAAGCATAAACAAAATTGATAGACTGCTGGCAAATATAACCAAAGAAAGGAGGGAACAAATTTCAATAGCAAGAATAAGGGATGAAAGCAGGGTGAATAAAACAGACCCTAATGAAATCAAAAGGATAGTTACACAGTACTATGAAGGATTGTACTCCAATGAATTCAACAATTTGGAAGACATGGACAAATTCTTGGAAAGACAATCCCTCCCTAGACTATCCTCAGTGGACATTAAGAATCTCAACAGAACCATAGCAATAGAAGAAATAGAAAAGGTTATCAAGAGATTGCCAACAAAAAAATTCCCTGGACCAGATGGCTTTTTACTGGAGAATTCTTCCAAGCATTTAGGAAAGAATTAACAACAATCCTACACAAACTCTTCCAGAACATAAAAAAGATGGAAAACTCCCAAACTCCTATGAAGCTAGTATAACTATGATACCCAAACTGGGAAAGGATCCCACAAGAATCTAGAACTACAGACCAATATCCCTAATGAATATTGATGCAAAAATCCTTAACAAGATACTAGCCAACAGAATTAAAAAGTATGTATGTATATATATATATATATATATATATATATATATATATATATAAATATAAATTAACCATGACCAAGTGAGATTCATACCAGGGATGCAGGGATGGTTCAACATATGAAAGACCATTAGTATTATTCGTCACATTGACATGAAAAACTATAAGAACCACATGATAATATCGATAGATGCAGAAAAAGCATTCAACAACATCCATTACCAATTCTTGTTTAAGATACCTTAAGAAGATAGGAATGGAAGGAAAGTTCCTCAAGACAATACAAGCTATATACGAAAAACCAACAGCCAACATGGTAGTCAATGGAGAAAAGACTAACACAATCCCACTGAAAAAGGGGACCAGACAAGGATGCCTCTTTCCCCCACTCTTATTTAATATCATGCTGGAGGTTTTAGCTAACAGCATTAGGCAAAGAAGAGACAGCAAAGGTCTTGGGAAGGACGAGGTGAAACTATCGTTATTTGCAGATGTTATTTTATATAAGGAAAATCCCAAAAGTTCCACAAGGGGAGTACTGGAAGCAATAGAGGAGTTTGGCAGAGTGGCAGGATACAAGATCAACAAACAGAAGTCCATCACACTGTTTTACACATAGGATAAGACCACAGAAGAGATCAAAAAAGTGGTACCCTTCACAATAGCCCCCCCCCCCAAATTGAAATATCTAGCGATATACCTGAGTAGAAGAACAAAAGATCTACACGGGGAAAACTACAGAACACTATTACAAGAAACCAAGAGTGACCCCAACAAATGGAAGAATTTCCCATGCTCGTGGATTGGAAGACTCAATATAGTTAAGATGTCAGTTCTGCCAAAGGCACTATATAAGTTTAAAGCAATCCCGATACAATTACCCTCATCTTTCTTCAAAGAAAAGGAAAAACTGATTACCAACTTCATAAGGAGAGGGAAGAAGCCCAGAATTAGCAGAGAACTCTGCAAGAAGGACACAATGGGAGGGCTTGCTTTACCTGACTTTAGCTCATACTATACAGCCACAGTGGTCAAAACCGCATGGTATTGGTACAATGACAGATACTCAGACCAATGGAAAAGAACTGAAAACCAAGAAATAAAATCATTAGCATACACACAACCGATCTTTGATAAGGGCCCCCAAAATATCAAAAAAATGGGAAGCACATGTCCTCTTTAACAAGTGGTGCTGGAAAAAATGGATATTTACCAGCAGAAAAATGAAGCACGACCCTTTTCTCACTCCAGACACAAGAATAAACTCAAGGTGGATCACAGACCTTAAAGTTAAATCCCAAACTTTTAGGGACATCAATGAGGGAATTGGGACCAACTTGAGAACTTTGGCACAGGGAATACACAGGCTATCAGAAATAGGGAGGGACACAAACAGAGGAGACACAAATTGACAAATGGGATATACTGAAGATAAAACACCTGTGTACATCGAAAGAATTCACCAAGAGAGTAATAAAACAGTCCACAGACTGGGAAAACATCTTTAGCAATGACATATCAGACAAAGGCCTTATTACTAAAATCTACAATACTCTGCTAGCTTTCAAAAAGAAAAAAAACCTAATTGCCCACTTGCGAGGTGGGCAAAGGACTTGAACAGAAGTTTCACAGGGGCAGAAATGCGAATGGCCTACAAACACATGACAAAATGTTCCCGGATCATTAGCCATAAGAGAAATGCAAATTAAAACAACAATGAGGTACCACCTAACACCCTCAAGGTTAGCCCAATTCAAAAACTCAGAAAGCAACAAGTGTTGGAGGGACTGTGGGGAGACAGGAACTCTCATCAACTGCTGGTGGACTTGTAAGTATGTATGACCACTATGGAAATCCATCTGGCAATATCTAAAACAGATGGAAATCGAGTTACCATACAACCCAGCAATCCCCCTATTGGGCATATAACCAGAAGAGGCAAGAAACAAACCAAAGCCAGACATTTGTGCTCCAATGTTCATTGCGGCACAGTTCACAATTGCAAGGAGTTGGAAGCAACCCAAATTTCCATCAACTGGTGATTGGATTAAAAAACTGTGGTACATACATACAATGAAGTACTATGCATCGCTAAAAAGCAGTGATGAACGTATGAAGCACATCGCTGCATAGGAAGAATTAGAGGAAATCATGCTAAGTGAAGTAAGTCAGGCACAAAAGGACAAGTACAACATGAGTCCACTGAGGTAAGCATTTAAAAAAAACTGCAAAAGGGGCATAGGGAAAAAGCCACTGCATACAAACATTCTTGGGTTGAGGACCGTGCAGTATGGCAGGGACCACATCAAATCCAGGGATGCACATGGTAGACAACTGGGGAGGAGATGGGGAAAGGACCAAAAAAAAAGGATGAAAATAAGGAAGCAGTGGGTAGCAGTGGCAGGGGGCGCTAACCCACCCAAGGGGAGGGTATTGTTTATATCTCCACAGGGAAAGAGGGATCAGACTTCAACCCAGTGTCCCAAGGTGTGAATACAGCATTCCAGTGTGGAGTAGGGAACCAGTGGAGAGGTCTGGGGGGCTGGCCCCAATGCCAAATACTAAGTGGACGCCTGCCCCACACCCCCAGAAAGAATTTATTTCAAAGACAGCACTGAATCTGCAGCTCCAGGAGAGGGACATATCTGATCGGAGCACACGGGAGCAGATGAAGGAGGAGAGAGTGGAGCACGTCCTGGTCCACCAGGCCCTGAGGACGATGACCCTAATTAGAGCAGCCAGGCTTGAAGATAAACAAGCGGCCATCTAGCTCAGAAGCAACAAAGCTCACATGGAAGTAGCACACCAGCCTGTGTGATCACGAGGTGCTGAAGGGATCAGTTATCATGCATCAAGAACAAAAAGATCATATCATTGGCTGCACACCTCCATGATACGATCGCTGAGGACAAATGGGTGCATAAGGAAATGTGGCGAACAAAGCTGATGGTGCCCGGCTATCAAAAGGTATAGCATCTGGGGTCTTAAAGGCTTGAAGGTGAATAAGTGGCCATCTAGCTCAGAAGCAAAAAAGCCCACATGGAAGAAGTACACCAGCCTGTGCGATCACGAGGTGTTGAAGGGATCAGGTATAAGGCATCATCAGAACAAAAAAAAAATCTTATCAGTGAATGAGGGGGGTAGTGCAGAGAGGAGACCCAAAACCCATTTGTCGCCCACTGAAGATCCCCTTCCAGAGGGGTCTAGGAGAGGAGACGAGCCAGTCAAGGTGCGATGTAGCACCGATGAAAAAGACAACTTTCCTCTAGTTCCTAATGCTTCCCACCCCACCCCACCCCCTCACTATCATAATCCAAATTCTACCTTGCAAGTCTGGGTAGACCAGAGGATGTACACTGGTACAGATAGGAACTGGAAACACAGGGAATCCAGGGCAGATGATACCTTCAGGGCCAGTGGTGTGAGTGGCCATACTGGGAGGGTAGAGGGAGGGTGGAGTGGAAAGAGGGAACCGATTACAAGGATCTACATGGACCTCCTCCCGGTGGGATGGACAACAGAAAAGTGGGTGAAGGGAGACGTTGGACAGGGTAAGATATGACAAAATAATAACTTATAAATTATCAAGGGCTCAGGAGGGAGGGGAAAAAAAATGACCTGATGCCAAGGGCTTTAGTGGAGAGCAAATGTTTTGAGAATGATGAGGGCAATGAATGTATATATGTAGTTTACACAATTAATGTATGTATGGATTGTGATATGAGCTGTATGAGCCCCTAATAAAAGGATTAAAACAAACAAAAAATAA
This sequence comes from Tenrec ecaudatus, assembly GCF_050624435.1. NCBI lineage: Eukaryota > Metazoa > Chordata > Mammalia > Afrosoricida > Tenrecidae > Tenrec > Tenrec ecaudatus. The sequence goes on along the minus strand of NC_134530.1, from coordinate 125,526,282 downwards.
TACTAAGACTTCCAATCCATGAACATAAAAGAAATTTCATTTATTTAAGTCAAATCTCTTACAGTAGGAACTTATAGTTTTCATTGTATAATTCTTTCACATCCCTTGTTGGATTTATTTCTAGGTATTGTATTCTTTCATATGCTATCGTAAATAGAATTGCTTCCTTAATTTTTATTCTTGTTTGTCATTGCTAGTGTACAAAAATCCAACTATTGACCTCGTACCCTGCAACTTTGCTAAATTCCTCTATTAGTTTTAAAAGTTTTCTTAGGGGCTCTTTTGTAATTTCTATATGTAGGATCACAAAATCCACCAATAAAAAAAACTTTCTTTTCTTCTATGTGGATACCCTTTCTCTGCCTTATTGCTCTGACTAGGACTTCTAATAGAATACGGAACAGAGTAAGCACCCCTGTCTTCCGCCTGATTGTACGTGGAAGTCTCCCAGTCTTTCTCCAGTAAGTGTAGTTGACTTTATATGCCCTGAATCACACGGAGGACTTTCCCTGTTATACCAATCTTCTTGATGATTTTCATCATAAATGATGATTGGGTTTTATCAATTTTTTGTGTGTATCCATAGAGATGTTTATGTGGGTCTTTTTGTTTTTCCTATTTATAATGGTGTATTATACTGATTGATTTTCTAATGTTGAACCATACCTGTATTCCTGGAATAAATTCCACTTGGTTGTGGTTAATAAAACAAAACACTGCCATTGAGTCAACTCTGACTTAGGGTGAACCTATAGGACAGAGTAGAACTACCCCTTTGGGTTTCAGAGAATGCACCCTTCACAGGAATAGAAAGTGTCATCGTTCTCCTTTGTACCGGCTGCTGGTTTTGAACTGCTGACTGTGGGTTAGCATGGTATATGACTCTTGGATTTGTTTATAAGTATTTTGTTCAAGAGTTTGCATCGAAATTAATAACATATTAGGCTATAATTTTTTTTCTTGTGGTATCTTCATCTAGTTTATGTATCTGGGTTATGTTTGTTTTATAAAATGAATTAGGGAGCATATGCCTTCCTTCTCTAACTTTTAGAAAAGTTTAAGCAGCTTTGGTGTCAATGGTCTAAGATTTTAGGATAAGTTCTTTAGAATGAAGCATTATAATTTTGTACAAACATTGTAAAACCTGAGAACATTAAGTATATTAATGATTAAATAAAAGCATAAATAGAATGTCCAACTTAAAACAATTTTAGCATATATCTATTTGGCTTTCCCCTAATACGGTGAATATCAACTTTATTTTTAAAAAATTTAAGGGTTCAGTTGAGTAACTAGAAATGTTTCTGAGATATTAATTTTTCTTTTCATCAATTCTGATAAGCTATAAAATCAATTATTGCTTCTCAAGTAATAAGTTGATTAATTTTTACTAAGTTCTTGGCTGACAATTTAATTATATATACTGACAGTTTTGGAACTAATCTTCCATTTTTAATCTCTCTGAATCAATATTAATTTAAAATTCAACAGAAAACTGCCCTGATATACAAGAATGAATAAACAGAGCAATGGGATACATAAAAAATGATCTATATACTCAACCCTAGTACAAAATTTTAATATAATCTTATAATTTCTACTTCATGATTTTTTTTTTAGGCACCAAATTCTTTATTAGCCCACTTTCCTGCCCTCTTTCAACTCATTGTAAACAAAATTAACCTTTTTTGACCCAGAGTTGTGACAGGAACCAGCATATTACAAACATAGGGGCAGACTTACACCTCTTCTCATGTTTTTTTTTTCTGACCCTCCTAACCTATAGGTGTCACTTCTTTTGGCTGTCCCTGACAAATCTATTTTAACCCCTGTAAAATAGGGACAAGTAGTACCGACCTCACTGTTCTGAGGCTGACGAGAAGGTCCCTCTCTCAGCTAGGGGCCTAGAAACATTCAAACTCTCGCTGCGGCCCTTTGAGCTCTCCCTGTCATCCGACACGGGCCCAGGAACCAGTGAGCTGCACACCAAGCACGTGACCTGAGTCCCTAAAACCCGGTAAGGACTGGACGTCACGTGCATGGGCTTGCCCACTGTTGCCAACTGCAGCGTAAAGACTAAGCGAGCAGGTCATGGTTCCCTGGGGGTGTTTCCCACACTCCTCCATCGTGACCAGCGTCTTCAGAGGAGTTTCTCAATACCCCTTGCCACACTGGGAACAGTCAGAGAGGACAAAGTGGGGACCAGTGACAAGCCAGTCTCAAATTAGTGCCATGTGTTCTTGGGGAGAATCGGGGCCTGGGCAGGGACACCGGCTGGAAGGGGAGGGGGAGGCCGGGCTTTCAGTAACGGTAGTGATCCGGTTTGAAGGGGCCGTCCACCGGCATGTCCAGGTACTGGGCCTGCTTCCCCGTCACCTTGGTCAGCTTCATGTTCAGCTTACCGAGGTGTGGTTCAGCCACTGCCTCATCCAGCTTCTTGGGCAGGTAGTGGACTCCAACGGAATATTTGTCCGGGTGGGTCCACAGTTCTATCTGCACCAGCACCTGGTTGGTGAAGGAGTTGCTCATCACGAAGCTGGGGGGGCCCATGGCGCAGCCCAGGTTGACCAGCCGGCCCTCAGCCAGGAGGATGATACGGCGCCCATTCTTCAGCCGGTAGCGGTCCACCTGAGGTTTTATGTTCTCCACAGAGTTCTCGTTCAGCCACTTGACATCGATCTCCACGTCAAAGTGTCCGATGTTACACACCACGGCATCATCCTTCATGTGCTCAACATGCCGGCCAAGGATGATGTCGACACAGCCCGTGGTGGTGACAAAGATGTTGCCCTCCTGACAGGCCTTGACCATGGTGGTGACCTCGTAGCCCTCCATGGCGGCCTGCAGCGCGTTGATGGGGTCAATCTCGGTGATGATGACACGTGCCCCGAAACCTCTCAGGGCCTGGGCACAGCCCTTACCCACATCGCCATAGCCTGCGACCACGGCCACTTTGCCGGCAATCATCACGTCTGTGGCCCGCTTGATGCCATCGATGAGGGACGCCCGGCAGCCATAGAGGTTGTCAAACTTGCTCTTGGTGACAGAGTCGTTGACGTTGATGGCAGGCACCTTCAGAATGCCATTGGCCTTCCTCTTGTAAGGTTGTGGACTCTGGTCCTGGTCTCCTCAGAGATCCCGCGAATGCCTGCCAGGAGCTGTGAGTACTTGGTGTGAATGAGGTTGGTGAGATAACCGCCGTCGTCCAGGATCATGTTGAGGGGCCCGTCCTTGAAGTACAGCATTTGCTCGATGCACCACAGGTACTCCTCGTCGGTCTCGCCCTTCCAGGCATACACGGGAATGCCAGCCTTGGCAATGGCAGCTGCTGCATGGTCCTGGGTGGAAAAGATGTTTCAGCTGGACCGCTGCCCCTCAGCTCCCAGGGCGACAAGGGTCTCAATAAGGACAGCTGTCTCCACGGTCATGTGCAGGCACCCGGCAATGCGGGCGCCCGTCAGCGGCTGGGAGGCGGAGTACATCTCACACATGCACATCAGTCCAGGCATCGCGTTCTCTGCAATGTCCAGGGCCTTACGTCCCCAGGAGGCCAGGCTGATGTCAGCGACTTTGTAGGGCAGTTTCTCCGTCATGTTGGCGGCGTTTCGGCGCGGAGGGGGCCGGGTTCAAGCTGGGGAGCACTGGGCTAGCAGTGCCGGGCAGGGCTCTACTTCATGATTTTTAAAGGCTCTTTACTGATTTTGAAAAGCGCTTCTAATTTTAGGAATATCAAATAAAAAACTGCCTACAGTGAGCAGTATGGGAGCCTTGGCTACAAGAGAAAGTTGAAGCTACCTGCCCCCGAGATATTCCCAGCCTTAGAAACCCTACGTAGGGTCACTCTGGCTTGATGGAAGTGCGTGTGCTTTTCAAGGAAACATTATGAGTTGATGAGACTGTATCTGTGCTTTTATACATTATTTCTCTTGTGCTAATATAATCCATAGCATCTTAATAATTCCTATAGACAATGTCTTCTAAATTAGGTGCTTTTATTACCCGATACAAACAATATGGACAGGAAGAACAACTCATAATTTACTTTTCCACATTCTTGCATCACATACTCACGGATATTCACTTACTTTAATAAGTAATGCTTCATTTGCAGCTTCAATCACTTCATTCCTGTCTTGAACTTGTTGATGTAAATTGCTTACAGTATCCTGAGCGTCTTCCAGTTCTAATTTTGCCTTCTCTAATTGTTCATTTAATTGCTGAACAGAAGTTTTTTGAGAGTCCGCAGACATCTTCCACTTTGCATGGTTCTCCTGATGCGAAACCATCTATATAGGCCCGAATTTGGAAAAGGAAAAGCCAAGGAAATGAGAGGTTGGTTTCAGTGACATCCTACGGCTTTCCCCCTCTACTTCCTTGTCTTAAAGTAACTATTTATACTTAAAAACGTTTACTATTTCACCACATAAAATTCAAGAGAACCAAAGAGGAGAAGGAAACTATTGTCCTGAACTTACTTAAGAACAGCTAGCCAGATACAATGAATTCTGCTTTAGGTGTCCATGGTCCTGATTTGAACAAATAAAGACTTACTGAGGAAAATCAATTAACCATTGTAAACTGATGATATAAGATATCACTGCCATTTTTTTCGGTATGATTAATAGTACTGGAGGGGCCCTGGTAGTGTCTTATTTATGCATTGGGCTGCAATCGCAAGATCCGAAGTATTGTAATTCACCCTAATCTTTTAGAGATACTGACAAAGAGTTCACAGATGAAACAGGTACTTCTGAGACTTACTTAAAAATAATACGTGGAAATGGGGAGAGCGGTAAGTAAAGTGGATGAGGTTAAAGATATTGTGCCTTTACCTTCCCAGTTTGTACAGGAGGGTCTGGGTTCGTAGGTATCCTAGTATCATTAGTAACAGCACTGCTAATCCTTCTCGAAAGTAATCCCTTTTAGCATTCCCACGGTCATAGATCATTACTAAAGCTTAATATTAAATACAAAAGCTTCTAGTGTTTGCTCTACTTTTAAATGTATAAGATTTTCACAATAAAAACATTAAAAAATTTTTTCATCCAAAAATATAAAGGGTATTATAATTATTACTAAGTAACTTTACTGGCAGTATCTTAAGAGATAGTAATAAGCATTGTTGATTTCATTTTCCAACTTTCACCTTTTTTCTTTCTCATATTCACATATATGTATGCACACTTTAAAAATTAATCTTTGTCAACTGTCGAAAAGAGGAAGAATAATATATTTTATATTAAACATGCAAAACATTGATACCTATTGTTATCAATACTAGACCAACTTTTAAAATGTTATTTTATATACATCTGCTGATAATTTTGGGTGGCTTACAAAACTAATAGTAAAAAATTGGATAATGATTAAAGAGAGACTACAAACACATTAAAATGTAATGAGTAGTTATGGAAAAAATTTGAGACATATTAACTATTACTGACAGCTACTAAATTGAGTACTTAATAGCAATTAATTATGCTGAGTCTGACAGCATTGAAATTCATCTCTAAAGACTAAGGATTACATAATCACTTGGCCTAAGAACTAGATTCAACAAATAAATGTGTTTTGTTTGGTAGACAGAATGTTTTCAAATAAATCTGAATCTAAATGCACTTAAGCTAGATAAGGTTATCAAAAATACTTTAAGTCAACCCACGTTAGTAGGGGCGGGGAGTGGACTAATGGAACGTTTTACTTTTTTTTTACCTCACGATGATAAGCTTCTTTTAGAGATTCTACTTCTGCTGACAATTTCTTGATTTCTGCTTGCATTCTTGCTTCTAACTGAGCTTCACGTACTTGAGAAGCCCCTAATTCTTCAGCTAAATGGTTGCCATGAACTTCCTGAAATGACATATTGAGTAAGAGCTATATAACTTGTTTTTTTCAGTTATTAAAGCTAAGCCAGTCTTGTGCATAATAGAAATAGCTTAACCATTTATATTATATAGAACACATATAATTTTAGCTTATTAAAAGGTATATTGTAAACACTTTAAGAGCTTCCTAAATGAGAGAACCCTAGCATATTACTTGACATTATAATGCACTAAGAGTTCATTAACCAATATTTCCTAAAGAAAAAAACTAATGAACCCCACAATGAGCTTTCACAGACAATACTCGCGTCTTAGTCACGACTGTGCACTTCTGCTTACCATTATGTTGTTGACGTTTCAATAATCAGTTGCGTTTTCATCCAAACCAATTTATGCTAGTTATGCTTGTAATTATGTAACGTATTTATTATGTACACTGCTGAAATATGCATGCAAGAAGACAGCTATTTTTATGTGAAAATTAAGTTACATGATTTAGAATAATTCAATCACAGTAAATCACAAAAATAACTACTCTATTAGAAGTAGTCAGGCAATTGTAAAAGGTTTTTGGAATGAAATGTTTTTGGAAACTTCATAAAAAATATAACATATCTACTGCTGGTTCACAAATGTCTTTTCATTCTCCCTCCATTTTAAAGAAAACAAAAATTGAAATTATAGTTGATGAAGTAAAGTATGGTTATTCCATCTATGAGTAGGGAAAATTCTAATAAAAGGACACATATACCAAAAATTAACATATGAATGTATCGTAAGAGTTTTAGGTTAAAGTATATTTTCAAAATGTATTCAATTTTAATAATTTTGTACTGACTCATTAAAAAGTTGATTTATCAGATGAAATTGATTAAACTTGGAAACTACTGATAAGGGCACAAATAAAAGTTGATAGCTTTCATTTTCCTAGTACTCAGTATATCTCTAATAAAAATTCCCTATCTCCTCTCTTAGTTGACCCCAGTGTTTTCCACAGTGGGTGATAACCTCCTGGAAGGCACTGAAATGATCCAAAGTAGTTGCAAAAGCAGACATTTATACTTTATTTTGGATTATGGACTATAATACAAAAGTTTTTAAATGCCAGGCACTGAGAAAATTTTTCTCCGAAAAGAAGGTGGTAAGTCAAATAAGTTTGGGGACTTAGGGTTAACCATAGAGAAATGATAATAGCAACATAGCACAACTCACTGCCATAGAGTTGATGCTGATTCACAGTGACTTTATAAGACAGGGCAGAATGACCCCTGTGGGCTTCCGAGTCTATTTCTGGGAGAAGAAAGCTCCATCTTTCTTCCAAGGAGAAGCTGGTGTTTTCAAATTGCTGACCCTGAGGATTATAGCCCAATGTGTAACCACCACGCTACCAGGGCTCCTGCGGCTACATAACTAGGTTAATCAAAATTAAAGGTAAAATACTTTAAAACTCAATTCCTATACTGAATTGGTACCACAACAGGTAACCCATAATAGAGACCATAAAATGCACTGGAAGGTCTCTAGGGCATCCATAAGAAAGTTTGCCTAGAGGGTAAATAGAGAACCTAAATACTGTTAAGCCAAGTTGTTAACTTTAACCAAATACTGGAGAAATAAAATTATTAATGTGCTTGCTTTTTAAAAACATTTACTTTCCCAATGTTTCTAGGCTACAGGTTTCATATACATATTTGGATTAGTTTTTTATTTAAAGTTACTTACAAACAAAAGTTTTTACTTATGTTAATAAAACCAAACTTTTCCTAGAAAAATTAACTATTTTTCTTTCAAGTGACAGTTTAAACTTACTGAAAAATCTAAAAATGCTTTAAAAATCAATTTATTAAAAACAAATTGGTTTGGCCAAAAATCAGTTCTGAGACTTCCTAATTACATTACAAAATTAGGCAAAATATAGCACAGTTCATTTTTGTAAGAATTGTATTCTAGTTCAAAAAAGTAAATGCTAAAAATAGTCATAGCTAAACAAAATTATTTAGCACAGGAATTACTTTCTCCCGAGAGAGCTGCTGTATTTCTTCCAATTCATTTGACAGCCTCTCTACTTCTCTCTGAGACTGCACTTGCTGTCGACGAGCCTCCACCACTTCCGCGTGAGAGGTCTGCAACTGCTCCCGCGTGAGGCTCAGCTCTCGCCCCAAGTCCACAGTCTCCTGGTACTGAGTTGCAATGTACTGTTCCTGCTCTTTCATCACCTAGCCAGGAAAAGCACAAGACATTAAAAACATCTGTTGTAAGACATGACAAAATAATAATAATTAATAAATTACCAAGGGTCCATGAGGGAGAAGGGACCGGGGAGGGAGGGAGAAAAATGAGGAGGCTGATGCCAAGGGCTCAAGTACCAATGTGCTCGCCACAATGGATGGGTGGGTGGATTGTGATAAGAGTGGTATGAGCCCCAATAAAATGATTTAAAAAAACACCACAAGACAGTTACAAGTTTTAGCACACAATACCTGTGTTGATTCTAATTTCTTTTAATAAGTGAATTTCTCCCCCAAATTAAATTTCTATCAAATTTATGATACCATGAACTATGGCCCACTATAAAACTGATATTCAAAAATAGTCTTATGTTTTTGTAAGGAAAAAATGACGGAAGCACTTTTATCAATTTGAAACTTAATCGTTGCTTTATATTATTTCAACATATGCATGTTGATTGCTATATAACCTTTTTCATTTATTGTAACATTGATGACAGAATATATAATAATCTAAGATGAAAAAAGAAGTTAGCATGTGATCATCTATGTCAAACAGGAAGCACATATTAGCAAGGGTTGTTAAAACCCACCAAAAATTTACACAACCAGGTTAAGAGCATGGCCTTATTCTATGCTAAGCAAAATATGTCAAAGGGGCTGCTAATTCTTTTACTTTTTCTCTAGAGGAAAAAAATATATCAGTGAAGAATACATCAGTTATTCTAAATCATCTGGGAGAGGACAGGGGGTAGGTGTGGAATCACGTTAGTCTTGTTGCTGATTCTTTTAAGTTATACCAACACTTGAGGTTAATGGACAGGGTCTAACCTGAACAAAAGGGACCACCAGAGGTTACTATGCTAACTAAGCCTCACTAGACAATATAATCTATCAGGGCCATGTGAAAAGACTGCTAAGAAAGTGCTCAGAAGAGCTTCCTGGTTGGCAATCAAGAGAGAAGAATGTCCTTCATTAGGACATGTAAACTGCTCGACTCCTAGATCTCACCCTATGCATTTCTTCATTTGTATCCTTTCTGGTTTTAATAAATCTGTAGTAAGTGAATTCTGTGAGTCATTCCAGCAAATTATTAAACCCAAAAGTAATAGGGGGCCAGCTGGTCTTTGTAGGAGTCATGAGGACTCTTGACCTAGCTCCAGATGACTACAGAGGCGAAAATAAAAGGCTGAGTGAACAGCTGTCGAGGGGTGGAACTTGTCATCTACCACACAATCTGTCCTCAGATTCTCCGTGGACTAAATGTGCGCAAGTGATGGCACGTGATTTCCGGGTCGACAAGAGTGAGAGAAACGAGGATTAATGACTAGGGCCTTGATTACTGACACAGGGATCTAGCATTCAACTATATTATATGAGAGGGTTTCAAAATGTTTGTGGAAAAATAAAGTAAAATTTAATGGACTTTTTTTCACAAACCTTTCAAAGCCTGTTTTATATGAGCATAAATATTTTTAGTTATTACTAGGGAGCCCAAAATGATTGGGCTAGTCATTTTTCCTTCTGGGATCCAAATTTGCTTTCGGAGTTTCTATTTGATTTATATATACAATTCAACAAATATTTATTGATGTTTACTATGTGATATGTATATTGAGTCATAGGTGTTAAGGACAAAACAATGAACAAGGGACACAAAGTGGCTGTCCATATGGAACTTATATTCAAGTAGTGGAGACAGACAGTCATTCAATAAAGATCTAAAATATTAATGTTGATACAGTGTTTTAAAACAAGAAAAAGTTAGATCCAGAAGTAGCCCTCAGAAGCAAATTTATTTTTTTTTTAAAAAGGCAAATAAATTGAATGAATCCACTAGTCAATATATATGAAATCTGATGGTATGAAGTCATCAAACATCTTCTGGTAATTTGGTTATACACCTGGCCTAAATAGTGTACAATATCATCTGTACATTAGTGGGATTCTTTAAAGACAAAGAATTGTATCATATTAATTTCTTCAGATCTATTATGTAGAAGGTTCTCAAAAGATGTGTCAACCAGAGGAGCATATATTGTGAATTATCTATGTGATCAATGCCATGCTAGGACCTGTGAAGAATATAAAGATACATAAGACATTGTCTTGTCAAATTGAAACCATCAGAACACAATTATTTTACAAGGTCCAGGACATACATAAATAGCTTGAAAATACGTAGGGCATGGTTTCTGGATACAAAAACGAACCAATGTAGACCCTAAAGATTACTTTACTCTCCTGAGAATACTACTTATAGAATTTGCTTACGCTTTCCATTTCTTTCATTTTTTGCTGTGTTCTTTCAGCTTCTTTTTTCAGTTGACTTATCTCTTGTTCATTCTGTAACATCATAAACTCTCTTTCTCGAAGCTGGTCTTTGGCATTTTGCAATTTTTCATTCAGATTCTCTATCTGAATTTTAAACAAACGAATAAGATTAAGGTTACTAAGGAATGACAACTCTTTAATCATAGCTGTCTTCCAAGTAAGTCAAACTTTAAACACTCACACCCAAAATATGCAAAATATAAAAATTATGCTTTAAAGATATCCCATAATTTAGAAATAAACTTAAGAATTTTTGTATCTAATGAGACTTACGTGAGCACTTAAGACACACTGAAAGAGATGAAAGTCTCCATGACATACATATAAAGAGGGAAAATTAAGAGCCCTGGTAGCTTAACGGTTAAACAGTTGCAAACCTAAAGGTAGGAGTTGATCCGACCAGTTGCTCTGTAGGAGAAATGACCTGGCGACCTGTTCCCATACAGGTTACAGCCTCCACACCCTACAGGACAGTTCTACTCTCTCTCTGTAGGGGGAGGATGAGCTGGAAATGACTCAAAGGCACACAACAACAACAAAACAAACACTGAATGTTACGTGATCTCACAAATAATTTCATACTTCCTTAGTACTTTGCAGTACTGTTAGTAAAAATATCCCCTTTCCATTATGTTCCCTCCTCAGAGGCAATCCCTGTGAGCAGAATTGCTTGCAAACCATATTCAGATATATATGTACAAGTTACAGTAAACATGTGAACACACTGATAGAAGATAAACTATATTCAAAACAACATTAAGAGGAGAAAAAAGCACCATACACAAAATATAAAGTCTGTAATGTTATACTATTTTAAAGTCATATTTCTTGAATAGTGGATGTTTAAAGGAACTAAGCAATTTAAAATGGATAACATTTTTATAATTCACCTGTTTGTTGCATTCTTTAAGTTCCAATTCTGATTTCTCCAGCGTACCCTCTAATTTAATTATTTTTTGTTCCATTTCTCCTCTATGCTCACGAATAGTCATATCCAAATGTGTAACCTAAATACAAAAGTACCATTACATGCTGTGCAGTTCTATTATGACTTGGGAAATTGTGTTTGGAATGTAGTTAATTCAAAGTGTTTTGGAATTATGTAAGGTTGATATAAAAAACAGATTCATATAATTTATTCTAAAGAATGGGAAAAATAGACATTGTTCAGCAATACTGGATCAAGATCCCATGTGTATTATAGAAACCTACAGAAAAGAGAAAATTATGTTTGTAAATGACAAGTAAATGAATCAGACTCCATTTTTTTGTAGTTTCTCTTGATATACAGTTGTGTGAGATCAAAAGACTCAGATACATTAATTCTGAAAAATTCTCAACAATCTACTTGCAGTAAAAAAATGTTTTTAATTATATCTATAGAGAAAGCAAATGTGCTACTAAAAATGCCTACTTTACCAAAAATTAGTGACCTCTGAGACTCTGTATCATTGTGCTACAGCAGGAAGTTGCATGAAGATACATATAATTAAGAAAACCAACCTGAGCTGCCCTTTGCTTTAGCTCCCAATTTCTCTCCTTAAGTGCCTGATCCATTTCAAGGAGTTCTTGCTTTTTGTCTTCAATATCCATCCTGCAATCTCTGCAATGCAGCAAAGGAAAAAAAATGAAAGCAAATAGATTATAATTAAATAATTTTAAATAAAATTAAGTCAAGCTTACCTGCCTACTAAAAGTGACAGAAAGAACTCATGAATACACAAAGATTAAGAGGTCTCAAATTAAAGGAATGATGTCTAAATAAAATCAGTATCAATATAATTATTTTAAAATTATCTAAAAAGGTAAAAATATAATAATTCAAACCTCACTAGAGTAGAATTATTTAGGCTAAATGATTAAGTACTCCTATGGCCACAAGGCTACATATATGAAAAACAATCCACATTTTCCATCTGTAAACCAAGAGGTTATTTGAAAGTTTATTATGCAGAACAGCTGTGCGACTTTATTACAACTGAATAAGGCATATATCTCACGGTTGCTATCTGGGATATCCATAGCTTAGTAAATGACCACTGTATTTCTCATGGAGATTTTACTCAAAATGATTTTTTATAAAGCATGGATATTTAACATAAAATAATAAACTAACAAAAAAACTATCACACTGAGTGCTGTATCAGGGGACTTCAAGAAGTTCCTGGAAAAATGGAATTGAAAGCAAATGGATTTTTCCATTAACTTGTTAAAGCCCTTCTCCTAGGAGAGCAAAGACGAGGCTCTCTACTCTGGAAAGAGCTCTAGTCTTGGAACCCAGCAAAGGGAGCGCTACCCTGTCCTCCAGGGTCGCTGAGTTGGAATCAACTGGATGGCTGAGTTTTCATATTAGAGCTTTGATCAGAAATGTATAACGTAATTAGAGAAAGCCCCATGAAGTAATGAGAAGGACAAGAAGAAACTGGTCATACCCACCATTATTCCAAGAAGAAACACACCTGTCTAAGACCTAAAATGGGAACAAACTTCCTAAGTGTATGTAAAAATAAGAGAAGTGCTCACAAATAAAGGGAGAGACGAAGTTCGGAGGGTTTTTATGCTGCTAGGATAAGAGGCTTAGATTTTATTCTCAATGCTTTAGGTTGAAATAAGAAAATAATAAGATCTGATTTGTTTTATCACTGGTTTCCATGGATAGTGAATTTTAGATGAGACACAAATGTATCTGATTAGAAATAAAAAGCAATAGAGTATTTATTGTATTGATGGTTTGTACTGAAGTTACAGAAAAGAGGTAAAAAAATGCATTTCAGAATAAACTCACTCACTAGCATCAAGTCTATGCCAATTTAGAGCGACCTTATCTAGCAGATGGACATTGAGCCTCCACTCAAGGACTCCCTCAATGCAAGAATACTTTCTTCTATTAAACTGGCATTCCATGATGCTCACCTTCCTGACATGATCGCTGAAGACAAAGAGGGTGCATTAGCAAATGTGGTGAAGAAAGCTGATGGTGCCTGGCTATCAAAATATATAGTGTCTGGGGTCTTAAAGGCTTGAAGGTAAAAAAGTAGCCATCTAGCTCAGAAGCAACAAAGCCCACATGGAGGAAGCACACCAGCTTGTGTGATCACAAGGTGTCGAAGGGATAAGGTATCAGGCATCATCAGAACAAAAAAATCTTACCACAGTGAATGAGGGGGAGTGCAGAGTGGAGACCCAAAGTCCATCTGTAGGCAAATTGGACATCCCCTTATGGAAGGGTCATGGGGAAGAGATGAACCAGTCAGGGTGCAGTGTAGCAGCAATGGAAAATACAACTTTCCTCTAGTTCCTCAATGCTTGCCCCGCACCACTATCATTATCCCAATTCTACCTTACAAATCTGGCTAGAGGATGTACATTGGTACAGAAGGAACTGGAAACACAGGGAATCTAGGGAGGATGATCCCCTCAGGACCAGTGGTAAAAGTATCGATACCGGGAGGGTGGGGGAGAAAGAGGAAACCGATTACAAGGATCTACATATAACCTCCTCCCTGGGGGACGGACAACAGAAAAGTGGGTGCAGGGAGACGTCGGACAGTGTAAGATATGACAAAATAAAAAATTATCAAGGGTTCATGGGGGTGGGGAGCGAGGAGGGAGGGGGAAAAATATGAGGAGCTGGTGCCAGGGGCTTAAGTGGAGAGCAAATGTTTTGAGAATGATGAGGGCAACGAATGTACAAATGTGCTTTATATAACTGATGTATATATGGATTTTGATAAGAGTTGTATGAGCCCCCAATAAAATGATAAACACAAAACAAAACAAAACAAAAACATTAAGCGACCTTATCGGACAGGATAGAACTATATAAAGTATCTCTCCCACAGAATGTTTGGTGCTTTTGAATTGCTGACCTTGCTGATTGCAGATGACACCAGGGCTCTGATGCCAGAATTATATTTTAGAAATAAAATTGGGTCAGTGTCAAAAGGTCTAAAGTCTGAGGATGCAAGTATCAGTAGTCACCAGCAGCAACAGAGTTAGATGGGGGTGTGGAACAGGCTAATTAGGAAGTAAAATAACAAGTTTTAATTGAAACACATAATTAGAATATAAGTTTTTTCTCATTCAGATTTTTCTAGTTTTGCATCACCTATATAGTAAAGAGAAAACCAGTAATTGTGATATCCTTCCTTAGTATTTAGCTCACCTAAGTTCAGCTGTCAGATCTTTTATAGTACTGTATTTTTCTTCCAGCGATAACTGAGCCTTCTGAAGTACATCTCTCAATTCTTGCAGTTGCCGTAAAGTACTTTTTAATTCTCCATGAGCATTTTGCAGCTCATTTTCTAGTGTTTCTCGTTTCTGCGAGGCTTCTGTTAGTTCACTTTCAGTGTGGTGATGTAACTTTTCTAACTCCTTCACTGTGAAGAGAAAGAGCAATTTTAGAAATACACCCACTCCTCACTTATCAAAATAGATAGGTTTCAAAGACCCATTTATAAGAAATCAGCACAAAAGTCAATTATGTGAGTCACCATACCCCATCTGTAGTATGGGTATTGCATCCACTGCCCTGGGCCCCCTCCTTGCCTCCACCAGAGCCCACAGGGTTTATGGATGGTGGTGGCCAGATGCTACCTACTACACTACTTACTGCCTTCTGCCACCTTCCTTGGGTACCCCTCCCCTACCAATCCTGTCTGCCCACGTCCTCTAATTACTGTACGACCCTCTTCCCATCTCCCCCCAGCCCCCCTGCCCCAACTCCCCGCACCTTTGGACTCTTGCCTGACCTCTTCTGCTTGCTCATGATTTCGAGTTGTCCCGTCATTACCCTGTAGCCTCTGTGGCTGGACTGAGATGTCTCGGAAGAATAGGAGAAAGCGACCAGTGGCCGCTCAGCTGCCATCCCTGGTGCGAGCCAGTTGTCACTAAAGCCTACAGTATATCATTCCGGGTGGCCTACTGAGGATGCCCCAGGCTCGCTATGACTCTGTAAAGGGCCCAGACTATCCCAGAGAGGTGCAATCTGAGAATTTTTGAGTTGTTATAAATGCAAAATATTGGATCATGAGGTAGTTGATAGGGGAAGATTAGATGTATACACAAAACACCTCATTATTTAAAACTTTGTAAATAATATACTGAAGACTCTCTGGAAAAATAATTACTAACTACTCATTGTTCCTTCTAGCCCCACCATCCCAAATTCTCACTTAAAACACAAGCAGGCAGTTAACCAGTTGCTCACCAGCATTTGTTTTCTTATCAAGTTCTGTCTTTGTCTGTTCTAAGATCATATCTAATTGAGAGAGATGCATTGCTTTGTTTTCACCATCTCGTTTTAGGTGCATCATTTCCTTCTCCATTCTGGTCAACTCTTCTTTGTACTGATCCATCTCAAGTTTTACTTGCCTAATTTGAAAAAATTATACAGATAAAAATGATTTTGGAAATTTGTGTAAGGACAAATATCACCAGCAAATATCTAGTCAGAATCTTAAATCGCCTATGTTTTTTTTTTTTTTAATGCTTCAACTGAAAGACTTATTCTACACCTGTTACCAATAAACAAGACTCTACTAACTGGTAAAATTTAATAAGGCTAGCATTCTTTTCAATCTATTTACATTTAACCTTTATATGGAAGCTTCTCTATCTATAAATAAATCAACAGGCACCTTTATGCCCATTTGTTGGCCAACTAATTAAAAAATCACTAATGTCATCCTCAACTGTAGATAGATTCAACAGATTTTTTTCCCCTTTTGGTCTTTGTTATTTTATAAACTGAATGTACAAAGGTTAGATTCGTTTAAAAGGTTACTAATTTGGTGCCTATAGGTGAAACTGAGGACATCCATAAACCCTTGAAAGTACTCGTATTGAAGTATGCAGAGGGACATATCTGAATAAGGGAAAACTCCTAGCCTTTCATCAGATCCTCAAATGGGTCCAAGGCCCAACAAAATTAAGAACTACTTTATTGTACTAGTACTCCTGTGATACAGTTAAAAAAATCCCAGGTACATTAATTTTAGTTTGATTATCTTCTTAATTATAGAAGATTTAAACAGATAATTTTAAAAGAATAATTGAAAGAGGTTGGTGTACAGTGTCAGAGCTGACAGCTTACGAGCAAAAGAATGGGGGGAAAAGTATAAAAAAGCAGATAAAAACAACTCTAAAAACAGTAGTCCATAGACACTTCGCAAAAGACAAACAAGGACTCCTTACACCTGCAGTTTCATTAGGGTATTATTATGTTTCAATTTTAAAGACATAATTTTATGATTAATCAATGCAGTTATATTTCCCCCAGTGTCGCAAAATGTAGGCATATAGTAGTTTCAGGAAGATCTAACTGAGTGCTGCATTCTACACTAGAAGAGAGGAGTAAGGTGGTAAAGGGACTTGGAAACCAGTGAGCTTCATAACTAGAATTCATGTCATGAAAGGAAACAGTTCATCAGAGGAATGAGACAATGGGAGGACTGAAGGACTAGAGGTGCTAAGGAAGTGCTAAGGAATCTACTATATTCAGTTTATCTAGAGGATGTAAATACTAGAAATGATAAGATCTAAGCTAACGCATGGGAGTAGCTGAAGTGAGATAATTTTTCAGACTTGGGATGAGATGGGAGAAGGGCTAACTGTGGTGTTTGGCATATACAAAGATAAAATTACAATGCAATTAATTTTCGTGAAAGCAGACACTGATGGAAAGATTGGTGGGCAGACACATCAACAGAAGCTAGAAGCTCTAATGATCTGTAGTTTTAATTTTAAACATGGGACATGTTTTTGATCCTATGAGTTGTTACTTTGTGTACACTGGCCCTATCTTAACATGACTCTATCTTAACCCCTGTTGATGGATGAAAGGCAACGTGGGGAGAGATGTGCTAGTTGTTGAGGTGGACCTCAAAATAACTCAGATGTGATCTTTGCCTAAGGAGCCCTGGTAGCACAATGAGTTTCACATTGGGCTTACTGTTGCCAGTTCAGTGGTTCAAACCCACCAGTCTTTCCATGGGAGAGAAACTGAAGCTGTCTGCTTCTGTATATAGTTAGTCTCAGAAGCCCTAAGGAAAAGTTCTATTCACCACCAGCCCCCAACCCCCCTTCTATAGAGTTGCCATGAGTTGGAATCTATTCAGCAGGAGTGGTTGGTGAGATCTCTGCCTCAAAACAAAAACCAAAAACAAAACAAAACAACCACACTTTTATACAGGAGTTAGGGTTTTAGACTATATTGCAAAAAAGGTCAAAATGGAGGGTTTTAGAGAGGTGCAAACAAAATGCTAGGGAACAGAGATTGAAGAAATTAATTCTCAAGTAAATGTTTCAATGAACATTATCCTACTTAAACTCAGAAACTATGGATAATAAAGCAGAAAGGTAAAAAACATTCACATTTACCTGGCAGTACCAGTAAGCTCAAGAATCCTTTGCCTTTTTAAATCTGCTTCATGTGTAGCTGCTTCACATTTCTCTTCTATTTTTCTCAATTTTTCGGTTGAACTTTCCCTTTGCTTTTGAAGTTCTTGTTCCAGTTTTGATACCTGTGTAAAGGAGTTTTTAGTGTTTTAAGTGGTCTCAGTTCATTCTTTAGAGCAGCAATTCTCAACCTGTGAGTCGCCTGGCTCATAACAGTGGCTGCCAGAAATTCAAGTCAGATTCAGAAGAGAATGTAGAAGAAGGGATATCATTGCTAATGTTCAGATGGACCTTGGCTGAAAGCAGAGAACACCACAAAGATGTTTACTTGTGTTTTCTTGAGTATCAAAGGCATTCGATTGTGGGGATAACAAACTATGGATAGCACTGAGAAGAATGAAAATTTCAGAGTATTTCATTGTGCTAATGTGAAACCTGTACAAGGATCAAGAGACAGGGTTCTATCACTGTACTATCCAATCGATATGCTGAGCACCCAATCGGAGAAGCTGGACCGTATGAAGGAGAATGTGGCATCAGGATTGGAGGAAGGCTCATTAACAACCTGTGATATACAGATGACACAACCTGCTGGCTGAAAGCAAGGATGACTTAAAGTATTTGTTAATGAAGATTAAGGACTGCAGCCTTCACTATGAATTGTAAAGATATTAAATATCAAGAAAACCAAAATCCTAAAAGCTGGACCAACAGATCATGATAAATGGAGAAAACATTGAAATTGTCGAAAGATTTTATCATACTTGTATCCATCATCAATGCTTATGGAAGCAGATGTCAAATCAAGCAGTGTATTGCAATGGACAAATCTGATTCAGGAGACTGCTTTAAAGTGTTCAACTTTGGACACGTTATCAGGAAGGACCAGTCCCTGAAAAAAGACACCATGTTTGATACAGTAGAAGGGCAACCAAAAAAGACCCTTCAGGTGATGCACTGACTGACACAGTGGCTGCAACAATGGGTTCCAATGTAGCAACTCTGAGGGTGGGTGGTCCCAGGCCAGGCAGTATTTCCCTTCTGTTGTACATTGGGTTTCTGTGAGGTGGAAGGAACTTGACAACACCTAACAAAACTGCATGGAATGATGGAAAATGGCCACAAGATTAGAGGTGGCTGCTGCATTACACAGATATAGAACTCCATCTATTTCCAATGGAAATGTGGAGCCAACCTTAAAATATGAATCTCTAATGTTAAATAGGAATTCATATAGCTAACAAAAAATCTATGAACAATATGCGGGGGTTTCAAGAAGTTCATGGGGAATTTGCAGTCCTTTCATTCCATTTTGTACAAATAAAAGAAACTGCATGATAATAGATACCTGTTTTTCAAGTTTAGTTTGAATGTCCTCTAGCTCTCCATTTCTAATTGTCTCCTGTTGTAACATCTGCTGTTGTTGCTGAAGAGTATGCTGTAGAATAACATTTTGCTCTGTAGTTTCTTGAAGGCTGTGATTTTTTATCTTTAGCTCCTTCTGTAAACAATATACCTAGGAAATATATAGATTTCTCATTACATGAAATGTTTAAAATAAAAAAGCAGTCGTATCATCAAAGTTTGCTTTCTTGTCATGTTAGGCAGCTGTTCAGCTGGCTAGTTTGTCACATGGGAAATTAAGGTTCAGTTTGCTGAGAGGGAGATGTGTTTCTGCTTGCAAGGCTGGTCGCAAGCTGAATCTGGAAAATATTGAAGGCTGATTTGCCCATCTGGGGCACGGAAACCTACTTCCACTGTGGTGTCTCAAATTTTAATAGTTTAACTTGTCATTATGCCTATATGACCAGCCCTCAATAAAGTCCCTGTACTTTAAAATTAAAGCAAGCTTGTATGCAAAGAAACACAGCACATGTGTTGTTTCATGTTTTTTGCAGAAGAGATGAGCATGTTCTGTGTGAGCCATCCCACCAGCAGGGGCAGAACACAAGATGCCATGGATGCCTGCGGACACACCCCAATGGGTGTCGTCAACCTGACAACTGTAGTACACTACCACCATAATGACACTGCAAACATGTTAGGGGATGTCTATCATAGTAGTATCGCAACTTTGCAATCCCAGCAAAGTATTCACACTGGAACATTCACACTCCAAAACACAGATAAGGCAGTAACAACTTAAAAAGTTCACTGATTCACACCCCAAATATTTATTTAGGTATTGACTTTGCTGATCCCTAAAGGTGCTTTAAAAGATACCTTCCAGGTTATGTCGGAACATCTATTAAGAAGAGGAAAAAGTAGGTTTTTTGTTCTAATAATGTGAAACTTGAAAATGTGTCAACAGAAATTATCTTAAAATGTTAATATACAATGTACATAATTTAATGTATATATTATTCTTCACTCCCTCCCAAAAGGTTGAATATCTGATTTAAAATTATGCAATTATTTATAGTCATAAATAGCAAAACAAAAATTTAAATATTAAGTAAATCATTTAATTATCATATGCATAACTATTCAAATATGCATGAAAATGAAAGGTAAAATATTAAGGATTGGGTTGTAGCTGAGTCTTCTGGAAATTTGTTTTTTTATTGTTGTTTACATGATAAAGCTGTAACTTGTAGTAAACTATCCCCAGCTTCTAGCGTTGTTTGTACTAATCTGCATTGTTTCTTTTTTTTTGGCATTATCTGTCTGCAGAAAAATAATTTATTTAGAACAAATGTGCACAGTAAAACTTGTTTTCTTTGTCCGACCACCCACTCTGCTAATTCCTGATAAAACTGCAGGTCTCATTTCTGTAGCATTTCGTTTTACATAGAACTGACTTGCCTACAAGATAGGCTTTAAGAATTTTTTTCTTTACGAGAATATTCTGTCTTAAAATAAAACAAAATAGGAGAAAAAGGATAGAACTTGAGCAAAACAGCAAGAAAGCTATTTTAATAATGTAGCTACTTGCAAAATCATTTCAGTTACATACAAGGGGGGCCTCAAAAAGTTTCTGTAAAATTTTCATTATCTTATAATTTTATCTTCCCACAAAGTTTTCGAACCCTCCCGTCTATTCAAGTTTCTAATGTTAGTTCTATCACAAAGAGTAAGTAACCAAAAAATAACCTGTATATGTTGAATGTTCCTACCACTTGTCTGTCAGCTTTTTGTGCTGTGGTAGCTTGTTTGTTGCTATGATGCTAGGAACTCTATCACTGGTATTCCAAATACCAGTACAGTCACCCACAATGAACAGGTTTCCGTCGAGCTTCCAGACTAAGAACAGACTACAAAGAAGACGTAGGCTGCCCGTTCTGGAGGAATCAGCCACAGAAACCCTTATGAACGGCACTGAAACACTGGCAGACACTAAAAGGCCTAATGAACACTGTCAGAGATAGTGCCAGCAGACGAGCGCCTCAGGTCAGAAGACACTCCAAATATATGACCAAAAAGAGCTGCCCTTTCAAAGGAGAGTCAACCGTAATGACATAAATGGAGTAAACCCTATCTGACCTTCACTTGCTGATGAGGTAGGACTCAAAATGAGAGAAAACAGCTGCAAAACTCTACTCCGAACCAGAACTTCTCGGAGTGGATGAATCTAGGAAAACTCAAAGTCATCAAAAATGAAATGGAACATAGGAAGATTAATATCCTAGGTATTAGTGATGTGAAATGGACCAGAAACTCCTATGGTTTACACTGCTGGGAATGACACAGCAAGAGAACTGGCATTCTAATTCGTCACCAAAAGGACACTTCAAGACCTATCTTTAAGTACAGTGCTGTCTTTGACAGGATTGTATCTATCCCCATTCAAGAAAATCCAACCAATACAACTATAATTTAAATTTATGAACCAACCCCTGAAGCTCGTGGAGAAATTGACTAATTTTACCACCAACGACTTAAGTCAGAAATTGATCAAACAGGCAACACGATCCACTGATGATTATTGGAAAATACCATCTTGGTGACAGAAATGAGGCTGGAGATCACATGATAGAATTTTTGAAAGATAAACAACTTCTTCATAGCAAACATCGTTTTCAAAACAACACAAATGATGACTACAGACATGAACTTCTCCAGAGGGACTACACAGAAATCAAATTGACTACACCATCGAGCAAAGACAATAGAGAAGTTAAATCCAGGTTAGGGGCTGACTGTGGGAACACACCACCAATTGTTCATATTTAAATTCAGGTAGAGACTGAAGAAAATTCAAACAAGTCCAAGATCCAAAATTTGACCTTGAGAATATCCCACCTAAATCTCAAGTACAGATTTGCTAAACGGAATACTAATGACAGAAGACCTGATGAGCTGTGGGAGGACTGCAAGACCATCATGCATGAAGAAAGCGAATGATCAGGGCCTGTACACAACCTGTACACACCATCTCAGCTCCTTCCTTTCTGCCCTCCTCTCTGGCGGGACTGAATGGTCTTCAGAGACGCCCCCCGCCATGAGGAGTTGGTCGTTACTAGGTGCCAGTACAATCACCCTCCCTCTGCTAGACAGCCCTCGCCAGGGATCGTGCAGAGGGCGGGGCCTCTGAAGCGGAGTGGTGACCTCACAGACCCTGGTCTCTCTCTGTGGTGAAGGCAGCTGCTGCTTCTGTGTGACACAGAATTTGGGCCAGACTTCAGCAACAGAGTCAAGGGAGTTACTATAGTTGAACTGATAGTTTATGGGAATGTTGCTCGATCCTTTGGAAAGGAAAGAAGAAGATGGACACACTTATCAGTGGACAGTATATGCGTAAGACCATATAAATGAGGATAGGTCATCAAATGTGAGGAAAATCCAGTTTAAATTACATGAAAATTATGACAATCCCTTGAGTTGTTACTAAGTATCCATATGAAATTATAGAAACAGAATGGGGTGAATTTGAAATAATCATCAAAATATTTTTCATTATACTAATGAAAGATCTGTAACCCTGTATCATCTATTAAAACACTTTCAGTCCGACACCAATGCAATGCTGGGGAACAAGACGGTAGTTTTAGAGTATTTTGTTGTTGTTTTTAAATCATTTTATTGGGGGCTCATACAACTCTTATTACAATCCATACATGTATCGTGTCAAGCACATTTGTATATCTGTTGCCATCATCATTCTCAAAACATTTTCTTTCTACTTGAGCCCTTGGTATCAGCTCATTTTCTACTGTATCCACCCACCCCCCACGAACCCTTGATAATTTATAAATTATTATTTTGTCATGTTTTACACTGTCCGTTGTCTCCCTTCAACCACTTTTCTGTTGTCTGTCTCCCAAGGAGGGGGTAGGTTATATGTAGATCATTGTCACCAGTTCCCCCTTTCTTCCCCCACCTCCTCCTTCCCCTCCTGGTATCGCTACTCTCATTGTAGGTCCTAAGGGGTTTATCTGCCCTAGATTACTTTTCTAGCTTTTATCTGTACCATTGTACATCCTCTGGTGTAGCCGGATTTGTAAGGTAGAATTGGGATCATGATGCGGGCAGAAGGGAGGAAACATCAACGAACCAGAGGAAGGTTGCACGTTTCCTCAGTGCTATACTACACCCTGATTGGCTCGTCTCCTCCCCATGACCCTTCTGTAAGAGGAAGTCCAATTGTCTACAGATGGGCTTTGGGTCCACACTCTGCACTCCCCCTCATTCACAATGATATGATTTTTTGTTCTGATGATGCCTGGTACCTGGTCCCGTTGATGCCTCGTGATCATACAGGCTGGTGTGCTTCTTCCCTGTGGGCTTTGTGATGCAACAATTAGTAACAGTGTCTTGTCAGCTAACATCAGGAGCCTATGCGCATGAAACAGAATTGGCAGAACTTCAAGTGAAAACAAGAGAAAAATTAGAAGCTGCCAAGAAGAAAACGAGATTTGAAATTGCAGAGCTTAAAGAGATATTAAAAGCAAGCCATGAAACTATAAATTGTTTTAAAAATTAAATCACAAAGAAAAAAATTTAAATCAGGAAACTTGAAGATATTCAGACAAAGGAGATATAAACAATTATGAGAAAAATTTGTAAAAATAGATTGGAAAAAAAAGGTGGACATAAAGCAAATGTTAAGTATATTAGAAGAACTACATGTACAGTTGCTGACCATGAATATCTGAGCAATGAGTCAAAGTATTTGTCCTAAGACAAAAGGAAACACAGAGGAAAGATCCCCATCCTGGCTATTTTATATCTGATGTGCCCAATAAGAGCTCAATGAATATAGTTTATGGATCCCGAAAAAAACAAAAAAAACCAAAAGATCACTAAAAAGACAGGAAAGATCAAAATGGATGTCAGAAGAGACTCTGAAACTTGCTCTTAAATTGTACAGTGACTAAGGCAAATGGAAGAAATGATGATGTCAAAGAGGTGAAGAAAAATTTTCAAAGGGCAGCTGGAGAAGACAAAGTAAAACATAATTAAATGTATAAAGGCCTGGAGTTAGAAAACCAAAATGGAAGAACACACTCAACATATCATAAACTGAAAGAACTAAAAAAAATTGCCATTTTAAAAGATTCTATGGGTCATAGATCAACTGATGCAGGAAGCATCAAGAGAAGATGGAAAGAATGCAGTGTATTCAACATGCCTCCATTTCAGGTGGTGGCATATGAGCAAGAACCAATGGTGCTGAAGGGAGAAAGTCAAGCTGCACTGAAAGCATTAGCCAAACAGAAGGCTCCAAGAATTGATGAACACCAACTGAAATGTTTCAACACGCTGATGAATCACTGAACGCACTCATTGATCTATGCCAGCAAATTTGGAAGACTGACTGGAAGAGATCTACATTTGTAGACATTCCAAAAAAGGTGACACATGCAAGTAAAATTTGCTGAAGATCATCTAACAATGGTTGCACAGCAGTACATTAACAAGGAGGCGGCAGAGGTTTAGGCAGATTCAGAAGAGGATGTGGATTAAGGGATATCACTACTGATGTAAGATGCATCTTGGCTCAAAGCAGAGAATATAAGAACGATGTTTATTTATGTTTTACTGACACTACTAAGACACATGGACCATAACAATCCATGGAAAGCCTTGAGAAAAATGGGCATTCTTGAACACTTCTTTATGTTCATGTGGACCTTGTACGTGGATCAAGAGGCAGTTGTGTGAACAGAACAAGGGAATAATGCTCGGCTTAAAATCAGGATGGTGGATGAAATAATAATAATTTATAAATTATCAAGGGTTTGTGGGGAATGGGTGGGAGGGAGGGGAAAATGAGGAGCTGATACCAAGGGCTCAAGTAAAAAGTAAATGTTTAGAGAATGATGATGGCAACAAATGTACAAATGTGCTTGACACAATGCATGGATGTATGGATTATGGTAAGAGTTATATGAGCCCCTAATAAAATGATTTTTAAAAAATCAGGAAGGTGTGAGTCAGATTTATGTCCTCTCATCATCAGTCACATGTCCCACTTTGGGCGGGACAGTCCCGATTTTTAACAATTTTTCCCGCATCCCGCAGCGTTTTAAAAAGTCCCGATTTTTGGAAAGAATGCACGACAAGCTAGGGTATACAGTTTTCGGCTGCCATGTGGCTACTTCGCCAGGATATGAGTTTTATCAATGGTGTCCCGCTTTACCAATGTTAAAATTTGGTCACCTTATAATTACACAATCTGTATGCTGAGGAAATAATCAGAGAAGCTGAATTATATGAAGAAAATGAGGCATTAGGATTGGAAGAAGGCTTACTAACAGCCTGTGACACTTCTTGCTTGCTGGAGGTGAGGACTTGAAGCACTTCTAATGATGATCAAGGACGGAAACCTTCAGTATGAATTGCAATGTAAGGAAGACCAAATTCCTCACAACTGAACCAATAGGGAACATCATGACAAATGAAGAAAAGCCGGACGTCAAGAATTTCATCCTGCTTAGATTCACAATAAAAGCTATAGAAGAGGCAGTCAAGACAACAAAGACACATTGCATTGCTTAAACTGTTGCACAAGACCTGCCTAATGTGTTGAAAAGGATGCTGTTTTGTGGACTAAGACAACCCTGCCCCAAGCCATGGTATTTTCAATTGCCTCATCTGCATGTGCAAGCTGGATATTGAATAAGGACGACTGAAGAAGAATCCATGAATTTAAATTACGGTATCAATGAAGAATAGTAAAAGTACCATGAAATCCTCCCTAAATAAACCAATATGTACGGGAAGAAGTACACAGCCAGGATGCTCCTTACAGGCAAGGATGGCGTGACTTCATCTCATGTACTTTGGACGTACTGCCAGGAGAGACTAGTCCCTTGAGAAGGACATCAAGCTTGGTAAAGCAGAGGGGCAACAAAAAAGAGTAGTAACCGTGACAAGATAGACTGCCACAGTGGCTGTCACAATGGGCTCAAACATGAGAACAGCTGTGAGGATGGCGAGGACCAGGCAGTGTTTCCTTCTGCAGTGACAGAGCCTCTGAGACAAGCCGTAACTCACTCTATGACATCTCAGAACAACATCATCAAATTTTCATTGATATTTTGTTGTATTATCCTTTAACTTCTAGTTGGTTTCACTTTCAAAATATATAAAGAACACATCATTTTTATATTATATTCTCTGTACTAAATTTATTATTGCATTCAAAGAATTTTCCAGATGACCACTTTATAATTAAAGTGAACAAAAATTAGAATTAACATAAATTCTACTTTACACTTAACTTTATCTAGCACCAGTGTGTATCTAAAGCCAAAATCTCTCCTAATTATTACTTAAAAATCAATATACCACAGAAAAACTACTGATATTCTGTCAATGCCTCACAATTTAACTGCAATTTGAATAAGAATATTTACCAAGAAAATGACTGATTTTTATGCAGAAATGCTTGGACTTTTCTTATATCTTATTTACATTCTTCTATTATGTTGACAATGAAATATTTTTAGGTTATTGACATATAGTTCTTACATCACACAGTCAACAGTTCAATCACTGCAGCATTTTACAAGCACCACCACCATTTTACAACGCTTTCTTCTGTCTTGTATCCTTCAGCAATTTTGCATGAGTACATCATTTTATCACCTCTAAAAGCATTTTTCAAATACTTCAATATGGAAAAAGTATTAAAATTTAGAACTCAAAGGTTAAACTCACATTAATCATCAATATATTTTGAAAATTTGAAGAAGCGCTAATTGTAGTGTTACTACTACATGTAATACTAATGCTGCTACCACAAAAGACCCAGGAATTAATGGTGACAACAAGAAAGGAATTACGGCTTTTATGCTTAGAGAATTTCATTACCGCCGTCTATCAAGGGCAGCCTACAGGGGTTCCAATGTCTACATCATCGTTTGGCTGAGGCAAACGCTAGAGGAGCAGCTTTCTGCAATGGGTAAGCAACACGGATTTTTCCAGATAGCGAGCTTTTGATCCTTGTGCTCCTGGACCACTTACTTAAATTTTTCAGCTAGTGTGTGCTTTAGGAATATCCACTCATTTAAAATTTCCAAACATCTCTACAACATCCCTCGTATTAACCGGAGAGAGGCATTTTGAAATAAATCAAAATTTCCAACACCTCACTATATTCAAGGGGGCTTCAAAAAGTTCATAGAAAAACACCATTATCTTTAAATTCCATTTTCAAACTTTTTGAAGCCCGTCATATATAATGAAAATCTCACATCGGTGCTATTACCAGTATAAGCGATTAACTGTATTAACTAGCATTAGGAAAAGTTTTCTTTCTAGGCATTATAATTTGCTCTAAAGACAAACAAAAGTAAAGAGTACTTGGATCAATACTTGTGTTTCTTACCAATATACAGGGACAAGTATAATCTTGTAAGGTACTCTTTCTAGTAGGCAGAGTAAGTCAATGAATGTACAGTTCAGCAAACAATTTAGCAGCAATAAACAGACTTGTTGATTCTTATGATTTACCTAATAACTTGATTGGTCTTGTCATTCACACCTGATTTACAATTCTGAATTAATTCAATTTAGTTCTAGATTTTTATTTTAAGAACTTGGAAATCAGCTCTACATTTAATATGCAAATATCTACTATTCAATCTAGTCTCTAAGTTTGTTTCTAAGAACTTAAAGTCAAAAACCCAACAAATTTTCCTGTTTCAAACTCTGTCTGACTCTAAATTCTGTCACCTTTAATGTTACATAGCTGTGGGTGCACTTAAATCTCAAGTGTTCAGCTAGTCTTAGCTGAGTTAAAAATGACAGCTCTTAGGTTTGTCTCTGACTTCCTCTGCTATGCTCTGCTTATTGCAGGAAACTGTACAGTAGAACCCCGCTACTCAACTACATCACTATTGACATCATCGGATTTCGATGCAAAAGGTCGAGAAAATTTTGCATTGGAGCTGGAACAAAACATCGGAATCTGACCCAACGCACGTTGATTTTTGTAAACAAAAGCAGTTCATGTTTTGGTCATTTGGCGTTGGTTGGAGTTGTTAGTACACATTGTTTAAACCTTTTGTGACTGTGTTTCAAGCATTTTGCTATAATTTTCTTAGTTTTGTGGCTTTTTTGTACTGTTTTTAGATAAAAAACATGGGTCATATGAGTTTTTTTTAAAAGAACCTTCAATATTGAAGATGAATTTAGCAAACCCTTTTAGAAAAGTTAAGGAAACACCAACGACAGACCACATTAGACTGATTTTTTCTCTTAGAGAAAGCTAGCCCGGTCCTAGTGAAAAAAGGCAAGAAGGGGAAAAACTCCTAAGAAGCAGCTACCAGTTGATTTTATAGAAAGGGATTCCCCTTCCAAACACTACTCTCTCTCCATACCTCTGTCTCCACAGCCATGGCCATAGATCTAGATCCTCATCAATCTCAAGGTAGGGCCATACTGTAGTAGTTAAGAACTTTCGTTAAATGTTGTGTTTCTTATTTAAATTATATTATTTAACTCTGAACTTACTTTGAAATTTCTGTGTAATGTTTTGTATAAAAAGCCAGGTTTAGGGTAAAAACGTCGTGGTTGAGAATGGCTTCCTCCATTTTTGGTTATTTTTTTAATGGGAAAAATTAATTTGGAACTTGACTGCATCACATCTTGACGCTCCTTCCAGAACGGGTTAGTGACGAGGTCTGGGGTTCTACTGTATTTCTAGGTTCCTTTCGGAGACAGGTTCTCCTCCTCTAAGACCCTCAGACCCTTTCTCTGGGGACCCAGCTCCAGAGGCAGCCCCCCCCCTCTGCATTTGTTATATCCTCTCTTCCTAAGCATGGCAATAGGCCTCTGATTATGCTAATCTGATTTGCTTTAGTAGCCTGTTCGATCTTTTCTCTACAGTTCTATCATTTGTATATTCTCTGTACAAAATTCCATTCATTTGAAACCTATAAAAAGGGTTTCTGGATTTTTGTTGGCTGGATCTTTCTGATGCATATTCAGAATTGTTGGGTATTAAGAATTAAGGAAGGTGGGGTAGAGAGAGGGGGAATCGATCACAATGATCTACATATAACCCCTTCCCATGGGGATGGACAACAGAAAAGTGGGTGAAGGGAGACAATGGTCAGGATAGGACATGAAAAAAAATTGATAAATTATCAAGGGTTCACGAGGGAGGAAGGGTGAAAAAATGAGAAGGTGATGATAGCAAGGACTCAAGTAGAAAGAAAATGTTTTGAAAATAATGAAGGCAACAAATGTACAAATGTGCTTGACACAATGGATGAAAATGTATGGATTGCAGTAAGAGTTGTACAGGTCCCAAATAAAATGATTAAAAAACAAACAAAAAAACTCCTCACCACCATTATATGCAAAATTTTGGGGAACTGAAATACCATCTGTTTTACTTACCTGTTGACTACTACAATTCTAATAAAAATTTGAAAACCCCCCACCAAAAAAATATATGTATAGAATTAAGAATTGCTGGATATTATTTTTAAAAAAATGAACTTTAGGTTTAAATACATACATAATATATTCTAACAAAGAAAAAAATGTTAATTTATACGCTTTCTCCTTTATGTAAACATTTAAGGAATGTTATTTGGAAAGTAAAATACTAGAAACTCAGGATACAGAGATTTTATAATTATAACTCAAGAAAAGCCTCCAATGTATTATCTGAGAAGCGCATCTCAGAAAATAAAGTTGAACTTTTAAAACTAGTTCTCAGTCCTTCATACAACTAGAAGCAGCAACAACAAAATGGAAAAATTAAAGGTTTTATAATTTCTAAATCTAAAACAATGTGCTCTTATTCATTTAATATTATAATGCTTTGATATTAGTGATTTATTCTAATTATCTTTTTTTTACATTAGGGGCTCACACAACTCTTATCATAATCCATACAAATACATTCATCAATTGTGTAAAGCACATCTGTACATTCTTTGCCCTAATCATTTTCGAAGTATTTGCTCTCCACTTAAGCCCTTTGCATCAGGTCCTCTTGTTTCCCTCTCCCTCCCCACTCACCCCTCCCCTCATGAGCCCTTGATAATTTATAAATTATTATTTTGTCATATCTTGCCCTATCTGGCGTCTCCCTTCACCCCCTTTTCTGTTGTCCATCCCTCAGGGAGGAGGTCACATGTAGATCCTTGTAATCGGTTCCCCCTTTCCAACCCACTCACCCTCTACTCTCTTAGTATCGCCCCTCACACCAGATCCTGAAGGTATCATCCACCCTGGATTCCCTGTGCCTCCAGCTCCCATATGCACCAGTGTACAACCTCTGCTCTATCCAGACTTGCAAGGTAGGAGGAAAGCTGTATTCTTCATCGGTGCTACGTCGCACCCTGACTGACTCATCTCCTCCCCTAGACCCCGCTGTGAGGGGATCTCCAGTGGCCGACAAATGGGCCTTGGGTCTCCACTCTGCACTTCCCCCTTCATTCACTATGGTAAGGTT
The DNA here is from genome assembly GCF_050624435.1 of Tenrec ecaudatus. Taxonomy (NCBI): domain Eukaryota; kingdom Metazoa; phylum Chordata; class Mammalia; order Afrosoricida; family Tenrecidae; genus Tenrec; species Tenrec ecaudatus. The sequence continues at coordinate 125,495,638 of NC_134530.1, read as the reverse complement.
TTTGGGTTTTTTTTTTATGATGCCTTATACCTGATCCCTTTGACACCTCGTGATCGCATAGGCTGATGTGCTTCATCAGCTTCCTTCACCACATTTGCTTATGCACCCCTTTGTCCTTGGCGATCGTATCATGAAGGTGTGCAGCCAATGATATGATTTTTTGTTCTTTGATGCCTGATAACTGATCCCTTCGGAACCATGTGATCACACAGGCTGGCGTGTTCTTCCATGTGGGCTTTGTTGCTTCTGAGCTAGATGGCCGCTTGTTTATCTTCAAGCCTTTAAGACCCCAGACACTATCTCTTTTGATAGCCGGGCACCATCAGCTTTCTTCACATTTACTTGTTCACCGCTTTGGCTTCAGAAGTTGTGTCGGGAGGGTGAGCATCGTAGAGTGCCAATTTAATAAAAGAAAGTATTCATGCATTAAGGGAGTGCTTGAGTAGAGGCCAAAGGTCCTTCCGCCACCTTAATACTTAACCAATAAATATAGACACATAGATCTATTTCCCCATCCTCTTATATATATTTGCATGTACATGTCTTTGTCTAGACCTCCATAAATGCCCTTTGACTCCTAGCTCTTTCCTCTATTTCCCTTGACTTTCCTCCTGCCCCACTATCATGCTTCGTCCCCACCTGGGTTACAGCTATACCTCTTCTTTACGTTACCTTACCCTTGATCATTCCCTACCAGGCCTGCCACTTCCCCCTCACCACCAATTTGGATCCCATGTTGTTCCCTTGTCCCTGGGTTAGTTAACACCACTTCCTTACCCCCCACCACCCCCTATCCCAAGTCCCCCGGAACTGTCAGTCCCATTGTTTTCCCTCCAGATAGTTCATCCAGCCTATCTTATTTAGACATCTAATTATCTTTATATAAAGAATTCTTTTAAAGTGTCAATTTCTAACCACCACCAATCTTTAAGATTGTTGAACCAAAATATCAGTCATTCATGATCTGATTTCTTCTGTATGAGGTCAATGTAAACATGGTATATGTAAAAAAAAAAAGGTCACAGGACATTCTTATTTTATAATAAATAAGGCAATGGCTAAAATAAATAAATAAAGCATCAATTTCTGTTACACTGAAACAATGTCTATTTTTTTAAAGAACGTTCTTTAGCAGATACGTATACTTTTCAATCATTCTAAAAATAATGTGTGAAATAAAATCATTTGGACACAAACTACAAATGGAAATGTTAACTTACCTCTTCAGATTTCTTCTTTAACTGCTTTTCAAACTTTTCTTTATTTCCCTCCAATTGATTCAAATGCAAAGCAAGTTCTTCCTTACAAATTTCCAGTGCTGAATCTAGCTGTCTTACCTAAATAAGCAAAACATTTTTAAAAGATAAGCAAATTATACTACTTGTGATTAAGTGCTTAATACTATACAGATTAATCTCCTAATTTTATTCACTGCTGCAAATATTGAGTACATAGTCCTAGTTGGTATATAGAATGTTATAAAGGAATGAATTTACTGAGAAAAAAAATAAATTCTTTGTTGGAAACCAGAGAACACAATTCTGAGGCAGAAACAGGAGCTGAACAAGTACAGGAGGACATCTTGGAACAAGAGTGTGTTCAGGGGCAAATTATGGTGAAAAGAATGGTGACGCTTTCAGAACTTAGGGTGTCAATCAAAAGCACGCATTCACAGAAGACAGCATTTGGGAATAAAGTTGGCAAGATAAACAGGGTCCAGTTGTTAAAAACCTGTAGACCAAACTAAGTAATACCCTTGCTTAAAGTAGAGAGTAGTCTTTAAGTCTTCCTTACACCTCCTTAAACAAGAGACATAGTAAAGTCAACACAAAATGGTGTATAGGGGTCAGTGATGCTAAGGTATAAATAGTCTGAATAGAGAGAAATCACAAAGAAAATGAACCTATTTCAATCCAGGGGGACTAGAAAAGGACTGCCTTTGTTGTGCGTGTCAGGAAGGCAGCAACGTAATTGTATTCAAGTGTGCATGCAACTTCAAATGCTTTCTTCTACCTTAATATTAAAGGACAAGTGAACAAAAAGCAACCAGGTTCATTTTCCCACAAAAATGTTAGTTCCAAGGTCACCCTGGCATACATGTTCCATATCCCATTTGTGAAGATAAGCCATGCCTTGCTCCATTCTTTTCCTTATTGTAATTCTGAGCTTCTTAGGAGAGGATATCCCGCCCGCCCCCCCACCCTGTCTTAATGCAAAAAGCATTCTAATAAGTAGTCTTGAAACTTCCAAGAAATGTCTGTAAGGAGGAAAAAGTTCTCTTTTGTCAATACTAATTTACATAACAAAATTATTCTTATAATTCTTATTTCTAAAACTATAAATCTTATAAGACACCCAGACTTATAAGACTGTCCCTCCAGCCTCTAAAGTGGCATTAAATACACACTCACACTCTCTCTGTGATTCTGAATGACTGCCTTTTAAAAATAATTTGTTCACTTGGTAATAATTTTTAAGTTAACATTTATTAACATCTTCTATGTACAGTAAAAAATATATACATATATCTGACACTATCAGAATATCACTACCTAAGCACTATCATTGTAATTACTGATTCAAGTGTGAATTCTAGATTAGTTACACAAGTATTGAAGAACAGGGACTTCACATTACCTCAAAAAATCACGCCGTATTTATTCATTACAAAGGGAAAAAAAGGTTTCCTTAACATGACGTGACGGGGCAATCACCATCTTAAATAAGGTGTCAAGACTGATCTTGCTAATAATGAGGTAGTCTGACATTGTGTGCCTCCTGATGTGAAGATATGGGCCAAATATATTATACCCTATAGTGTTCTTGTTAGCATGGACTGAAGGGAGTGGGTAAGAGATGACAAAATAATAATTAATAAATTATCAAGGGTTCATGAGGGCGGGGAAGCAGGGAGGGAGGGGGGAAAATGAGCTGATACCAAGGGCTCATACATAAAGGAAATGTTTTAAGAAAGATGATGGCAACAAATGTAGAAATGTGCTTGACACAATGGGTGGATGCATGGATTGTGATGAGTTGTACGAGCCCCCGATAAAACAATTAAAGAAAAAAAACCCTGAGAATCAACAAAAAAAAGAAAAAGGCAGTAAGTTGGAGAGTCAAATGCAGCATGCGAACTACATTCAAGTCCTAGATTGGAGAAGGAAATAAAGAACAAGCATAGCAGTACTTCTCAAACTTGAAAGTGCGTGCAAATCAGCTTGATATGTCATTGAAATACAGAATCTAACTGAGTAGCAGGGCCAGCATTAACAGAGAGGCCCAGAGGCGCCCACGCTCAAGGCATGCATGTGCCAGAGCTTCACTCGGAGAGTTAAGGTTCTTCTCATTTCTGTCCCAGACATCTAGCTTGCCTCACATTCTGTAATTCTAACAAGCTGCCAGGTGATGCGGATGCAGCTAATCCATAGACCATACTCCCCGATAAAGTGTAGGTGAATGCTTTGACAGCTCCCTGGGATCACCAAAGGGTGCTCTGGGAAGCACTGCCATTAACTGTATTTTGTGGACATAAGGCTATAAAAATACTTCTTGATAATTGGGGAAATGACAGTATAAACTCTGAATAGAACATTACTATTAAATTCCTCTAGGGTCCTAATAATAGTGTGGTCCTAGAGGAGATTCAAGTTTAAGAATTAAAAGTGTTAAGTGCTACTTAACTCAAGGCCTTCAAATGGATTTCAAGTCAGAGAGGCATGTAGGCAAGAGTAGAACTGTTTCCTACTGTTTGTAAGACCATAAAATGATTACAAGAGCAGACAATCTCATCTTTTCCCCAAGGAGCAGTAGGTGAGTTTGAACTGATGACCATGCAATCAACTTGTAATCCATTATACCACCAGGACTCCTTGTAAACTGTTACAACATCTGCAATGTCCTCCCAAATGGTTTGACAAAAGGAAAGTGTGTTTGTGTATGTATGTGCGTGTGTGCACATGCTCGAAAGCAGAGAGAGAAATTAAATGAAGTAGGCAGAAATTATCAGTGAATGCAGATGAAAGAACAGTACTCAGTCATGCCTTATATCATTTTTTCAGTTTTGTGGGTTTAGAATTTTTCAAAGTAAAAATTAATTTAAAAGGACTAATCAGTTAAAATTAGTAATTTTTAAAATATCTACAAAATGTGTTGGATATTCTTATTTGAACAAAGTATTTTTGAGTCTGAGTTCACTGTATACAAACCATATACAGATGAAGGGTGAAGGAAATGAAAACAAAACCTATTATTACTCTGTGAACCAAAGGTATTCACAGCCTGGGCAGTCAGGGAGTGTTGAAGGCCTTCTTTTATCCCTTTGTAGTACTTACTGTTGAAGACTTTCTTGGGGAAAGAAAAAAAGAAATCCAGAGTGGAAAACAAAACAAGAATGAAGTGAGTAAATACAATCTTTAAGAAGAACATTCTCAATTTTCTATTCAACAGGTAACAATTTGTTTAGTTTATGAGTTTTTTGTTATATAGAACAGAATTTTCCCATCAGTCTTTAGTTCTCATTAGAACCAGCTGCGAAGTCATAGTGCATCTCATGGTGTATCAGAGAAGCACTGTACTCCAGACTTTTCACTGGCTGAGTTTTTAAGTAGGCTGACCAGGCCTGTCTTCCAAGGTGCCTCCAGGTACACTCGGACCTCCAATTTTTCAGTGAGCAGCCAAGCACATTAATCATTTGCATTACCCAGGGACTCCAAGCTCTCATCAGTCACACTGTTACAAGTGATGCAGCTTTAAAATGAGAGTTAAAATTTTCCTGCAGTTCCATGATGCTCACCTATGGGGAACCACACTGGAGACTCAGGGGCAGGATTCTCCTGGTCTGACCCCACCACATAGAGACAAAACACTAAAGGAATATGGTAGAGCAGTGGGGGGAGCAGAGCAGGGAACTCCCGAGAGAGTGCAAAGGACAGACTTTAGGGCCAGCGCATGGGACCCCATCGGACTCGACGGGAGGACACTCCTAGAGGTCAAAAAACAGACCTTGTTCTATTTACAGGTTTTCTTTTTTAAAATAATTTATTTATTTATTTGGTCAATGGTTTTCTTTGTTGTTGTTGTATTCTCTTTTCTCGCTTTGTCTTGTTATGACTTGTTTTTTGTGCATATTATCTCTGCAGGTCTATCTAGATAAGATAGGCTGGATGAACAATCTGGAGGAGAAAACAATGGGACCGATGGTTCGGGGGGGGGCATGAGAGAGGAGGGGGGGTAAAGGAGGTGGTATTGACCAACTCAGGGACAAGGGAACAAGAAGTGATCCAAAATTAGTGGCAAGGAGTGTGTAGGAGGCCTGGGGAGGCTTGATCAAGGGCAACGTAACCGAGAGAAATTACTGAAACCCAGATGAAGGCTGAGCATGATCGTGAAACAAGAGTAAAGTAAAAGGAAATAGAAGAAAGAACTAGGAGGCAAAGGGTATTTGTAGAGGTCTAAATACAGGCATGTACATATGTAAATATATTTATGTAGGATGATGGGGAAATAGATCTACATGCATATATTTATAGGTTTAGTATTAAGATAGCAGATGGACATAGGACCTCTGCTCAAGTATTTACTCAATGCAAGAACACTTTGTTCTATTAAACTGGTATTCCATGATGCACACCTTCTCAACATGATCACTGAAGACAAATGGGTGCATGAGCAAATGTGGTGAAGAAAGCTGATGGTGCCGGTTATCAAAAGATATAGTGTCCGGGATCTTAAAGGGTTGAACATAAACAAGCAGCCATCTAGCTGAGATGCAACAAAGCCCACATGGAAGAAAGCACACCAGCCTGCGTGATCAAGAGATGTCAATGGGATCAGGTATCAGGCATCAAAGACCCAGAACAAAAACTCATATCAATGTGAATGAGAGGGAGTGCAGAGTGGAGACCCAAAGCCCATTTGTAGACAATTGGACATCCCCTTACAGAAGGGTCAAAAGAGACGAGTCAGTCCGGGTGCAGTATAGCACAAATGAAACATACATCTTTCCTCTAGTTCTTTAATGTTTCTTCTCCCCCACTATCATGATCCCAATTCTACCTTACAAATCTGGCTAGACCAGAGCATGTACATGAGTACAGATAAGAGCTGAAAACACAGGGAATCCAGGACAGACAAACCCCTTAAGACCAATAATAGGAGTAGCGATACCAGGAGGGGAAGGAGAAAGCAGGGGTGTGTGGGGGGGGGGGCAACTGAGCACAATGATCTATATATAACCTCCTTCCTGGGGGATGGACAACAGAAAAGTGGGTAAAGGGAGATATCGGTCAGTGTAAGATATGAAAATATAATAACTTATAAATGATCAAGAGTTCATGCGGGAGGGAGGGAGGAAAAAGAAATGAGCTGATACCAAGGGCTCAAGTAGAAAGAAAATGTTTTGAAAATGATGGCAACAAATGTACAACTATGCTTGACACAATGGACGTATTATGGATTTTGATAAGAGCTGTATGATTTAAAATAAATAAATAATATAGACTACAAGGAGCCTTGGTGGAAAAATGGTTGAGCCACAAGGGTTGGCAGATTGAACCTTCCAAGCAGCTCTTTGAGGGAAAGAGCTGTATCTATTTCTGTAAAGATAACATATGTCACAAGGGGCCACTATCAATACCCACTATCAACTTGTGCACACAACAACCAAAGGTCAAAATCAATAGCTAAAATAATACTCATGCTATTCTCAATTGAGTATCTCAACTGATCCTTAGACTTAATTCTCACTCTGACCCTTGTCTAGGGTGTTATTTCCCCAGTTTTACAGATGAAGACACTTGTGTTCAAAAAGCATATGGAATCTGGCCAAGGTTGTAGCAAGTTAGTAAGCACGCTGAAGCCAGATCTCAACTGAAATCAGTTTAGCATCAAAGCCCAGGTTTTTAACCATGAAAATTTACTAAAAAAGAAAATTTACTAATAGCCAAATCATATTTTACCCAGAAACTCCGGCTTCATTCTTCAGTTAATCTTACAGTAGAATTAGTAGAAGGAAGTCAAACAGAGCTAGTTTTTGTTTCACGTCCCTTCATTTCCTGTTAATTCTTTAGTGGCTACTTTGACAAGCAGCGATTCTAGTTGAAGCTTAAAAAGAAAATTAAGGGTAAAAATAAAGAGGCTAGTCTATAAACTAGAGAGGTAACTATTTAAATGTATAATTTGTGAAAATATATTGCTCAAGTCAATCATTTAGCTCTTAATGGTCTTTGTGATTTTTTTAGACAATTATCATTAATAAGAAAAGTAAGTGCTAGCATACTAACCTTTATTGTTTCTTCAGACACTTGGTTCTGTAATGCTTTCAAAGCTTCATCTTTCTTCGTATTTTCCTTTTCCATTTCCTGAAAGCACACAGATTGGTTGAAAAATATTTAAGTACAGACAGAAACATTTTACATTAGTAACAAGGCTCTTACTAAACAATTAATGATTTAATAAGAAGTAAAGGTGTTAGAGAAATAGAAATTTTAAATTAGTCAGCTTCTGAATAGTATTTTTATAAAGATAGTTTTACCCCTTTGCTTTCTGTCAAGAGTCTATCTAGCGACTCAAGATGATGATGTTTGCATATGATATCTTGTTGCAACAAGGACATTGTTTTTTCTTGTTCTTTAAACTGTTGATCTTTTTTCTCAAGTTGAGCTTCAAGCTAAACATAAAAACAAGATTAATCTTCCAATTTTGAAATACACAAACAATAATACAAATGAACCTACCACTGATCTTACATAAACTTTAACATCTTGCCAAATTTCCTTCAGTTTTCTGCCTTTTAGAGAAGAAATTAAGTCACATGTCTACTGGTTCATTTTTCCCTTACTCAACTACATGATGAAATTGGTCTGTATCACTCTCTGGTGGGTGTCATCCTCATATTTTTTTTTTTTGGTGTGAGGTTTTAATATATATATATATATATATATATATATATATATATATACACACATATACGAATATTATGTCATTTTTCTGTTCTGAATATTAACATAAAAACAATATCAACGATGCTGTAAATCTTGGCCCCTTGCTTTTATGACTCAGTATTGTTTTAGAGCTTCACGTTGATAAACGAGGCTCTAGTTCATTTATGTTTGTGACAGCATAATGGTTCCTTGTAAGAACAGTTTCTTCAATCCTCTCTCTACTCAGGCACAATTAGGTTGTTTCTGCTTCTTCACTATTATGATAAATATTGCAGTAACATCCTTTGTACGTGTCTCTTTAGGCACACGTGTAAGAGTTTCTGCAGTGTAGACCACCTAGAAGTGGAATTTCAGGTTGCAGACAGACTATAGACATTTCCGACTTGACTTCCGTATCTTTAAAGCGCATTAATTTATACCTTCACTAGCAATGTATAAAAAAGTCTTGCTTTCTATAGCTTCACCAACAATTGGTATTATAAAGCTTACAAAAAACTTTTATGATATAAAATTTTTAATTAAAGTAGCGTGCATGTGCACACACGTGTGTGTACACAAAGACACATATATGCAAACAAGAATACTGTAGACAAATACACATATACACCATTGTGGTACAATGAATTACTTAATAAAGCACTTGAAGTCCTGCAGGATCATGGGACTCCCACAAAATGACTGCGTGGGCTATGCAAGTAGATTGCTGTAGCCCACCAAGGGGATTGGCCAGTCTGCTAACACTACAGATAAGATACATGGAACATTAACAAATGTGTAATTGTACTAAAAACAAAACAAGGTCACATGGAACACTTGTGAGGATAGGGTTGTTCAAAAAGGTGTAAGGACCTCTAATAAAGGAATTGGTCAATTCTGGCATCCCATTGGGCTTAAAAAAGAGCCAATCCCTGTAGGAGAAGGAAGGACCTGAATGCTATCACGATGAAAGAGCCAGGAGCAGTGCATTTCCTTTGGATGCAGGACTGTACACTAAGAACTTCCTAGATCTACGGGCAGAGAGCTGTAACACTGAAGATGGCACGGGCTGCAGCAAGGGCAGCAGTAGAACTAGGAGACAGGGCGCAAGGTGGGATTCCTAATCAGTGGAGCTAGCAGCTCCAGGGAACAGAGCAAGGGAGCTGAGCTCCCTTAGGCTGGGTCTTACTGGGAGTATGAAGTGTCTCCAGGAACTTACTGGTAAAAGCTAAAATGCTTTATAACCCTTGCCTGAGTAGAAGCAGAGCACAGGCCCAGAGGCCAATGCTGAGAGAGGACTGTCATAGGGCAAGGCTGAGAAGCAGCTATCTGATGGAAGAACTGACCCTGCACTGTAACCTACTACTTCCCCAATAAAGAGTCCTGTGGAGCAGGGGTTACATATTGGGTTGCTAACTGCAGATCACTAATTCAAACCCCCAACTGCTTCCCAGGATAAAGATGAGGCCTTCTGCTTCCACAGATAATACAGTTTCAGAAACCCAAAGGGGCAATTCTACTCTGTCCCATATATTTTCTCAAAGGATACAAGGTAAGCACAGGGGTGTGTTAGCCTGGGCACTTTAGAGAAACAACTCCACAGAAACTCATGTATAAGAGAGAGCTTTATATAAAGGTTAAGTGCACATCAAGAAAACGTCCCAACTCAGTGCTGCCCAAGCCCACAAGTCCAACATTAGCCCATTAACCCATATGTCCGACACAAAGCCGAATCAGTGAACATGGAAGCATCTCAGTGCTGGCAGGGGTCTCCACACAGCTGCTCCAGCACCCAGGGTGGCCCATTCCGTCTTCTTTGTCATCTCAGAACTTTTCAAAAAATACTTAAAAGGAATGCGATTTGAGTCCTTTGAGGATGCAAAAGTTCTGCCTTGATAGAGTGTAAATCAGAGTGCAGAATTCTTTGTGGGAAGGCTGAGAGAGCGAGAAACACTGCCTTCAAAAACAGTAAATAAAACAGAAACACTGTTTTCAGAGTGTACTGACCTAGATGAAGGATACACCGAGAAACAGTAAAGGACATCCTGCTTCCTAAAGTAGAGGGGAGCAAAAAAGACCCTCGACAAGGTGCACTGACAAGGTGGCTGCGACAATGAATGCAAGCACAACTATTACCAGGGTGACACAGGACTGGGCAGTGTTTTGTTCTGTTGTACATGACGTTGCTATGAGTTGGAACTGACTCAATGGCTTCTAATAACATGATTTTGTAGTATTGTTTTTTACTTACCCTCATATGTGAGAGCCTTATTTTGGTAATCTTCCATCTCCTCATCTCTATTTCTTTATGAAAAAGCTACTCTCACTCTAACTTTGTTACCCTGTAAGCAATGTGTTGTTTACATCACTGGCTACTTTCAAGACATTTTGTTTCTAATTTTTGTCACAGATTTTTGTATGTCAAGAAGTGGCAGTGATTTTCTTTAATTTGGATCATCTTAAATTTCTGAATTTCTTTCCCCAAGTTTTGTTGTTGCTGTCAGGTGCCATCGAGTTAGTTCTGAGTCACATCGACCTTATGCTCAACAGAACCAAGCACAGCCCAGGCCTGAGCCATCCTCCCAACTTCTATGCTTGAGACCACTGTTGCAGCCACTGTGCCAGCCCATCTCACCCTGGCACTTCTCTCTTTTGCTGTCCCTCTGCTGACTAAGCATGACGTCCTTCTCCAGTGCCTTGTGTCTCCTGGCAACGTGTCCAAAGTACCTGAGCCAAAGTCTCACTACGCTTCCCTCTAAGGAGCTTTCTAGCTGTACTTCTTCCAGGACAGATTTGTTTTTCCAACTGGCAATCCATGATACTTTCAAGTTTACCAAGTTAAACTTCAAATTTTAGTTAGACAGCACCAATTTCATTATTCTCTCCGCTGAGACTCTCATGGCAAGGATGCTAAGTCCTTGCAGTTCTGTTCATTTTCTCCCCAGATCTTCCCTTCTCTCTTGCCCACACAAGATAATTTCTATGGCTCTATATTCAAGTTCACTGACTCTCTTCTTGTGAGCTTCATTTTTCTGGCAAGCCTACCATAATTACCTATTTTTATTTATAAAGTCTCCCTATGTTTTTGGTCTTACATCTTGTTTCACTTGTTTTTTTTTTACCTTTACTTTTAACACAAGCATAAGAGTGCTCCTACTCTGTTTTCCTCCCTCTCAACCAATCCACAAGCAATTGACATCTCTAATAGAAGACAGTCCACACAATAAATATTATTTGTCACTATTTTTTCAGTTTTTTGATTCTTCGTCTATAGAATAAAAAAATATGGTCTAGTAATTTCTAAGGTTCTTTTCGGCATTTGTTTGTTAAGTATGCATTGGGCTGCTACCTACAAGGTCAGCAGTTCGAAACGACCAGTCCATTCCAAGGGGAAAAGATGAGGCTTTCTACTCCGGTAAAGATCTACAGTCTTAAAAACCCACTGGGGCAGTTCCATACTGTTCTGCAGACCATATATCTTACTCTTTCAATCTGCTTTTCCATTTCTTTATGCTGTTCAAGATGAATCTTCTTTGCTTTTTCAAAAGCTAAACAAATTTTCTCATGCTCTGTATTGATATTGGTTTCTAGACTTCTTATCTTTTCAGTCTTCTCCTAGAAACAAAAAAAATTTCAAGAAAATATTTGAGAAGGGTTTCCATGTAGTCATGAGTACATTTGTCAAATATTACATTTATCATACTCTTCTTTAAAGAACCACAGCAATGAATAATTCAAACTAGTAGAACATTTAAATATTTATAATATAGCCAAAATTTATATTTTAAAATATTTTATTAAATTTTAAAATTAAATCTTTTAAAATGAAAATACAGAGACACTATCAAAGGGCTATTTCCTGCAACTTGAATAAATATGTAAAAACTTGAATAACAACTTTCCATACAAATGTAGAAACAAAATGAAAAACAAATAATCAAAATAGTATATACTTTCTCCCTTGGTGTGGTAGTTACATAATCTGTTGTCAATTTGAGACTTAAGAGTGAAGGGGTGGAGTTTAGCCTGCCAATACAAGTCACAGCAAGAAGACCTCATTTGGAAGCACTGAGGAGATAAATAGCTCGCTGGAGGTGGGACACAGACTCACTCCCTGAAAGGCATTCCTGTTGGCAAGCCACATGGAGCTATACTGATGGAGCCTGCGGCTTCGAGGTGGAGGAGCCACATGGAGACCCACACCAGCGCTAAGATGCACTAGATCCACAAGACTTTCCACACAGTGGCCTGTGAACTTCCTGCACTCCATGTGATTGCATGGAACTACACTAGTGCCCTGAGATGGAGGGACCACAGGAAGACCCCTGCCAGCACTGAGATGCCTCTACCTCCACTGGATCCATAAGACTTTCCGCCCACTGGCCTGTGATCTTTCTGCATTCGGCATCATTGCATGTGTTGCGTGAGTCTGAAGAGGACTTTACCGACTGGTACTAGACATATGGGTTAATATCAGACTTTTGGACTTGATCTGGAGTGGGCTGGGATGTTTTCTTAATGTACAATTACTCTTCACATAAAGCTCTCTCTTACACACATGAGTACCTCTGGATTTGTTTCCCTAGTCCACCCAGACTGACACACTAGTATATTTTTAATGACACTAAAACAACATGTTTTAACAAATTAAGTGATAAAAGTCATACTATATTTGAAGTGAAAAAAAGAGTATGCTTACCGTAAGTTCCTGTTCTAGTTCTGCATTCTTTGCAGCAATACAGGAATAAGCAACAATTTTTTCTTCTAGCTGCTTTTCTAGTGTCAAAAGTTGAGAGCATTTCTTTGTCATCTGAAAATAAAAATAAATTTTTAAAATACTTTTTATAAGTAATGACTTTTAACCCTAAAATCAATACTTGCTACTCTTTTCCAAGTTCAAACTATGTCTAGATAAATTGCATAAATTTATGGTAACAAATATTTAGGACACAAGGTGAATATAACCTTTGGATTGACATAATTATAAGTACTTTTAAAAATAAGTAACAAATTATAAGAAAAACAAAGGATGAGGGCTAGAGTAGAGATATGGTATGTGTTTCATTTACTGCATAGTTAAGTAATTTTATTCAGACTTCATTCTCCAAATAAAATTGTACTTGAATCTATTTTTTTAACAGTAGCTGTGTTAAAAGTCTAAAATTCATCTAAAAATGTTACTGGCAGTAATATCTGTTCTTATCCCACAGATTTTTTCTTAAGTCTTGGCTACAGACTTCAAGATGAGAAATCATACATTTAAAAAGTGACCCCAAAGATGTGGAGGAGCCTCTAGTTTAAAAGTTGAATATATTTATATATAGTCTGAGTCACAATTACCTGAGATATCCTTGTCCTGGCTCAATAGAAATAGAAACCAGATCGTCACAAAACATGAATTAGTCCACAGACTATCTGTATCATAGTCACATATATTATCTAAAAACGGTTCCTAAGCCGTACTCTTATCTATTGAACTGTTAGAATGGAACCCAGAGCTAACACATTTAATAGTTTTCACAAGTGATAGTAATGGTTGCTAAAACTCATTTACTACTATATCATTACCTACATAATTGAAATCCTCTTACTACAGTGCTTCTTTTCTTCTAACTCATAAGCTAAAGTCTTTAGTTATAAAGGTGTATTAGTCATATTAATTCATGCTGCAGAAGAATGCAATGAGGTGATAGTTCCACCAAATTTGAGCTCGTTGGCCAATAAAGAGTACTCTCCTACTTTAGGTTAAAATCCAAAGGTTTCCAAAAACAATTTTTAATGAATTTGTATCTAACATAGTATAGTTTTTTTAAAAAAAGAAACTCATAAATCAGGACTCATACAAAATTTACAAAACCTTTTCACCTGTCTCAAAATCTAGAACATACACACAGCTAATTCCAAGCTTACTTCACTTTCCAGTTTGCTAGAATTTGAAGCTTTCTCTAATAGCTCCTCTTGAATCAGCTGAAATTGGCTAGTTCTGTGGGCCATGTCAACCTTCAAATCAGAATTCTCAGCTTCTATTTCCATCAACTTTGTACGCAGTTCTTCTATTCCAGCCACAAGTCTTTGCTTTTCTCTTTCATAATGTTTGCTGTGACCTTTTGTACTGTCTGTTAATACACATAAAAGGAACAAAAATCTATTTTAACAGTTGACTGAAGTAATCATCAAGTTTGGTTTCTAATTTAAAGAATATAAAAGGAAGGAGAATGAGAAAGTCAACAATAACAGCATAATTTAAAAACACGCAAAATACCGTATCTTCTAAAATAGAAACACAAACATGGGAATAAATTCTGCACTCTTCTAAGCAGCTGGAAAATGAGCCTTTGTATAAGTATTTTAGGAGTTATTCACCACCTTTTAAAATTCCAAAAAAGTTTTTAATAGAAACCAACACAAAAAATTCTTTTAAATGATGCTGTTTCTTTACACGAAGTTAATAAAAATTTGAAGACGATTTTGGTGTAACATAAGTAGATACAGCCCTAGTGGCCTAGTGTTTTTAGTGCTGGGCTCTTAACCATGAGTTCCAGCAGTTCAAAACCACTAAACACTCTGGGGGAGAAAGAGAACAATTGCCTGGGAGCAATAACTCAAACAACTCCCAGGAACCTCCCCAGGTTAAACATCGAATCACATAAGTCCTCACAAGGCTAAGTAGATAGACCTCACTTAATACATACAAACTCAGTAGAGTCCAGAAGATTAGACCTTAGTAGTGGGTCTCAACCAGTTCCAGAGAGAGGCTCCCTTACACCTAAACTTTAAAAAGCCCAAAATTTTTAAGTCTCCAAAAGAGAAAATTGATCCACTCATAACTGCCCACCAGAACAAACTCTAGACTCCTTAGCCAGAGGGGAAAAAAAATCAGGCAATAAAGATAAACTCCAAAGTACCAGAGATGATTAAATCAGTTGTTGTTGGGTGCCAATGAATCAGTTCCAACACACAGTGACCCTATACACAACAGAAGGAGACAGTGCCCAGCCCTAAGCCATCCTCAGCTTATGCTAGCCCCCATGGTTGCAGCCACTAGGTCAGTCAATCTCATCACGGGTCTTCCTCTTTTTCACTGCTCCTCCATTTGACCAAACGTTATCCTTCTCCAAGGACTGATCTTTCCTGGTAACAGTCCACAGTACATTAGATGAAGTCCACTATCCTTGCCTCTAAGAAGCTTTCTGGCTGTACTTCAGCCAGTACAGATTTGTTTGTTCCTTGGCAGTCCACAGTTGTTTCAGTATTCTTCTCCAGTATCACAATTCAAATACAGAAAATTCTTCTTTCATCTTCGTATTCAATGTTCAACTTTCACATGCACCTAAGACAACTAAAAATACCATGGCTTGTGTCAGGAGGACCTTGCCTTGCAACACTTAAAGAGGTCTTGTGCAGCAGATTCACCCAATGCAAATGTGCTGTTTGAGCTCTTGACTGCTGCTTCCAAGAGAACTGATGGTGGATCCAAGCAAGCAAGATGCTATCCTTGCCAACTTCCATTTTTTCTCCATTTACCATGATGTTGCCTGTTGGTCCAGTTGTGAGGATTTTGGTTTCCTTTACATTGAGTTGTAATCCATACTGAAGGCTGCAAGTTTTGATCTTCATTAAGTAGTGCCTCAATTTCTCCTCACTTTCAGCATCAAGGTTGTGTCATTGGCCAATCCTTATACCAAGTTCTTCTTCATATAATCCAGCTTCACTGATTACTTGCTCAGATGGAATCAGTAACAACAGTTGTTAAACAGCTAGCATAAATATGCTCAGAGCTTTCAACATAAAAGTGAGCATAACCAGTAGAAGAAGATGTTAGATAAAAAATGGAGCTTTTCTAGATATGTAGAACACAATATCTAAATGGAAACTTTCACAGGGTGGGACTGAGAGAAGATTAGAAGAAAAATTGAATTATAAAGATGTGCCAATAAAAGCTATCAACAATTAAGCACAGTGATAATATAATTTTGGAATAGATAAGTGTGATCGTTGGCTAACAGATGATCATAATTAATGTCACCAAACTGCAAATTGTTGAGATTTCAAACGTTGCATTACATATATATGATGGGGTTTCAAATGTTTGTAGAAAAATTCCATTATTTTTTAATTCTATTCTTTCATAATTCTTTTGAAGTCATCTCATATCTAAGACAGCGTTTTAAAAAGTTAAGTGAAGGAGAAAGATGACAGGGAAGGAGGAAGAGTCATAGTACCCTGTGGGAAAACAGAAGGGACTTCAAAAGGTTATGGGAAAAAGTCAATTCCATTTTTAAGTGCCCTCATATATCCCCTTTTCAACGGGACTCCAAGCATATACACTTGTTTATTAGGTAGCTTAATGAAAATTTGATGAAAACTATAATTATATTTCTAACAACTTCAACAAATTAAAATCAAATTCCTTAAAAGCTGTGACCAAAGAAAATCTTAAGAGTGGCCAGAGAAAATAAGCACATTACAAATAAAGGAAACAAAAACACCTCAGACTTTTACTTCAAATTCCATCAAGCAATAAAAACAAATCTTTTAAAAATGAAAGTGAGGGAGGGGAATAAGTATCCAACTCAATACACTAAAAGCTAGAAAAATTAATTGCTAGCCAACCTATATTAAAAAAATATGATAAACAAAGTTCTTCAGGCATAGATGATAACAGATAAGTAGCATTGGAACTAATATGTACACACATTTATAATTTTTTTTATTTTAAATTTTCTTTCTAACCATTTCTAAAATCATAGTGCATTGTGTTTTTTTCTATATGTAACTTACACTTCAATAATGTAATATTTTAAATGATGCAAAAGTTTAAAGATTTCTAATAACTTCCTTTGTTCAGACCTTAACTAGTAATTTACTAAGAAACAGATTATCAGGTATAATTGATTTCTCAAAAACAAAAAAACCAACCAAACAAAAAAACCCAACCAACCATAAAGCACTCATTATAATTTATTAACACAATCAAATATAATATACTCACCTACTTGATTACTGCCTAGTTTTACAGGCTCTGTTTCTAAACTACTTAATCTGCCACTTTCTTGGCTGTCATTGCAAGAAAGACTCAGAGATAACTGATTAGCAGTCAGGTTTGCTTGGAGCTTTTGAATTTCTGCCTCTTTTATTGCAAGCTTAATCCTGGCATTAAACAAAACAAAACAAAAAGGCCAAAAATTATCACAAAGATTGTATAAAAATATCCCAAACCAGTTTTTCACCTTTCAAATCGGCATAAGTAAGAAACTTAGTGTAGTGAAGTGAAATTTCTTAATACTGCTTGTCTATCCATGTCTCAGTATTGCCTGCCAAATGATTGGGTGGGACCATGCAAACAGGTTGTGTGAAACACTATGAGAAGTGACTGGTCTGCTTTAGTTGCCATTGCCCGGGCTCCAAGAACGAGCTCCCTCAGATACTACAAGAACAGAGGAAATCCCTGGGGCCATCAAGGAAGAAGAGCCATTGTGAAGTGGCAAAGGTAGAAGAGGCCATACCACGCTGAGAGCAGAGGCAGAGGCACAGAGACCATGAGACAGAGCAGAGCTGAGCTGAGACGGAGACTGTGAGGCTCAGCAGTTAGGTCTGTTTCCTGGCCCTCAGTCAGAGACCAAGGGACGATATGGTTGAGAGGACTAGAGAGACTTGGCTGCAGGCTGAGGAGAGGTAGACCAATAATTGTATCTTTAATATTTTCTTATCTTGCTTGTGGTAACCTATTAATTTTTCTAGTAAACTCTCTTAATCATGAGTGTTGTCTGTGAATTCTGTGTGGCCCAACAGAAAAATAGTGTCGCAAGAAAAAAGATTGGTGCCAGGACAGGGTAAAGGAGGATGTAAAGTAGAGCCATGTCTGGCTTCTGCCTTGTGGCAATTAGGCCTTGGGCTAGCGAGGAACTGGACTGCCCTTCTCTCTTGCATAACCAGAGGAGATTAGATATGGTCTCCAAGTTGTTTACTAACTTGGATATTAGTTAACAATTAGGCAAAATATGGAAATTCTTAATATTGGTAGGATTTTAACATGGTTCAGCTACTTTAAAAACTTGATAATACGTATTGAAATCAAATATGTATATACTCTATGACCCAGCACTTCCATTTTAGATATATGTATTACAGAAACTCTTACACATATGTGCAGTTGACATTATTTATAACACAAAAGGACTAAAAACAAGGTAGCTACCAGTACAAGAATGGATACTGTGATATAGGATAGACTCCTATGTAGCCACATTAAATGTAAACTAACCACACATGTTCATTCATTTACCTATCTCAACACAGATGATTTTTTTTTAGTGATGCAGAGTGAAAAGCAAAACACATAGTTCTTATACTTGTATGTCTGAGTACAGATATACACAAAGTAGACTTAAATATACCCAACGAATGACAAATGTGCTTTACACAATTGATGTATGTATGGATTATGATAAGAGTTGTATGAGCCTCCAATAAAATGATTTTTTTAAAAAGAATATAAACCCAAATTATGACAGCAGGTGAATGAAGCTAGAAGTATGGAATAAAGGATAGTTATTCATTCTGCAATGTTTGTTTTTTTTTAATTTAAGGAACAGATTTAAAACAAACATCACAAAATTCAAAGAATCACTTCTTAGTTATAGGCGCATGGATATTCTAACTGAGTTAGAAGCACCTTTGCTGTGATTTCAGACTAGAAAGCCGTACCTCAGCTCTGAGAGCACCACTTTATTTGCCTCACAGCAGCCAAGGCAACTGTCTTCCTTGTTCATGAAGCTACTCATCTGGGGCTTGGAAAAAGTTGATTTAAAGCCAAACGTTTCTCTTTTTAGCTGCAAGTTTAAAAGAAAACATATACAAAAGTATGATATATATGTTGATTTCAAATTACTTTATCTTCAGAATGTCACATTTGAAATTGTGTGAATATAGCTAAAACAACCTAATGTTCCTCAGTATGAGAGAAGAATAAATACACTGTGAAATATTAATATGATGAGAGAGCTATAATTGTCCAAGTTAAATAAATCTAAATTGTGGGAGGGTGCTTCTAAATGTTTGTGAAAAATTTGAATTACAGATGGTGGCATTTTTCTACAAGCTTTTGAAGCTTCCTCGAATAAATCAACATAGATAAATCTCAAAACATGAAGTTAAGTGGACAAATATACACATAATACTCTTTAAAATAAACTAAATAATTATTCATGTGTGTTTCTGAATACATTCACAGGTGGCAATATAAAAATTAAGGATGGGAATGGATTTCAGAATAGTGATTACCTGTGCAAGCGATATAAACCAGAGAAAACCAAATCTACTGCTGTTAAGCAAGTCTCACTCAAAGGGACCCTATGTTGCTGTTAGGTGCCAGAGTGGGTCCTGAATCACAGTGACCCTATGTACATCAGAACAAAACCCTGCCCATTCTTTGCCTCAGTCATTTTTGTATTTGAGACTATTGTTGCAGACAATGACTCATAGAAGCCATATTAAAAAACTCAAAACCACTGATGCTTTTAAAGGCTATTGAGGGTTATCAGTAGTAGTTGTTAGGCTGTGTTCCTTCTCCACTATAAGCATACATGGGGGTACTTAAAAAAAAAACAAAAACAGGAATTGCACTGGGAAGTTTTGTAGTATGCATTTTTCCCGCCAGGCAAGCAACTCACGCTGAGGTCGTGTACCTAGTGGCATCATCTAGGAAGGTTCTCTCTGATGACTGAATTTTTTCATAAAAGCAATCGCTTGAAACTTGTTTTTTGTGATGGCCAATTTAAGAGAACAGCATGCAGCTGTGAAATGTTATTTCATTCTTGGGGGGAAATGCTGCAAAACCTGTTGTGATGTTGAACACAGCTTACAAAGACAGCGCTACAGGAAAAGCTCAAGTGTATGAGTGGTTTTCTCAATTCAAAACTGGTGAAATGTTGATTGATGACAAACCTTGTTCTGGACATTTGTCAAATTCCCAAATGGATGAAAATGCCAACTTGTAGTGCATCTGGAGTTTATTCCACCAAGTCAGACTGTCAATCAAGCTTTCTATTTAGAGGTTCTGAAAAGATTGCATAAAAGCATGCGACAAAAAGGACAGAAACGGACTTGTGGTAGACAGGGGACTGGTTTTGCACCATGACAATGTACCTGTTCACATAGCATTTCGGTTTTTGGTAAAAAAACAGCAATGCCTCTCTTGCCCTATGCACCTACCTCACCTGACCTTGCTCCATGAAACTTCATTTTAATTCTGTGAATGCAGGGGAACATGAAAGGACAGCGATTTGATGACATAAAAGAGGTGAAGAAAAAAACAAAGGCGGTGCTGTCACAGCCATCCAAACAGATGTCTGAAAAATGTTCCCAAGAATGGAATCGCAGATTTGACAACTTTATTAAGTGTCATGGAGAATACTTTGAAGGTGATAAGGTTTGTAGTGGACAGACTTTGGGCCTCTGTTCATACTTTCCTTCAATACAAGAACACTAATCTAACAAATTCTGCATTCCGAGATGCCCAACTGCCTGACACAATCGCTGAAGACAAAATGGGTATATAAGCAAATGTGGTGAAGAAGGCAGATGGTGCCCGGCTATTAAAAGATATAGCTTCTGGGGTTTTAAAGGCTTGAAGTTAAACAAGTGGCCATTCATCAGAGAAGCAGTAAGATCACATGGAAGAAGCACAATGCTAGTGCGATCATGAGGAGTCCTCGGGGTCCGGTAATAGGCACCAGAAGACACATAACAAACAAAAACATATTGTTGAAAATGAGGGACATTGGAGCAGAGATCCAAAGCCCATCTGTAGACAATGGAACAATTCCCCCTCAGAGGGGCCACAGGGAAGGAATGAGTCAACCAGGGTGGAGTAAAGCGTTGATGAAACACACAATATTTCTCTGGTTCCTTGAGGCTTCCTCACCCCACCCCACCCCCATTATCATGACACCAGTGTTGCTTCTCAATTCAGACTAGACCGGAGCATGTACATGGGTATAGAGAAGAGATGGGAGCTCACGACACATGGAATCCAGGAACAGGAGGGGGGAAAGCGAGAGCAGAAGGGGAAGGGGAAGGAGGGGCGAGGGAAGGAGAAAGGGGGAACAACAAATAACATGGGTGGAGACAGTGGTCAGTGTGAGATATGAAAATAATAATAATTTACCATCTATCAGGGGGCCATGAGGGTTTGGGGTGGGTGGGAGGAAGGAATAAAAAGAGGAGCTGATAGCAAGGGCTCAACAGAACATAAATTTCTAGGAACGAATGAAGGCAACATATGTACAAACATGCCTGAAGCAATCGATGTATGGAATGTAACAAGATTTTTAAGAGTCCCCAATAAAACGATCTCTTAATTAAAAAAAATTTTTAATGCTTTTTTGGGGGGTGGTTACCTCCTTATATACACCCTCTACACAAAGATAATTAAACTTGCCCAAACTCAAACCAAACTCACTGCTGTCAAGTCGATTCTAAGTCACAACAACCTTATGGATGCAGTCAATGCTCCCATGGGTTTCCACCAATTGCAAATCTTACAGGAGCAGAAAGCTTCATCTTTCTCCCATGGAGACTCTGGTAAGTTTGAACTGCTAACCCTTGTGTTTGCAACACAATATCCATAACCCGCTATGCCACCAGGGCTCCTCAGAGACCCTGTAGGACAGAGTGAAAGTTCCCTCCCAAGGTTGCAAACGGTATAATCCTTACTGCAGCAGAGAATCCATATCCTTCTTCAGTGGCATGGCTGATGGCATGAAATATCAACCTTCTGGTTAGCAACCCAATGATTAACCACTGTGCCACCAGGGCTCCATGATATAAAAGGGACTTACTTACTGATGCATTTTCAATTAAATTAAAATCTAAAGTGAGTATGACCAGTTTGGGAAAGAATTTTGACATTTTCTCAAAATGCTAAGTAGGAATTTACCACATGAGCCAGCAACTCCATTCTAAAGTATCTACCCAAGAGTAACGAAAATGGATGTCCACAAAGAAGTGCATGCAAATATTTAAAGCACTATGTGTCCTAGCACCAGAGCAGAAACATGACTGAGTGAGTAAATAAAATGTGGTATACCCAGTCACAGGAATAGTATTCAATAATAAAAAGAAACAAAGCAGTTACACAACACAATGTAGATGAACCTCAAGAACACGCACCAAGAAGTCAGATGCAAAAGACAATGTCCAAAACAGACAACTTTTAGGGGAAGAAGGAAGATTTGTGGTTATCTGGGGCTGTTGTGTTAGCAGACTGATGAAGCAGACACAAGGGGACCTATTGGGAATGGCAGAAAAGTTTGAAAACTGAATTGAGGTGATAGTTAACAATTTTGAGTAAACCCATTCAAAATCAAGAAATAGTACACTTGAATTAGGTGGATTTATGCTAACTCAAACAAGCTGTTTTCTGAGTTTTAATGATTTTTATTTCTGTGCATTCTACTAGATGGCATCAGCCAAAGTGGAGGAGAGTGAACTAGTAGGAAGGCAAAGGAGGAAGGATAATCGGGACTAGGTTAGAGAAACACGGATGGGAAAAACTAGAAGCTATTAAAAGTTATAAAATGGTTTGTTATAAAACATCCCAGTAAAATTTCTTTTTCTGTTACGTAAGCATATTACATTTCTGTTCCACATACTTACTGGCAACTGGGATATAATTTTTTCCAAACTTCTTAGTTCCACCCGTGAACTTTCAATTTCTTGCTGACATAAATCCAGTCGCTCATTCTGTGTTGCAATTCGGAGCTTTAATTCTCTGTTTTCTCTAAGCATTTCTCCTTTGTCCTCTAACTCAGTGCGCAGTTTCAGCACGTCTTGTCTCGATTCAGTTAGCTGAGCCATGACTTCTGAATTTCTCACTGCCATAGTCCTCAGTTTCTCTTTCCCAGTGTTGCTTTCTTCCTTTAACTGCCTACAAAGAAAGGAGTACAAAATGGGGGGTGTGCATGCATAACTATCGTCAATTAATCTCACCTTTAAGATCATTTAAAACTTAGTTCTGAAACAATAAAGCCAGTTCACACTTGCTGAGTGTCTATTTTATGCATGCTACATTCACAACTTTATGTTCTTGGTGCTATTATTATTAAATTTTAGGTGGGTACCAAAAATTTTAGAGGTTCGGTTTCTTAGAGGGCTCTTAAATGAAAGGCCTGATCACCAATTTCTAAGAAAAATAACTGTCAGCTAAACAGCAGCTACCTCCTAGTTTCTGTGTGCACCATACATAAATATCAACATCAAATGCACCTGCAGCACACCTTGCAGAATGGAGTCAGTAAATGGAAGATAAGCCAGACAGCAACAAGCTCGTGACATGCCCAGAAACTAAGACAGGGATTGTGGGAAGGAGCAAGATAGGTGGTAAATCAGATATATGCAGCAAGAGTCCTGAAACAGAGGTCCAAAGAAGACCGGCTCTACATAATTGTAAGTTAACCGATGAGCCCAGCATCAATGACTTTCAGTTCTTAAAAAGATTCCTTAGGAAATGCTACACAAGCAACACTCTTAATGGCACACAGGAAAACACTACGTAGATAAACTGGAACATATGTCAGATGGATTAGAGATCTGACTCTGAATGTGTGAAATTTTAGGAATATCTTAACCAACTGATTTCACTTACATTTTCCTTTTAATACAAAGGTAATATATGACTTAAGAACCATGTCTAAATAAATATGACAGGATTATTCCATAATGTATCAAATGAAATTTTAAGGGACTAGCATGTGGTGATGAAGCAAGTTCAAGCTCCACAGAAAGCATTAGCAGAAAACAAGTGTCACCACCACTTGTCTATCAGTTTCATTATACTGTGTCGCTGTAATGTTGGAAGCTATGTCACTGGTATTTCAAATACCTGCAGGGTCACCCAAAGTGAACAGGTTTTAGCAGAGTTTTTCCTGGCTAAAAACAGACCATGAAAAAGGATTAGGTTCCCAACTATGGAGGAAGGAGATGCTGAAAATCTTACGCACAGGTTCAAAACATTGCCAAATACAGAAGGCCTAGTGAATGGAAGCAGAACACAGTTCAACATAGTGCCAGAGTATGGACCCTTGGGTTGGAAGGCACTTGAAATGTGATGAGGAGGAGCTGACTTCAAGGAGTGGATCCAACCACTGTGACCCGAGTCAGGGAGAGCCTGTGGGAATGGAGCCATCAGGAAATTCATTTGCTGATGGAGAACGACTCAAGGTAAGGAGAAACAGAAACAGTTGCAAAATTTGCTAATGACCAAACTTTCAATGTGCGAAGGATGAATCTAGGAAATCTGGAAGGCAGAAAAAATGAAATGGAACACATAAAGATTGATATCTTGAGCATTAAGGAACTGAAGTTGACTGGTGTTGGCTATTTTAAATAAGAAAATATGTTTTACTATGCTGGAATTGTAAAATTGATCAGGAAGTACAATGCGGTCTGTGATAGGATTATATCTATCTGCCTTCAAGGAAAGTCAATCAATACAACTATAATTCAAACTAATGTACCAACCACAAAAGCTAGTGAGGAAGAAATTTAAGAATTTTAGCAACAATTTAATATGGAAATTGATCTAACTTGCAGTCAACAGGCATTAGTTAA
Source organism: Tenrec ecaudatus (assembly GCF_050624435.1). Taxonomy (NCBI): domain Eukaryota; kingdom Metazoa; phylum Chordata; class Mammalia; order Afrosoricida; family Tenrecidae; genus Tenrec; species Tenrec ecaudatus. The sequence goes on along the minus strand of NC_134530.1, from coordinate 125,471,108 downwards.
TTATTGGTGATTGGAATGCAAAAGTTGGAAGCAAAGAGGAAGGAACAGTAGTTGGAAAATACGGACTTGGCGATAGAAATGAAGTTGGAGATGGCATGAATTTTGCACACAAAAAAAAAACCCAAAACAGTATTTTGCAAATCCAATGACTTGTTCATAGCAAACACATTTTTTTTAACAACACAAAAGTGACTATACACGTGGACTTCTCCAGATGGAATACACAGAATTCAAATGGACTACTTCTGTGGGAAGAGATACTGGAGAATCTCAACAGCAGCAGTTAAAAGCAGGCCAGGGGCAGATTGTGAAACAGACCATCAATTATTCATATGTAAGTTCAGGATAAAGCTGCAGTTTTAAAACAAGTTCGCAAGAGTCAAAATACAACCTTTGAGTCTATCTCACATGAATATCGAGAATATCTCAAGAACTAATTTACTGCATTGGCCACTAATGACAGAAGACTCAATGAGCTGTGGGAGGATATCAAGAACATCATTTCTGAGAAAAGCAAAAGATCATAAAAAAGACAGAAAAAAGGAAAAGATCAAAGTAGATATTGGAAGAGTCTGTGAAACTTGCTCTTAATGGTAGTGTAACTAATGAAAATGGAAAAAAGGATTAAGTAAAAAAAGATATGTAGACAAGTACTCCCTCAACACAAGAACACTTTGTTCTAATACCCTGCATTCTATGCTGCACCTTCCCTACACGATCACTGAAGACAAAATGTGTGCATAAGCAAATGCGGTGAAGAAAGCTGATGGTGCCCGGCTATCAAAAGATATAGCGTCTGGGGTCTTAAAGGCTTGACGGTAAACAAGTGCCCATCTAGCTGAGAAGCAACAAAGCCCACATGGAAGAAGCATACCAGCCTGTGTGATCATGAGGTGGCAATGGGATCAAGTATCAGGTATCAAAGACCCAGAACAAAAAAGTCATATAAATGTGAATGAGGAGGATTATGGAGTGGAGACCCAAAGCCCATTTCCAGACAGTTGGAATATCCCCTTACAGAAGGGTCACAAGGAAGAGATGAGCCAGTCAGGATGCAGTATAGCACCGGCAAAACATACACCTTTCCTCTAGTTTTTTTTTTCCCTCCCGCAGCCCCGCTTCTAGTTCTTTAATGATACCCTCCACCCATCCACACACACACTAAAATGACCCCTCACATTCTACCTCACAAATCCAGCTAGGCCACAGCATGTTCACTGGTACAGATAAGAGCTGGGAAAACAGGGAATCCAAGACAGATAAACCCCTCAGGGTCAACAATGAGAGTAGCCATACCAGGAGGGTAAGGGAAAGATGAGGGGGCCGGGAGAGGAGGAACCTATCACAATGATCTACATAACCTCCTCCCAGGGTGGCAGTCAACAGAAAAGTGGGTGTAGAGAGACATCAGAAAGTGTAACACATGAAAAAACAATAATAATTTATATATTATCAAGGGTTCATGAGAGAGTGCGGGGTGTAAAATGAGGAGAAAAGTGGGTGTAGAGAGACATCAGAAAGTGTAACACATGAAAAAACAATAATAATTTATATATTATCAAGGGTTCATGAGAGAGTGCGGGGTGTAAAATGAGGAGTTGATATCAAGGGCTCAAGTAGAAAGAAAATGTTTTGAAAATGATGATGGCAACATATGTACAAATGTGCTTGGCACAATGGATGAATGTATGGATTGTGGTAAGAGCTGTAAAAGCCCCCAATAAAATGATTTTTTAAAAATGCAGAGTAGAAAAATTCAAAGGCAGCTGGAGAAGACAAAATAAAATATAATAATGAAGTGTGCAAAGGCTTAGAATTAAAAACCCCAAAGGAAAGACACACTCAGTATATCATAAACTAAAAGAACTCAAGAAGAAACTCAACCTCCAGTTGTACTACTGAAAGTTTCTGTGAGCAAAATAGTGAATGAAGCAGGAAGCATCAAACGTTTTTTTCTTCACCTCTTCTATGTCATCAAATCACTATCCTTTCACGTCCCTCTTTGTTCACAGAAACAAAAAGTCACATGGAGCAAGGTTGGGTGAAAAAGATGCATGGGGCAAGAGAGACATGCTAGATTTATTTTGCCAGAAACTGGTGCACTGAGATGGCTGTGTGAGAGCAGGTGCATTGTTGTGGTGGCAAACCCAGTTCCTGCCGTCTGCCATAAATCAGGCCTTTTATGTTGCACACTGTTATGCTATCTTTTCAGAACCTCTAAATAGAAAGCTTGATTAACAGACTGACCTGGTGGAACAAACTCCAAATGCATTATCCCCCTCACATCAAAAAAACAAATAAGCATCATCTTAATCTTTGACTTCACTTGAGGAGTGTTTGGGTGAGGTCACGAGGGAGTCTTCCACTGACTTGACAGACGTTTGCTTTCGGGGTCATAAGAACAGCACCATGGCTCATCACCAGTAATGGCCTTGGGAAAAAAGTCTAGGTCACATTGGAACTGTTCTTTCAAAGCATGGCACGTCTTCACTCGTTTCCCCGGAAATCCAAAACGCCCCTTCTCATTCCCAAATCTTCTGTTAAAATTCGCTGACTCGAGCTCCAAGATGGTCCAGATAACTTCCCCATCTCTTCAATAGTCCATCCTCGGTTGAGCACAAATGTACAAATTTTGTGGACATTTTCATCCATTCAGGAAGTTGACAAACATCCAGAATGAGGTTTGTCATCAATTGACATTTCATCTCTTTTGAAACAAGAAAATCATTCATACACTTGAGTTTTTCCTATGGTGTTGTCCTTATAAGCTGTGTTCATCATCACAACAGTTTCTGCGGCATTTTTCCTGAGCACAACAGAAAATTTCACAGCTGCATGCTGTTCTCTTAAATGGGCCATCACAAAAAACAAAGTTCAAGCAAAAATGCTTTAAAAAATATTCACTGTGACCAGCGAGAACTTTCCCAGGCAACTCCCCTGGGTGTACTAACTCAGAGCAAGTTGCTGGATGCTGGCCCAAAGGGGAAAATGTGCACTATGAAAGCTCCGCTCTACTCAGTGCAATTCCAGTTTTGTTTATTTGTTTGTTGGGGGGGTACCACATCATATATGCTCATGAAAGTTAAGAGACCAAAAGAACAGTTGTATTAGGTAAATCTGCTGCACAAGATCTTCTTAGAGTATTAGAAAGCAAAGATGTTACTGTGAGCACTCAGGTGCACCCGACACAGCTGTGGTATTTTTAATTGCCCCACAGGCATGTGGAGTTAAACAGTGAATAATGAAGACTGAAGAACTGATGCATTTGGATTGTGGTTCTGGAGAAGAATATGGAAAGTACCACGGACTGCTAAAAGGACAGACAGACCTGTCTCCGTCCTTAGAGGGAAGGATGGGGAGACTTAGTCTCATGCACTGTTCACACACTGTCAGGAGAATGCAGTCCTTGGAGAAGGACAGCATGTTCAGTAAAGTTGAGGGGCAATGAAAAAGAGGAAGGCTTTCAAGGAAATGGACTGACACTGTGGCGCAATCATGTACTCTAGAACAGAAACAACTGTGAGGATGGCGAAGGGCCTCTCAGTGTTTCCTTCTATGTGCATGGGGTTGCTGTAGAAGGGAATGTCACTTACATCCCAATGGCACCTACCAGCAGCAGCATGTGCCATAGCTTAACCGTTCAGTACTTTTCTTCTTACACGTATACCTTGCATTTGCTACCAGTCCTACGAAACACTCTAGTAACCTAACTACCATAAACATTAGGACTGAAGTATTTTTTTAACTAGGACTGTAAGTCAGAAAGTATTGCTACAAAATAGAAATCCTTATTAAAAGAAAATATCAAAATGTGAAGTTAATATTTCCCAACATATACTCTGCCCATCTAAGTCTATACACTCCTGGAGGTGGTGCTTCCATCTCTCTAAGCTTTCCCCTTGACAACTTCATTCTTGTCTCTATTGATCATGGTACCTATTGGTCCAATTGTGAGGATTTTTGTTTTCTTTACATTGAATTGTAATCCAAACTGAAGGCTATAATCCTTTATTTTCATCAGCAAGTGCTTCAAGACTTCCTCACTTTAAGCCAGAAAGTTTGTCACCTGAATATGGAAAATTATTAACAAGCCTTCCTCTGATCTTGATGGTACAACTTCTACATATAATCCAGCTTCCCTAATGATTTTCTAAGCATGCAGATGGATATAACCCTGTCGCACACCTTTCCTGATTTTAAACTACATAGTATTCCCTTGTTCTGTTTGCATTACTGCCTCTTGATCCATTTACAGGTTCCACATGGACACAATTAAGTTTTTTTATTTTTCAGAGAAATGATCTAGGAAGCAAAGCCATGATAGCGGTATAAGCACAGGTGTGTACATATGTAAATACATTAATCCACAAAAATAAAGGTATTGGCCTATGTACATATATTTGACAATACACTGAGGTAGTGGACAGAATTCAGGCCTCTGCTCATACCCTCCCCTCAAATCAAGAGTACTTTCTCCTAACAAACTGGCATTCTGTGATGCTCACCCTCCCGACACAATCGCTGAAGACAAAATGGGTGCATAAGCAAATGTGGTGAAGAAAGCTGATGGTGCCCGGCTATTAAATGATCTGGAGTCTTAAAGACTTGCAGTTAAACAAGCGGCCATCCAGCAGAGAAGACAACAAACCCACATGGAAGAAGCATACCAGCTGGTGCGATCATGAGGTGTCATTGAGACCAGGTAACATCAGAAGCCCCATAACAAACAAAAACACATCTTTGAGAATGAGGGGGGTCAGAGCAGAGATCCAAAGCCCATCTGTAGACCGTGGAAAATCCTCCCACAGAAATCACAGGGAAGGGATGAGCCAACCAGGGCATAGTAAAGCAGTGATGAAACACACAAATGCCTCTGGTTTCTTGAGGTTTCCTCATTCCCCACTGTCATGATGATCCCAGTGCTGCCTCTCACTTCAGACTAGACCAGAGCGTGTACACAGGTGTAGATAAGAGATAAGAGCTCATGACACACGGAATCCAGGAATCGGAATAGAGGTACCAGAAAGGTGGGGGAGAGAAGGGGAAAAGAGGGGAAGAAGGTGAGAAGAGACAATCGCAATGATCGACACATAACCACACCCCCTCTCCAGAGGGAAGAACAACAGAAACCCTGAGCAAAGGGAGACAGTGGTCAGTGTGGGATATGAAAATAACAATTTATAATCTATCAAAGGGTCACAAAAGGGGGAGGAGCTGATACCAAGGACTCAATGAAAGTAAATGTCTAGAAAAGAATGATGGCAACATATGTACAATTATGCCTGACACAACTGATGTATGGATTGTAATAAGAACTGTAAGAGCATTGTGATAAGAGTTGTATGAGTCCCTAATAAAATGTAAAAACAGAAAAGGGGAAAAAAAAAAGAAAGAAAAGAAAATGATTAGGGCAAAGAATGTACAGATGTGCTTTATACAATTGATGTATGTATATGTATGGATTGTGAAAAGAGTTGTATGAGCCCCTAATAAAACGTTTAAAAAAAAAAGACTTGATTAACAACAACAAAAAAAAGAATTGTAAGAGCTCCTAAAAATGATATTTTAATTAAAAAAGGTTTTTGTGTTTGTTTTTAATCAATTAGGTCATCAGGCCTAATTAATATTAATCCATAAAAGTTGACAGTTTAACTTTGAGAGGGCAGTTATGTTACAGTGGACGGAGTACAAAAGACCTAGGTTCTCATTCTCATCCTTGCTTCTGTCTCTCTGGGGCAAATATTGGTTGCTTTCTGGGTCTCAGTTCCTTCACTGATAAAATGAGAAGTGCGAAGTAGGTGATTCATGATTTGAAATGAGTTCTCTTTGAATATTTGATATTATACATATTTTGCTGGTTAATATGTTTACCCTAGGACATCAGATCTGTATTAATTTTCTCTACTTAAACACAAGTATATTTTATCAGTTCTTTACAAGTACCTATTTAAAACAAGTTTTACTGTATTTCAGATTATAACTTTACACCAAGAAAATAGTTTCCGTTGAAATCTGTTTTATTATATAACTTAAGATAATTTTAATACATAAAATGTTATGCTTTCCTCTCACTTCTGGTCCCTGGCGCTCCAGGAGCAACGGGCATTGGTGCAGACCTGGCGAAGTCCAAGAACCACACCATGCACAACCAATACCGGAAATGGCACAGAAACGGCATAAAAAAACCCAATTACAATGATACGAATCTCTTAAGGGGGTGGACCCCAAGTTCCTGAGGAGCATGTACTTCGCCAAGAAGCACAACAAGACGGGCCTGAAGAAAATGAAGGCCAACACCGCCGAGGCCACAGCTGCTCGTGCTGAGGCCATCAAGAATCTTGTGAAGCCCACGGAGGTCAAGGCCAAGATCCCAATGGATGTCAACCTCAAGCTCAGCCAACTGGCCTACATCGTCCGCCCCAAGCTTGGCAAGCAGGCTTGGGTATGTATGTGCTGTCCCAAGGCCAAGTACAAAGCAAGGCTGATGCTCCAGCCAAGGGCTTGACTCCAGCAAAAGCTCCCAAAGGCACCCAGGCACCAGCTCCCAAAGGCACCCAGGCGCCCACAAAGTAGAGTTCTCCTTTGAGGATTATAGGGACTGGTGTGAGCCCTGGGCTGCTGCACGCATGGCCCTGGTGTCTTATTGTGCTGTTTGTACAAATAAACCCAGGTGGCACTATTATTGGTCCCCCCAAAAATTATGTTTTAAAATGCTTCTATTTTCCCATTTCCACACAAAGATCCTTTACCTTAACAGGAAAACTGTACCTTAATTTTTCTTTCAAATTTTCAACTTCATTTTTGTATATACCACATTTTTCCTGTAGTCTTTTGTTTTCTTTTTCACAGTTAGTTAGATTTCTCTCTAATATTTCTTCTTCTGCTTGAACCTAAAACAATATTTGTTTAAGTGAACATAAGCACTAAAGTGAGTTTTCTAGAATTGACACTAATGATGAAAGTAGCGACATCAGAAATAATGGAGAGATGAACAAGGAATTCTTCAAGTGCCAGCCTTGTCGTGAAAAGAGCACATCTACGTCCCCAGGACAGCAATAGGAAGGAACATGTCAGCTACCATCTGCCTAGAGATCCTTGACTGTGACACAGAAGACCAAGAGCAGCAGGGCTTTGGCCTCACATCAACAAGACAGCTAGTTCAAGGAGGGATGCTGTACCAGAGCTATGAAACGTTCATTTTTTTCTGTGCAAATATTCTAGAGAAGTTTTTGAAATATTAGCCACAAAAAACTTCCAGTGAAATCACAGTTCAAATGTAACACACGTAAGTGCCCAGGGTGGAGGGATGAGGGAATAAGGCCGAGAGCCCTTTCAGCCCGTCTTCCTTAGGGGCCTTTCATCACATTCACCTGCTGGGATCTGCGTAGTTCAAAATGATGACTCTAAGGAAAAAACGTAAATCAACTGTTTCCTACAGTTTCCTCTCCTCCTCCCATATCCGTGCCTCTTCCCAAGGGTACCCTTCTATTAACACTAGGTATTTTCTCCTCCTTACAGGTAACCTTATTAGAAATCCTTTCTACGTTTCCTTCCCACAAGGCCTTCTTCAAAGTTTTCAAAAGAGTGATGTGACTAACTCATACTTAAGGTTTGAGTATCGAATGGGATCTTCTATTTCAAGTTGTTAAGTGGTATGGGAGGAAACCTGGTGGTGTAATGAGTTATGCTTTGAGCCGCTAACCACAAAGTTGGCAGCTGAAAGCCACCAGCAGTTCTGCTCTGGTAAAGATGTACCGCCTGAAAACCCTATGGGACAGTTTTACTTTGCCATATGGGGTGTCACTATGAGTCAGAATAAACTCAGGAACAGTAGGTTGTTTAAGTGGGGTTCACAGTTTTATTAGAAAGAAAAACTTCTTCAAGGCCAAACCGAAGCTTGTTTGACTTTAGTACCTAATATGATTGATAATTTCTCCTTTAAGCACTTTTTACAGTCACTGTGATATAAGGACACTCTTACTTTCTTTTTTTTACTATTATTAACTGATCATTTTCTACTGTTCTCTTTTTATGTTACTTTTGAAAGTTCATGCTTGATTCTCCTTATTACAGCTATGCTGGGGGAAGCACATAAGCCTAAGTCTCCCATCAACCTTATCATGTTACAGTCTTCAATTATGAAACCAAAATGTTTCACTAGAAATCCTTCATGTTTCCTTCTTCATTGTATCTTAATTTTTTCTCCATATTTAATCCCCTTTTTTTCTCTCATGGATAAAAATGACTCATTCTATTTAAAAATATCTCACCTCTGCTCTTGGACCTGTCTCCTCACATCACATATATTTAGACTCATATCTGTTCATACTCTTGTGCCATCTACCATTCCATATAATTCCAACATCTTCACGCCTCCTGCCATCTCTTCCACTGGCTCTTGTCCTTCAAACTTACTTGTTCAGGTAACTCGTAGTCCTACAAGCGCCTTTCCTTGACCTATTTCCTTTCTACCTCTCCAGTGCCCCGTTTCTTTACTCTTCCCCTATCTTAAGAATAGTCTGTCTGTTACCTTTACTGCCTTCTTTTTTATTTCTCCCGTTTTAGAGGCTGTGTCTTCTGTGCCTGCCACTTTAACAAAGCTGCTCTCTACATAGTATTCACTGATTCCCTAGTTAAGTTGGTGATTCATACCTTGAAAGAAATAGTTTCTTTCAAAAGGTTCAAGCCTTGAAGATCATATGAAGCTGCTATACTCGACACATATAGTATCACCACGAGTTGGAAGTAATTCATCAGCCACAAATTAATCTAGATTTCAATGCTGAAGGCCTGACATATAGACACAAAGGCCAATGAGAAACTGAAATCTAGATAGCCTATGCCTATTTCCAAAATATGATTTTTAAACAAAAGTATCTATTTTGATTTCTGATGCAATTATCCACCAATCACTCAAACCAGTAACCTGAAAATATCTTAGAGTCATCTCTCTCTTCTACTGTCTGCTTCTAATATAGTTTAACTCTATAGATCCCACTGAGTCTCACATCTTACTATCATCTCTTCTTCTGAGATCCAACAACTTCAATATCTCTGGCCTACGAGTCCCCTAAATTTGTCCCCTTCTCCAAGACATCTTCATGGTGATTTAAAAGTGAGCGTCCTAAAACAATGATCTGATCATTAATCTTGCTTAACACTATTCAATTATACACCAAAATCTTCAAGATATTTTTATAGCTCAAGTACCTTATACTCTGTGAAGGCTTCTTTAGGTCTGAGGTTCCATAAACTCCTCTTCATGTCATGCACTCTACCACAAATACTACTTACTTTCACAGCTCTTATTCTAAAACACTGAAATTACTTGTTTACCTACTTGTGAATCTTACTGAAACATGAGCGCTTTAAAACAGGTACCATATGTTCTGTATCACTGAATATTGTAGAGAAGAATGCATGCAATAGGAACTTGATAATGAATGCAGAGTATTTCTTCAGCAGCTCTTTCACTCTTCTCTGTAAAGTTTTCTTCAGCCCATTAATGTCTGTGCTTCCTCTGCTATTCCAAGATGGAACATGTCCGCATCAGTGTTTCTTGTGATTGTGCTCAACCTCCTCCACACATAACATTAGGTAGCAGCTGCTCATGACACTTTCTCCGAGTCAGCAGTAAACACCACTTAGGGTGGTAGCTCAAGGAAGACCAGCTAAATTTTATATTATCTATTCTGCCTTCACTTTCAAGTAACTGATGAGAATAAATTTCTGGTTTCGACTTTTATGCCTCCAACTCCCATTCATCTACCCCACCTTCCTCTGTAGTTTGTACCTTCACTTGTCTTCATTGAAACTGTTCCCTCTTTAGAGAAATCAAACATGTTTGCTGATTTTAAATTGGTGGAATCTATTATTCATAATTACAAACGATGCACATCAATGATCTTATTATTGATCAAAGCATTCTGATAAAAAATCACTACGATAGCCATAAGTAAATCTACTCCATTCACATCTACTTTTATTTCGACAACAGTGATAGCAATACAAAATACTGAACCTTTTCCAGTTTTTCAGCCACTTTTTCTTTATACTGTTGGAAAGCTTTACTCAGCTCTTCAGCATTACAGAGTGCTTCATTCCTTTGTCTTTCAGCCCTGAAATTTATAAAGAGATGATTAATATCTTTCTAAATGCTCTTCATTTGACTACTTAACCTCCAAAGCAGCTATGCTCAATTATACTGAAAATTAACAAACTTCTTCATACTAAGCAAGAATATTAGACTAAGCCATAAAATGAAGACTAAAGATTAGATTATAATAATCTGATAATACTATAACAAATTTTAAAAGAAATAAAAATGTTTATAACATAAATTTTGAAATAAAATAAATGCTTACATGTTGGCAAATTTTTCTATCTAGAAAATATATTGATTATAGAAGTGTCCTGAGGGTGGGATGATAAATTTTCAAAAGCTAGGCATTATAGAATAAGTCCACCATCTAGATTATTATATATACTCAATCCTATAACTTTTGGTAATCGTTCATTTTCCCAAAAAAGTATTTCAAAAGATAATAACTTCTATCAACATCTAGACAAAAAATTCAAGAACTATCAAGCATATGCTTAAGCCTCATTTTAGTTGACTTTAACCTTTTCTGGAGTTATAAAACAAAGAAGAATATACTATGTATATTTCAAGTTGAAGGACTGAAGGAAAAATTCAAGTCTCAATTTGCAACACTGAAAGATTCTCTGGGAAAAATTATGAATAATGCTTGATGTATCAAAAGAAGATGAAAGGAGTACAAGAGTTGTTGTATCAAGAAGACTGGTCAACATTCAACCATGTAAAGAGGTAGAATATGATCAAGAACCAATGGTACTAAAGAAAGAAGTTCAAATTGAACTGAAGATATTAGTGAAAAATAAGGCTTCAGGAACTGACAGAATATCAACTGACATGTTTCAACAAGCTGATGAACAATGGAAGCACTCACTGATCTATGCCAAGAACTTTAGAAAACAGCTCCCTGACCAGCAAACAGAAGATCCATATTTGCACCCTTCGAAAGGACCCAACAGAATGCAGAAATTATTGAACAACATCATTAATAGAACATGCAAGTAAAGTTTCGCTGAAGATCGTTTAACAATGGTAGGACACGAACTGGGAGATTCCAGAAATTCAAGTTGGATGCAGAAGAGCATGGGGAACAAGGTCTATTACTGCTGAAGTCAGATGGATCTTGGCTCAAAGTAAAAAATACAAGAATGATGTTTACTGTGTTTTATTGACTGTGCTTTGTTTTTGTCTGTGTGGATCATAACAAACTATAAATAGCACTGAGAAGAATGGGAATTCTAGAACACTACATTATCCTCATGCAGAATCTGTACACGGACCAGGTGGCAGGCATATGAACAGAACAAGGCAATAGTAGGTGGTTTAAAATCAGGAAAGGTGTGTGGATCTTTTTGCCATACTTATTCAATCTGTATGCTGAGCAAGTAATATGAGAAGCTGAATTTTATATATATAAAGAACATAGTACCAGGATTAAAGAAGGCTTACTAACCACCTTTGATATGCAGATGACACAACCTCCCATGCTGAAAACAAGGAAGACCTGCTGCTGAAGATCAAAGGCAGGACTGCAGCCTTCTAAATGGAATGCAACTCCATGTAAAGAAAATCACAAAAAAGAAAGAAAAAAGAAAATCACAACACTCACAACTGGACCAATATCTATCATCATGATGAACGGTAAAAAGATTGACATTATCAAGGATTTCTGCTTGGATCCATAATCGATGCTCATGAGAACAGCAGTCAAGAGATCAAAAGGAAGTATCACATTGGGTGAATCTGCTGCACAAGGCCTCGTTAAAGTGTTGGAAAGCGTTAGTGTCACTTTGGGGACCCAGGTGTGCCTGATCCAAGCTGTGGTATTTTCAATCAATTCATATGCATGTGAAAGATGAAAACTGAATATGGAGGACAGGAGAATCATCAATGAATTTGACTTACTGGTCAAGTCTGGTAAAAAATATTGAAAGTACCACGGACTGCCAAAAGAACAAACAAATCTGTCTTGTAAGAAGTACAGCCAGAACACTCCTAAGAGGCAAGGATGGTAAGACTTTGTCTCAAGTTATTTGTACATTATCACCAGGAGAGGAAAACTCATGCTGCTTGTTAAAGCAAAGGGGCACAGCAAAAGAAGAGGGCCCTTAAAAAGGTGTACTGACACAGTGGCTGTGTAAGGATCGGGTGGTGTTTGGTTCTGTTACACATAGGGTCTCTGAGTTAGAACTGCACTGGTGCTATCACAATTCTCACTGTGAAGTGAAACGATACAGCTGGAACCTGGTCAGTTTCACATTCAGGTCTAGAAATTTTTGTCAAACCAAACCCATCAAGTCAATTCCTTTAGCTATGCTCTGGATTTCAACATCTCCTGCAGGAATTTCCTCATCTCCCTACTCTGAGTCGCTCCTTCATTCTTGTTAGAACTAAAAACAAATTCAAGTGGATGTATCCTCAATTCCCAAATCTAACTGATTCTTAGGTTTGGATAACGATTGTGAATATCAGGGATTTATATTTGTCCCCAGAAAAAAATAATAAAAAGGTCTACACAGTAAGGGGTTTATCTGAAAATCTCTGAAATGTATTCCATTGCTAAGTTTCTGTAACTAGAGCTCAGAGATCAAAAGATATCTGCATTTAAAATCTTCCCAAGACACTGTGTTTTTCTCTATCATAATCCTTTTCATGACAAACTTATCCTCATTAAAATTATCTACGAAGCATGTTCTTTCTACATAGAAAAGCATGAGAATGAACAAACAGACCTTGAACTATTTACAGGCTTTTCTTTTTTTGTTTTCTTCAGTTTTTGTTGTTTTTTAGTTTTCTTTTGTTGCTTTGTTTTGCTGTTTTTTGTGTGCAAATTATTATCTCTGCAGGTCTATCCAGATAAGATGTGGGGGATAAACAATCTGGAGGAGAAAACAACAGGACCGACAGTTCCATGGGCACATGGTTTAAGGGGAGGCAGGGGAAAGGAAGTGGGTGTTAACAAACCCGGGACAAGGGAACAACAAGTGATCTAAAATCAATGGCAAGAAGGGTGTAGAAGGACTGGTATAGCTTGATCAAGGGCAATATAACCGATAGGAATTACTGAAACCCAAATGAAGACTGAACAGGATAGAGGGACAAGAGGAAAGTACATGGAAATGGAGGAAAGAACTAGGAGGCAAAGGGTATTTATAGAGGTCTAAATACAGGCATGTACATATGTAAATATATTTATAAATGACGATGGAGAAATAGCTCTATATATATTTATAGGTTTAGTATCAAGGTAGCAGATGGCCATTTGGCCTGTACTCAAGTACTCCCTCAATGCAAGAACACTTTGTTCTATTAACCTGGAATTCCATGAGGCTAAACTTCCTGACACCATAGATGAAGACAAAGTGGGTACATAAGCAAATGTGATGACAAAAGCTGGTGGTGCCCGGCCATCAAAATATATAGTATCTGGGGTCTTAAAGGCTTGAAGATAAACAAGCAGCCATCTAGCTGAGAAGCAACACAGCCGACATGGAAGAAACACACCAGCTTACAAGGTGTTGATAGGATCAGGTATCAGGCATCAAAGAACAAAAAATCAGCAAGGGAAACAGAGCAAGGAAATCCCGCAGGAATTCCAAAAATAGACTTTGGGGCCAGGGCGTGGCACTCCATCAGACTCAACCAGAAAACACCTCTAAAGGTCAACAAACAGACCTTGAACTATTTACAAGCTTTTCTTCTGTCATTGTTTTTTTGTTTTATTTTCTTTTGTTGCTTTGTTTTGCTGTCCTGTTTTTGTGCATAGTATTATCTCTGCAGGTCTAGCTAGATAAGATAGGCTGGATAAACAATCTGGAGGAGAAATCAAGGGGACCTACGGTTCTAGGGGCATGGGAGAGAGAGAAGTGGGTGAAAGGAAGTGGGTGTTAACAAAGCCAGGGACTAGGGAACAACAAGTGATCCATAATTGGTGGCGAGGTTGTAAGAGGCCTAGTAGGGCTTGATCAAGGGTCATGTAACCAAGAGGAATTACTGAAACCCAAATGAAGGCTGAGCATGATAGTGGGACAAGAAGTAAAATGACAAGAGGAAAGAACTAGGAGGCAAAGGGTATTTACATTACTCTAAATACAGGCATGTATATATGTAAATATATTTATGTATGGTGATGGGGAAATAGATTTATGTGCAAATATTTATAGGTTTAGTATTAAAGTAGCAGATGGACATTGGGCCTCCACTCAAGAACTCTCTCAATGCAAGAACATTTTGTTCTATTAACTTGACATTCCATGATGCTCATCTTCCTGACACGGTGGCTAAAGACAAATGTGTGCACAAGTAAATGTGGTGAAGAAAGGTGATGGTGCCCGGCTATCAAAAGATATAGTATTTGGGGTCTTAAAGGCTTGAAGATAAACAAGCAACCATCCAGCTGAGAAGCAACAAAGTCCACATGGAAGAAGCACACCAGCCTGCCTGTGTGATCATGAGGGGTCAATAGGATCAGGTATCAGGCATCAAAGAACAAAAAAATTCCATTGTGAATGACGGGGAGTGCAGAGTGGGTACCCAAAGCCCAACTCTAGGCAACTGGACATGCCCTTATAGAAGGGTCCTGGAGAATAGATGAGCCATTCAGGGTGCAGTGCAGCAATGATGAAACATACAACTTTCCTCTAGTACTTTAATGCTTCCTCCCCACAACTATCATGATCCCAATTCTACCTTATAAATCTGGCTAGACCAGAGGATGTACACTGGTACAGATGGTTAACTGGAAACATAGAATCCAGGACAGATGAAACCCTCAGGACCAGTGGTATGAGTAGTAATACCAGGAGGAACATGAGGTAGAAAGGGGGAACCGATCACAAGGCTCTCCATATAAGCCCCTCCCCTGCAGGATGGACAAAGGAAAAGTGGGTGAAGGGAGACGTCTTATAGTGTAAGACAAAATAATAATAATTTATAAATTATCAAGGGACCGTGAGGGAGGGAGGGGAAAAGAGGGAGGGGAAAAATGAGTTGATACCAAGGGCTCAAGTAGAAAAAAATGTTTTGAGAAAGATGGCAACAAATGTACAAATGTGCTTGGCACAATGGATGTATGTATAGATTGTTATAAGAGTTGTGCGAGGTAGTACCGATGAAGAACACAGCTTTCCCCCAGATCCTGGATGCTTCCTCCCCGCAACTACCATGATCCGAATTCTACCTTGCAGGACTGGATAGGGCAGAGGTTGTACACTGGTACATATGGGGGCTGGAAGCACAGGGAATCCAGGGTGGATGATACCTTCAGGACCAAGGGTGTGAGGGACGATGCTGGGAGAGTGGAGGGTGAGTGGGTTGGAAAGGGGGAACTGATTACAAGGATCCACGTGTGACCTCTTCCCTGGGAGAGGGACAGCAGAGAAGGGGGGGAAGGGAGACTCCGGATAGGGCAAGATAGGACAAAATAACGATGTATAAATTACCAAGGGCACATGAAGGAGGGGGGAGCGGGGAGGGAGGGGGAAAAAAAAGAGGACCTGATGCACAGGGCTTAAGTGGAGAGCAAATGCTTTGAGAATGATTGGGGCAGGGAATGTGCAGATGTGCTTTATACAACTGATGTATGTATATGTATGGATTGTGATAAGAGTTGTATGAGCCCCGAATAAAATGTTAAAAAAAAAGAGCTGTATGAACTCCCAATAAAGTGATTTTTTTTAAAAAAAAGGTTTGTAGACAGATTTAGTGATGGTTGGGATTTAAACAAACAGTAAACAAATATTTATTCAACGTATAAAAACTTTTTCAAAGTCTTTTTTATATTTATAGCATAAGTCTTTCAAAAATATTTTTGTCAAAGAACACAGAATATTTTCCTATGTAAAAGCTGCCTTAAGTGTATTATTATATGTTGTACTATCTCATTAATTTGAACGGAAAAATATTAAACCTTGATAGTTTAATGGTTAATTGGCATTTAAAGTTAGTAATTGCTTGGTCAGGCTACTTTAAAAACTTTTTCTTTCAAGACCCACTTTATAGAAAAGAGGTTTCTTTGTATTCTTAAATATGGAGTCATAAAGGAAAACTCAACTACTTTCCCGTTCCTTTTCTTATTACACCAGGAGGCAAATTTTCTCTTAAAGAGTTCATGTAACGTGAGGGGTTTCAAATACCTCATATTTAGTTCCATTTTTCCACAAACTTTGTGAAACCCCTTATATTTAATCTTATTAGAAATAATATTACTGCAAAAGCTTTTTTCTGTATTTTTATACTGAATGTTTTAAACTAAAAAAATAGTCACTGCCATTGAGTTGACCCTGACTCAGAGTGACCCTACATCACAGACGAGAACTGCCCCTGTGGGTTCAGAGACTGCGAATACTTATGGGAGTGCCTGATCTGATCCCGAAGAGTAGCTGGTGGATTTGAACAGCTGACCTTGCAGTTAGCAGCCAACATAGCCCACTACATCACCAGGGCTCCTTGAACATATAAAGCTTCTTGGAATTAACCCCATTTCAGGATAGCAATCAAATAAAATCCACACATAAAAATTTTAATAGAAAAAGTTATTTTATTGTGATATTTCTGAAAATGTTCACTTCAGAAATAACTTAAAACAGGTAGTATATGTTTCTCCTTAATAAATACTTTCTTTAAAAACACATACCTCTTTCCTTGTTTACTTTGTTCAAGTAAGTCCACCTTCAACTTTATACATTCTTCTTGGAACTTCTGCAAACTCTGTTCCTTTTCAATCACCATTTTTTGGCTCTGTTCTAGTTTATCTTCTGCTTCTCTATAAAAAAAGAACATTCTTAAAAACTATTAGAGTCTAAGAACTCCTGGTGGTCTAGTGGGTTTAGTGTGGGGCTATAGCCACACGGTCAGCAGTGCTAGCTTAGCAGCTACTCTGCAGGAAAAGCACGAGGCTTTCGCCTCCCACAGTCTTACAGCCTCAGAAATGCTAAGGGGCAGTTCTAGACTCTGCTACCGTGTCGCTATGAGTCAAAATCGACTCAGTGGCAGTGAGCAGTGGTGAGTGGGGTAAAGAGATTATTCTAGGTAGCAAAATCAGTCCATGAGTTCAGGGAAACAGGTAGAGTGGTAAGACACAGCGGAAGGCATCATACTCAGCTCCTGGTCACTAGAAGTTTTTATAGGGGCTACGAGAGGACTTGCATGAAGCACCATCATTTTCACCGTCACTCTGGTCAGGTACCAGAAGAAATGCCACACCGTTCAAAAACTAGATCTTATTGCCATCAGGTCGATGCGCATTCAGAGACCCTATGGGGCGTGTTAGAATGGCCTCTATGGGTTTCTGAAACTTTAACTGTTCATAGGAGTAGAAAGCCCTGTCATTCTCCTTCAGAGCAGCTGGTGGTTTTGAACTGCCCAACAAGTAAGGGCTCCTTCAGAAATTAGGTAAGGCTGACTATTACCACCACTAGATGCTACAACGATTCTGACAGGCCTACTCTAGGACATCAAGCAAATCCAAACACTAGTGATGAAAATATAGATGATGGAAAATCAGGCATAATATTCTTTATATGCTGATAATATTGCTATCTGCTGGAGAACCCAAGAAAAGAAAAACGATAATAAAAGAGTGACAACTACCCCAATCAAAAACTAACTACGTTATATACAAGTTAAGAACAGAAAGGGGAATTCACAACTGAAAATATGAAACCTCCAAGAAGCTTAAAATACAATATGTATTACCAAAGACACTTAAAACGGATGGACATGAAGCACAACTTTTGTGCACATCAGAATCACTCTTGTTAAAGTATGGACTACTGGGCCTCATTCCTCAGATTTTCTGATTCAGTAAGTCTGAGATGGGATATGAAAATGTATATTTTTAAAGTTGATGCTGAATTAAAAATAAAAAGTTGATGCTGATGGTCTTTTCAGAATCACTTAGAGTATTATGCTACTTCGTATGTCTATCCTTTCCATTTTATTGTAAGCAGAGGGGAGATTAAATTATAAAGTAGCTGATTCCTTACATTTTATTTCTTAAATGCCTCTATAAGCTCTGAAAATATATTGTTATGTAGAGACAAGAAAATTAACTAATTTTTAAAAAATAATTTTAAAGTACAACATCCATTTTATTTCCAGTAAGCCTTTCTTCAGTCTTCAAGGACTCAAATTTTTACATGGGCTTTGATGAAGGTCATGGGGTAGGCACCTGCTGGTCTCTATCAGGGTGGGGCATTCTGTCCTTATGGGCTTCATGAAATTGGTTCCTAACCACCTTACTGTGAATAACACAACACAATTAATGAAGTTTCAGGT
The DNA here is from genome assembly GCF_050624435.1 of Tenrec ecaudatus. Lineage (NCBI taxonomy): Eukaryota > Metazoa > Chordata > Mammalia > Afrosoricida > Tenrecidae > Tenrec > Tenrec ecaudatus. The sequence continues at coordinate 125,452,735 of NC_134530.1, read as the reverse complement.
ACAGTTTGGTTAATATATATGCATGGAAGGCATTCACTTCAGATCCGTCTCTGACAGCTACAACTCCTTGTTAAGCTTCCAATAACACACAAATGTATTACTGGCCTTGTCTTTGGATGTGCAGGAGGCACAGTTTCGTAGATAAAGGCGACCCATGGACACAGCCCTTTCTCGCACGGCCACTGTTCTTCCTTTGCCATTTTGGAAGTAAAGACTCAAGAGAGACTAATTAAAATTTAGTGAAAGCATATAAGAACTTCAGTGTAGATTCAGCCTCCTGCAACCTCATAAAATGCATATAACCTGCAGCCAAAAGGAGTTATGATGGATCAGAAACAGCACTTTACATAAATTTGAATCAACAAATTCTTAAATAGACTCTATTGACCATTGTCGATTACTGAGGAAAAATGAAGGCAAGATTTGTCGAGATATACCTTAAAAGTAGAAGTGGGAAATAAAAATGCTACAGAAAATATTCATAAACATAATGTTCTAAATTTTAGTGTTGTGAATAGCATCTAGGGTGTTACGTGCTTTCAACTAGCTATCTAAGAAATGATTATTGGTCGATACTCATCAGGAGGAAGAGAGAATGGAAGAAACTACAGACTCAAACACAAAAAATGAATCCACAGGATGACCAGCCCACATGAACCACATGAACCACATGAACCACAGCCTCTTCCTGTCTGAGACCAGAACTAGATGATGCCAGTACCACGAACTACCCTTCTGACTAGGGACACACAGAAGGTCCAAGATAGAATGAGTAAAATATGGACCACAAAATTCAAACTCCTAAAAAAGGCTCTATTTATGGAACTGAGAGAGACTAAAGGGGAATCCCCAAGGCTATGGTCTTTTGAACTTGGAACTGAAGCTATTTCTGGAGATAGCCTTTCAGTCCAATAAAGAGACTGGCTTAAAAAATAAACTACCACCTGTGAAGAAGGTGCTCCCTTAAATAATCAAGTATATAAGACCAAGTAGTCAATACCTACCCAAACAGCAAAGATAACAGGGGAAAAAAAGAGAGAAGCTAGATTAATAGAAACGAGCAGAGCCAAAGTGAGAATGCTGACATAATGTAAAAACTGTTAACAATGTTCTGGAACAATTTGTATATAACACTTAAATGGAAAGAAACACTGCCAATGTAATGGGTTTCCCATTGGGCTGCTGCTACTCACAAGGTCAGCAGTTTGAAACCACCAGCTGCTCTGTGGGAGAAAGATGAGGCTTCCTACTCCCTTAAAGTTACAGGCTTGGAAACCCACAAGGGCAGTTCTGTCTTACAGGGTTGCTATGAGTCAGCATTGACTCAATGGCAGTGAGTTTGGTTTTTTTTTTTTTTTTTTTTCGTTAAATGGGAACTTAACTGCGTAAACTTGCACCTAAAATACAATGATAAGTCAGGCACAAAAGGACAAGTACAACATGAGCCCGCTGAGGTAAGTATTTAAAAAAAAATGCAAAAGGGGCATAGGGAAAAAGCTATTATATACAAACATTTTGGGGGTGAAGACTGTGTAGTATGGCAGAGACCAGATCAAATCCAGGAATGCACATGGTAGACAACTGGGGAGGAGGTGGAGAAAGGAAAATAAAAGGATGAATATAAGGAAGAAAAGGGGAGCAGGAGCATGGGGCACTAATCCACCCAGGGGGAAGGTATTATCTAATCTCCACAGGGAAAGAGGGATCAGACTTCAACCCAGTGCCGCAAGGTGTGAATGCAACATTCCGGCAAGGAGTAGGGAACCAGTGGAGAGGTCTGGGAGGCTGGTCCCAGCACCAAAAATTAAGTGGATTCCTGTCCCTCCCCCGAGAAGAATTTGTTTCAAAGGAAGACATTGATTCTGCAGCTCCGGGAGTGGGACATATCTGATCAGAGCACACGGGAGCAGATGGAGAGGGAGGAGGAGAGAGTGGAGCACAGCCTGGCCCACAGGCCCTGAGGATGATGTTCCTGAGTAGAGTAACCAGTCCACAGAGAGGACAACATGGCTGGCCCCACTATGAGACATGATGCTCCTCAGTGACCACTGGCGCTACAGGGGACAGCACCGCAGACACAGTGTGCGAATTGCACCTGACCTGATCCCACCACACCGAGGCAAAGCACTGGGGGAGTGCAGTGGAACAGCAAGGGAATGGAGTGGCAAGATCCCCAGGGAATGCTGAAAGTGGACTTTGGGGCCAGGGCGTGGTGCCCCAACAGACTGGACTGGAAAACACTCCTAAAGGCCAACAAACGATCCTTGAACTAACTACAAGCTTTTCTTTCTTGATGTACTTTGTTTTGTTCTTTGTCAGTGGTTTGTTGTTGTTTTGTTGTCTGGTTGTATACTGTAGCTTTGTTTTCCTCTGTCTTGTTTTTGTGCATGTTATTATCTCCACAGGTCTGTCTAAATAAGACAGGCTGGATGAACTATCTGGAGGAAAAACAACGGGACCGACAGTTCCGGGGGGACTTGGGATAAGGGGAGGTGGGGGGGTAAGGAAATGGTGTTAACAAACCCAGGGACAAGGGAACAACATGGGATCCAAATTGGTGGTGAGGGGGGACTGGCAGGCCTGGTAGGGAATGATCAAGAGTAAGGTTAGGTAGAGAAGAGGTATAGCTGCAACCCAGGGGGGGACGGAGCATGTTAGTGGGTCAGGAGGAAAGTCAAGGGAAATAGAGGAAAGAGCTAGGAGGCAAAGGGCATTTATAGAGGTCTAGACAAAGACATGTACATCCAAATATATATATGAGGATGGGGAAATAGATCTATGTGCATATATTTATAGGTTTAGTATTAAGGTTGCAGAAGGACCTTTGGCCTCTACTCAAGCACTCCCTCAATGCACGAATACTTTCTTCTATTAAATTGACATTCTATGATGCTCAGCTCACCCTCCCGACACAACTGCTGAAGCCAAAGCGGGTGAACAGGTAAATGTGGTAAAGAAAGATGATGGTGCTTGGCTATCAAAAGAGATAGTGTCTGAGGTCTTAAAGGCTTTTAGATAAACAAGCGGCCATCTAGCTCAGAAGCAACAAAGCCCACATGGAAGAACACACCAGCCTGTGTGATCATGTGGTCCCGAAGGGATCAGTTATCAGGCATCAAAGAACAAAAAAACATATCATTGGCTGCACACCTCCATGACACGACCGCCGAGGACAAACGGGTACAAAAGGAAATGTGGCAAAGAAAGCTGATGGTGCCCGGCTATCAAAAGAGATAGTGTCTGAGGTCTTAAAGGCTTGAAGGTAAACAAGCGGCCATCTAGCTCAGAAGCAACAAAGCCCACATGGAAGAAGCACACCAGCCTGAGTGATCACGAGGTGCCAAAGGGACCAGGTATAAGGCATCATCAAAAAAAAAAAATCTTACCATAGTGAATGAAGGGGGAAGTGCAGAGAGGAGATCCAAAGCCCATTTGTCGGCCACTGGAGATCCCCTCACAGAGGGGTTTAGGGGAGGAGATGAGTCAGTCAGGGTGTGATGTAGCACCGATGAAGAATACAGCTTTCCCCAAAATCCTAAATGCTTCCTCCCGCCCAACTACCATGATCCGAATTCTACCTTGCAAGACTGGATAGAGCAGAGGTTGTACACTGGTGCATATGGGAGCTGGAGGCACAGGGAATCCAGGGTGGATGATACCTCCAGGACCAGGGGTGTGAGGTGCGATACTGGGAGAGTAGAGGGTGAGTGGGTTGGAAAGGGGGAACCGATCACAAGGATCTACATGTGACCTCCTCCCTGGGGGACGGACAACAGAAAAGGGGGTGAAGGGAAACGCCAGATAGGGCAAGATATGACAAAAAATAATCTATAAATTATCAAGGGCCCATGAGGGAGGGGGAAACGGGGAGGGAGTGGAAAAAAAGAGGATCTGATGCAAAGGGCTTAAGTGGAAAGCAAATGCTTCGAAAATGATTAGGGCAAAGAATGTACAGATGTGCTTTATACATTGATGTATGTATATGTATGGATTGTGATAAAGAGTTGTATGAGTCCCTAATAAAATGTTTAGAAAAAATACAATGATATTTTTTTAAGTTATAAAAGGTGTTATTTACCTCAAAACTTTATCTTGTGCTGAAACCTCTGCTTCCAAATTGATTATCTGTTCTTCTAAGATTGGGACACTGGCTGCCTGATGTTGAGCAGACTCAAGGATAGAAACCTAAAATTAAAAAACAAAAACTATTTCAGAAAATAAACCAGTCTTCTTAGTCCTTAAGTTTCTTTTACTGTCAAATGAAGGGGACTGCCCAAGGATTGGCAAATGTAAAGTTCATCGTAACTATTCTTTCAACAAACTTTTACATAAGCCTAGAACTTCGAGGCACAAGATAACAGGGGAGGACAGGGGTGAGGGCTAGGAAGAAAATCCAGGGACAGTTCAAAGTCTCTGCAGAGCGGGTTAACCTTCCTTCTTCCACTCCCACAATACCAGTAGCCAGGTGCCTACCTACCAGGAAAAAGCCTTTATCTAGAGCAGTAGTTCTCAACCTTCCTATTCCCGCGACCCTTTTAATACAGTTCTTCAGGTTGTGGTGAGCCCCAACCATAAAATTATTTTAGTTACTTCATAACTGCAATTTTGCTACTGTTATGAATCGTAATGTAAATTATCTATTGTGAAATATGTATTTCTAATTACAAATAAATGAAATTTTGTCTTGAAGCATGGTGTAGCATGGGTAACAGTATTCATGCTGGGTACTCGTATGTGGGCATATCTGCATGTGGGCGCAATGAGTTCCTAAGACAATCGGAAATATGTGTTTTCTGATGTGAAAGAGTCGTTTGATCCCCAAAGGGGTTGTGACCCACAGGTTGAGAACCGGTGATCTAGAGAAATAAGATAGGGAGGATTGAGATTCTAGGACACTAAACAGAATGACAGGCAAAAATGAGGTGGCTTTATAAACAGGAGGAATAGTACAAAAGAGTCCCAAGTTGGCTACTCCATTTCATTCAGAGCTAGTGAGAGGTAGATCAAAGGATTCTATGCTGGAGAAAATCAACAGCTGCAGAGAAAAAAGCGTCACATGATATAGACTAGGAAAAGGGCTGGTTTCTCTCTACCAGAAACCTATCTGCTCACATCACACCAAAATGAAGGACCCTATACTACCAATTTCATCACTGCACACAGAGTTGCCAAACAACGTTTAAGCAACTTTCCCTTAAAACATAATAGCCCAAACCCTCATCTTAAGAAGGCATCTAACATGAAAGTTAGAAACCAAAGCAAAGCTTACAAGTAAACATACCACACTCATTAAATCTTTAGCGATGAGAAGGTACTGGGCATCTAGCTATCATTAAATACAAAGCAAAGAACAAAAGCTTTGCAAAACAAATGAACAGAAATAAAGAAGCAAAGAAAAATCAATACGTGTTGAACAGAGCTGAGGAAACACTCTAAAAAGTACCCTCAGAAGACAAAAAACTCACTGCCATTGAGTTTATGCCAACTCAGAGTCACCCTGTAAGGCAGGGAAGAAGTGCCCCTGAGTTTCTAACTGTAAATCTTTACTGGAGTAGAAAGCCTCATCTTTTTCCCAGAGCAGCTGGTAGTTTTGAATTGCTGATCTTGTAGTTAGAAGGCCAAGATGTAACACAGGACTCCATTAACCAAAAGACAAGGAGACGGAAAATGTTAACAGGGAGAACTAAACAAATTTAGAGGATAAACTTAGGTGGTCTAGCCTTCACTAATGGAAAACCCAAAAGAAAGAAAACCATCTGGGTGTGTGTTGTTTTGTTTGTAATGCGTCAGGGCAGCCTTAAAGGGTTAGCACCATAAACAATGTACTACTTTAAAGGCATATCACGATGAACTTTGAAAGCACCACAGATAAAATCCTCAAAACTGCCTCGCGTGAAAACAAAAAGCAGACGACATGCTAAAGGAAAGCACTCACAACACCAACAGTATTTTCAGGGCAGCACTGGAGGCGAGACAAGAAAGCTATGCCTTGAAATTTCGGTGGTAAAATTAATTTCAACCTACAGTTCAATCAGGTGCAGGGAGACAGTAAGACAATTATAGAGAAGCAAAGAGGCTCCACAGAAATGTGCTCCAGTTAAAGAAGCCAAAGCAGGTGAACAAGTAAATGTGGTGAAGAAAGCTGATGGTGCCCGGGTATCAAGAGTGTCTGGGGTCTTAAAGGCTTGAAGGTAAACAAGCAGCCATCTAGTTCAGAAACAACAAAGCCCACATGGAAGAAGCACACCAGCCTGTGCGATCACGAGGTGCCAAAGGGACGAGGTATAAGGCATCATGAAAAATATAAATATATATACCATAGTGAATGAAGCGGGTAGTGCAGAGTGGAGACCCAAAGCCCATTTGTCAGCCACTGGAGATACCCTCACAGAGGGGTTTAGGAGAAGAGATGGGTCAGTCAGGGTGCGATGTACTACCGATGAAGAACACAGCTTTCCTCCAGATCCTGGATGCTTCCTCCCGCCCAACTACCATGATCCGAATTCTACCTTGCAGGACTGGATAGGGCAGAGGTTGTACCCTGGTGCATATGGGAGCTGGAGGCACAGGGAATCCAGGGTGGATGATACCTTCAGGACCAGGGGTGTGAGGAACGATACTGGGAGAGTAGAGGGTGAGTGGGTTGGAAAGGGGGAACTGATTACAAGGACCAACATGTAACCTGCTCCCTGGGAGATGGACGGCAGAGAAGGGGGGGGGGGGGAGGGAGACTCCGGATAGGGCAAGAGATGACAAAATAACAATCTATAAATTACCAAGGGCTCATGAGGGAGGGGGAAAGCGGGGAGGGAGGGGGAAAAAAAGAGGACCTGATGCAAAGGGCTTAAGTGGAGAGCAAATGCTTTGAAAATGATTAGGGCAACGAATGTACAGATGTGCTTTATACAATTTATGTATGTGTATGTATGGATTGTGATAAGAGTTTTATGAGCCCCCAATAAAATGATAAAAAATAATTAAAAAATAAAAAGATAGCTCCTCTATAGTTGATGAGAAATTAAAGGGGCGGTTTCAAAAGTTTGGGGAGAAATTCCATTTTCTTAATAAATTTTTAAGCCACTCCCCCTTATATAATAACTACACAGAAGCAAAAGCAAATCACGAGCAACTCTAAAAGGCAAACAATATATCCTAAAAATTAAACTTCATGAGAAACAATGAAAACCAAAAGATTTTCCCACAAAATAATAAAAATAATAGATACAACTAAATAAGCCAAACGCCCAAAGTTGTACATTTGTTACAGTTTTCTCCTCTTTGTCTGGAATCATCCCCAACAGCACTTTGTTTTGTATGAAAAATAAAAAAAGGAAAATACAGCTCTCTAACAATTCTACTAGTTAAACCAAAGCAAAGAATGAAAAGCCTCACTTTAGAATTTCCAATCTCAGAATTATCTATTTCTGACTCAAATCTGAGTCAAAGCTACCTGCCAGGACACCGCAGACCTGTCATACAGGTGTCTGAGACTGTGACGATTTATGGAAGCAGACTACCACTTCTTCCTCCTGGACAGCCGCTGGTGAGTTGGAACTGCCAACCTTTTGGTGAGCAGCTAGCTGGGCACTTTAACCCCTGTGGCAACAGGTCTACTCGAGACCGTGTAAGTTCTCCTAAATCGTTTTCAGAAAAGAATTCGCATAAAATTCTGATTCCACGTGTTAACACTAAATTGTCATTAAAAACTGCTATAACACATTAAATATAAAGAATATTTTTCCAATTATAAGTCTATAAATCATTACAATTACTTTGACAGTCATCACTGGTGGATACTTACTTTTGCTTTTGACTGTGTTAATTCAAAGTGGACAGATTCTATTTTAGTCATTAAAGAATGATTCTGTGAGACCAAACAAGCATTCTGTTGTCTAAGTTTATTAAGTTTCTCTCGAAGGTTCTTAATTTCCTGATCCGTAGAGGTAGGAGGTACAAAAGATACCTAAAAAATGAAGAACAATCTATTTTGGATTACTTACGCACTGCATAGAATTAATGAAAAGTTACTAGAAACTCGGATAATGAAGTTAAGATATATAATGAGGGCTAGCAGGAATGCCAGCCAGGAAGTACTCTGTATTCTGCGGAAGACGGTGTCCTTATGAACACCTTGGGAACAGTGGCACACTTTTGGCATTACCTTGTGAAGTGAAACATGCTGTGATCCAGCAATATCAAGATTGCATATAACCGTCTAGGACAGAGTAGAACTGCCCGTTCAATATCCAAGACTGCAACTCTGTGCGAACAGAAAGCCTCACCTTTCTCCCCTGGGCTTTTTGGTTAGCAGATCAACCCATAACCCACAACGGAAAGTAATGAAATGGGCCATGCTATCATGTGAGTTAACCTTTAGTAAATAACTATCATATACAGAATACTGGGCTAACAATCAGGGAGTTTATAATTTGCTTGACAAAACATCAATTGTAAAAAGTAAATGAATACAGAAACTTAAAATACAGTAATACATCAAACTTTAAAACAAACTTAACTGCCATTAAGTCAATTCTGACTCATAGCTACCTTATAAAGCAGAGTAAAATGGCTTGTGGGTTTCCAAGACTAACTCCAGCAGGGAGTGCAAAGCCTGGGAGTAGACAGCCTAGTCTTTTCTCCAACTGAGCTCTTAACATATGCCACCAGGGCTCCTAATAATACACCCAAGTAACTACTTTGTTAGAAAGTAACAAGCAATAATTACAAGCAGTTCTCAGGTGAAAACTTCTCCACTCCCGTGTTTTTCCGTCACATTTGTAGGAAAGCTCAAAAATAAGCAGTTGGTTATTTGTCCTTAGTGGAAGAGGGGCACTGGTGGTACAGTAGCTAAGCTTGGGGTGTAACAACTGCAAACCACCAGGCGTTCCATGGGAGAAAGATTGGGCTTTCTACTCCTGTAAAGAGCTAGTCTTGGAAACCCAGCTAGTCTTGGAACTTGTACTATAGGGGTCACATGCGTGAGAATTAACTAGATGCCACTGAGTTGGGTTTTTTTGTTTGCTTGTTTCAGTCCAAGAAAAAAAGATCCTCTGGTGGTATAGTGGATTTAAGCATTGGCTGCTAGGCAAAAGAACAGTGTTTTGATCCATCCATCAGCTGCTCCGAGAGAAGGCTACAGACTATCTCCATTATTATTTATAGGGTCTTAAATCCTCTGGGTCAGTTCTGCTCAGACCTACAGGATCGCGCTGAGTTAGTATTGACTTTGAAGCTGTAAGTCTTAGTACACGAAAAGGCTTGAAGAGTTCTCAATTAGTTAAAAGCTGCACATGCAGTAAGTAAAAGTGACTGTGATGAAAAAAGCTGTTGGCAATAGATTAAGACTGGTTCAATTCTTTCAGAGAAAAAAAAATATATATATGAGGGGTACCCCCCCAAAAAAAACCCTGGGACTTCTTTTCCCCCAAAGCTTTGTTTTTAATTTTTTTTTACAAAACAACCTTATCACCTTCAAGGTACTTGCCATTACACTTAATGCATTTGTCAAATCTGCGAGTCCATTCCTGGCAACAATTTTCAAACTCATGTTTGGATGGCTGACAGCACCTCCCTCATTTTTTTGCTTCACCTCTTCCACTTTGTTAATTTGTTGTCCTTTCATATCCCTCTTCATTCAAGAAAAAAAAAATCACATGGAGCGAGGTCAGGTGAGAACAGTGTGTGGGGCAAAAGAGGCATGCTGTTTTTGCCAAAAATTGGTGCAGTGAGATGACTGCATGAAGAAGTGCATTGTGGCAAAACCAGTCCCCCTTCTGCTAGAAATTGGGCCTTTTTTATCACACAGTTACGCTACCTTTTCAGAACCTCTAAATAGAAAGCTTGATTAACAGTCTGACCTGGTGGAACAAACTCCAAATGCACTATCCCCCTCACATAAAAAAAAAACCAATGAGCACCATCATCTTGATCTCTGATTGCACTTGACGAGCTTTCTTTAGATGTGTTGATGGCATCTTCTGCTGGCTGATGTTTGCTTTCGGGGTCCTAAGAATAGCACCAAGTCTCAGCACCTTGGAAAAAGTCTGGGTCGCTTCAGAGCTGTTCTTTCAAAGCCTGGCATGTTTCCACTCCACAGTCTTTCCTGGTCAGTCAGAAACCGAGGCACAAATTTCAGAATAGCCCTTCTCATTTCCAAATATTCTGTTAAAGTTTGCTGATGCACACTCCGAGATAGTCTAGGTAACTTCCCCATCTCTTCAATGGTCCTTCATAGGTCTTTGAGCACAAGTGCACAAATTTTTTTCAATATTTCCATCAATTGGGGAAGTTGACAGAAGTCCAGGACAAGGTTTGTTATCAATCGACAGCACACCTTATTTGAAATGAGAAAACTACTCATACACTTGTTTTTCCCACAGCACTGTCCCTATAAGCAGTGTTCAACACCACAAGTTTCTGCAACATTTTTCTAACCAGGAAACAAAATTTCAGCCCCATGCTGTTCTCTTAAGTTTGCAGTCACAAAAAGCAAGGTTCAAGCAAAACTGCTTTTACGAAAAAATTCACTGTGACCAGAGAGAACCTTCCCAGGAGACGCCACTGCGTGTACTAACTTAGAGCAAGTTGCTCGATGCTTGCCCAGTGGGAAAAATTCATACTGAAAGTTCCGCCCAGCACTTTCTTCTGGGTTTTTTTAGGGGGGGAGGGGGAAAACCCCCTTATATATATCACTCTCATTCACTGCCATCAAGTCAACTTCAACTCATAGAGGCCATATAGGGCAGAATAAAACTGCCCATGTGAGTTTGAGACGCTCTTTATAGGAGTACAAAACCTCATCCTTATCCCAAAGAATGGGTTAATGTTTTTGAACCACTAACCTTTTGGTTAGCAGGCCAATGAGCAACCACTATGCTATCAGGGTTCATATATACATACACACACATACATATATACACGTGTGTATGTGTATCTATATATAACATACACATATTGTACACATATACAAAATTGTGTGTGAGTGCATTTAAAATTAAAAGGCAAATAAATAAATAAATTAAGTTAAATTAAATTAAAAGGCAATAAGCTGCCCCTAAGTGGGACAAACATTGATTCATAATCCTGGGAAATACTGCATTTAAACTCAACAAGTCTTCAACACCACAGTAGAACTAGAAGAAGTATTTAAAGAAAACATTTTAAGTAGATAGGTCTAAAAATCAATAACCTTATCTCTTGGCTTTTTATGACAATCAGTATTGCCACCAGGTAGTTTACAAGTTTTTTTGTATGGTAAATAATTCAAAGGTCCAGAGTGGCCAGGTTGAGCAAGGTCTTCCAAAATGAGCCTTTCAAATCTTGAGGGATTACAGATATAATCAGAATTTTCACTTGTACTAACACTAGGGTGAAAAAAAGAAAAAACTTATTTAGTTTTCAGTAATTTAAATATCCACTACAAATTTTTATACAGTAAATAGGAAAAAAGGATAGCACCTAAAATACTAGAGCCAATGAGATATAGTAATGAACTTAACGGTTCCAAAAATTTTTCAATAAACCAGTTTAAACAACATAATTTTACAGTCTCCACAAGTGGGATTAATGATTTTCTTAAAAAGTCATAATATTGTAAGATTAACTATACTCAAAACATTTTGTACTGTAATGTTAAAGGTGTTTACTTAACATATGAATGTTTCTCTAATATTCCTATTTTCCCCTAAACTGATATATTTAATATTAAAAAATTAATATTGTTTCAGAGGCATAAGACGTAATGAAATTCATATATTTTACATTCATAAATTAAAGTTTTTTGGTTTTATTTACTTACCTAGATAACTCTTCCCCTAAATTCTGTAAACTCCATTCTGTTATCTTCAGTTCATGTCTTAAGGAAGCAACATTTGCAAGCAAACTTTCTTCTTCATTGTCTTTATTACAGTAGTATGATGAATTAGATTCCATTTCTCAAACAAAAATCTTCTTTTATCTTCCCTGAAGGATTCTGTAGTGTCATTCAAAACACTTTCACACAAATTAAATTTAACTCATTATTTTTCTATTTCAAGTGTGTGAAATCTTCATGATGGTTTAAAATAAACAAAAAACTCAATATATTCTCTGAAATGCACAAACATAACACAAAGTTCTAAATACAAATTCTTTGGATTAAATTCGTATTAGTTTTACCAAGTTTAGTCTTACTTTTTTTGTTAGGTGCCATGGAGTTGATTTTTAACTTATAGTGACCCCATGTAACAGAGCAGAACTACGTCTCACATGGTGTCCTTAGCTGTAATTTTTATAGAATGCCAAATAAAAGTTTAAAAAACCCCAAACACCAAACTGCCATTGAGTTGATGCTGACTCATCTCGACCTAAAATACCACCAACCTCTTGGTTAGCAGCCAAATGCTTAAATGGCTGTGTCACCAGAGTCTCTGATTCATTTACTTAACATAATACATTTCATAAACTATTTCTTATCCTATCTTAAAGATGAAGAAACCAAGAGTCTGACAAGCTAAATAACTGCATCGAAGTCACACAAATGGTAAAAACAGGCTTTGAACCTAAGTCTCGGGATCCATAGACCTTTTCATTCCATCACAAGACATTCCCACTACCCTAGACATCAGTTTCAACAAGAAGTATTCAAACTTTCATAATCAGGTCACAATCTCTGGACAGCTGATAAAATACTGACATTACCAAAACAAAAACATCACAATTTTTTCGGAAGGAATTTATTGTCAAATAAAGGTTACGCCTATCTGCCATTCATAACAGCTATAAGAATTTTAAAACATTTATTTCTTGCAACTAGAGGTCCAAATGACATTTGGCAATATACGAGGAAAAGTTTTGTTTTTTTTCAATTATGAGTATCAATAAGGTTGTGAAACTCTATTAAATACTATTTGCACATTTAAAAATTCCAGATTTTATTTCCATAATTAATTAAAGTTGTATAGTCCTTACTACTTTAGATATTTCTGGGCAGTCGAAAAATGACATTCCTTTTTCAGATCTCATGTATCTTTGTCATGTCATGGTAGCCTCTTTCATTGCCATTCTTACCATCCTGACTCTCGAGTTCTAGATGGTTAGAGTCTGGGTATTATCAGGACCACAAGACACATACATTTGTTGAAGGAATAAAGGTTTACAAAACTATCCTTCTTGACAGATGTACTCCCCACTCAAAATTTCTCAGATGTATAAGGTTAGAAAGCAAACGCTCACCTTCTTCAGACTGTGGCGCGAAATTAAATGAGATGCTATACTGATCTGATAGGCAAAGTGGTTCTATCCTTTCTTCCCTTTTGCTCCCACAAATTGGTTTCCGCTTTAAGAATTCTCTGCCGGACAGAAGTTCATGAATCAGGTCCCCATCCTGCTTGCTCTCTTTTACATTGCCAGTTCCCTATAGGATGTTGAAAGGGAAGAAAATTTGAAGAAGTTCTAAAATGCCATTTGGCAGTTTCCTCCTAAAGCAAACTTCCTTTCTAACCACTTGCATGTGGCTTACTGTGAAAAGTCCTCTAACTCGTCTGGAGTAGCAATATCCCTATCGAACTCCTGCTACTGACGTTAATGGGCCATTTACTGACAAACGACTGCCCCTCCATTCGAAGCGCAGCAGGTTACGAAGTCTATCTGGAGTGCGTCCGACAGGTAAAGGCACAACATGCTATGGATGGGTCCGACCTTGCAGGGTCATTTTGTAGCCCCAAGAACACTGTGTTCCTCCGTGTGCTCACGCAAACATCCCATCACAGCGCACTAGTGTCGTGCTCTCGCCACACTCCACGAACGGAATCCGATGGCTGCGGATTTTAGGCGCTTTGTATGGCACTGTTCTGACTGAAGCGCGCTCAATCTGACAGAGCTCATACTATCTGCATCTAATAAAAGTAAAGCTAGAAGCAGCGGCAGGCGGGAAATGAACTCCTCCTCTCCGACTTTCCCGCAACTAAAATACTCGTACAGAAGCCTCTAAAGAGCAGCGTGCTCAGCGTGGGCCGGGACCAGGCGAGGCGCGGAGGGCGGTCCCGGTCCCGGTCCGCGGCTGCCAGCCGCGAGGAACGGAACAACGTTCCAAGGAGGCGGGTTCCCACCCGCCCAGCGGCAGTCGCTCACCACCCGCGTCCCAGCGGAGGAGAAGAACTCCCGACAACTGCGCACTCCGGACTCCAGGCTCGGCCCGTCTCCGGTCCCGGGCTTGGAAGCGTCAAACGCACGAAACCGAGAACAGCGCACGCCCGGCGCGCGGAGTTCGAACCGCCGCGGGAGCCGTTGAGAACGCGTCTCCGCAGCCTCGGCCCTGCCCTCCCGCTGTCGGCGGAAGGCAGCCAGAGGCCCGGGGCCTGTCGGGAATGGTAGTCCGCCAGCGCGGTCGAGCCCGGCTGCAAGCACGCTACGAACTACATTTCCCACAATCGCCTCCTCGACGCCCATTGGCGTGGAGAAGCCATGGGAACCTGCGGCCGTCGGGCCGTGAGGTGGGCCGGGCTCACGCCGGCCTGCCGGGGCAGAGCCCAGGAGGGTGCGGAAAGGGACTGCTGGCCCCGCCCTCAGTCCCTACCCTTTCAAGCACTGTTTGGCCCTTACGAGGAAACCTCTGCCGCCGCCGCCACTTTCTTCAGGCTCCAGGTGTCTCTGCCAGCCACGAGGAATCCAGGGAGAAAACGCGGAGCTAAGGCGCCCATTCCCCACTCCTCCCGCGCCCTTTCAGCCCAAAGCCGCCCCGGCAGGAATGGGCGACAAGATCTGGCTGCCCTTCCCGGTGCTCCTCCTGGCCGCGGTGCCATCCTCAGTGCTGCTGCCGGGGGCGGCCGGCTTCACCCCCTCCTTAGACAGCGACTTCACCTTTACCCTTGCGGCCGGCCACAAGGAGTGTTTCTACCAGCCCATGCCCCTGAAGGCCTCGCTGGAGATCGAATACCAGGTAGGTGCCGAGAGGGCGCTAGCCGCGTCCGGTAGCCCAGCCTCTCACCCGCTTGGAAACTTCTGCTGGCCGGCCGCCCGCCCGGGTGATGGAGCGGCGAGGGCCGCCGGGGAACCAGCCCGTTCCGCGCAGGCGCGCGAGGCGCGGCGCGCGACCGTCCCAGGACCCGCAAGTTCAGCGGGACCTGGAAACGAGCCCCCCGGGCCCCTTTCCTCCGCTGGAAGGAGGCCGGAACTGGGGGGGGGGGCGGTTGTTCTCTCCCCCCCCCCCCCCCCCCGTAATATGCCTATCTGTTTACCAGCCACTGCACGCTCCGATATTCGGAATTTCACAATACGGGATTAAACACGTTCTCCTCCATCATTGGACGAGGCGATGACACTTGTTTGAATCTCTCCCTCCCCTTTCACCCAATTCGGATGTTATAAATCTTCACGCCCCTCCCCACTACGTAAGGATTTTGAAATTGTTACCACGTGATTCTCACTCACTAGTTCCTATTTTAAAATACTGTATTTTGAAAGGGACCTCAATGAGGGCTGTATTTAATGGTGCATTTTCTTCACACCTGTATGGCCATCATTTCAAAATCAAATAATGTGAAGCCATATATTAAACTGTTCAACCTTTCTTTCACTTAGCCTGGTAAGGTTTGCCCCCATGCCATTGTTTTCTTTTGTATAGCAACTTCCAACAAAAAAAAGCTAACTCGTTGCTCTAGAGTGGATTCCAACTTACAGCCACCCTGTAGGACATAGGGGTTCCAGAGTTTATCATCTAAGCGGGTATTGATTTCAAGTTTTGAAAAAAACACGAGAGGCATTTTCAATGTCAGTAGGCCTATCTTGTGAATACAATAAATTACTTTAAAAAAATAAATTACTTAAAATTAGAAGTTTTTAGTCATAAAGTGCTTAGTACGTGTCAAGGAAGCCTGGTGTAGTGGCTACACGCATTTGGAAACCAGCAGCTACTCTGAGGAAGAAAGAAATGGCTTTCTACTTACCTAAACAGTACAGTCTCAGAAACCTATAGGGGTGGCTGAGTCAGCACTGACTCCATGGCGATGAGTTGGGTTGGGTTCGGTTTTGTCTACTGCACTAAGGGCTAGGGATGCAATGGTGAGCAAAATAATATACACCATTTTCTCATATAATCTGGGAGTCTTAGTGGGGAAAGGATCTGCTTCTCTAAAGATTCTAACCACCAAAACCTTGCCCCATGCAGTTGCCCCCAGTCAAAATGTTGACTTCTTGGCAGCTAATAATAATTATATGCACATTTGGAGATTTTTAAAGCAACAGATCTTATCCCTTGACCAATCAGTGAACAAAACTCAAAACTCACTTCCAAGTCAATTCTGATTCCTGTCAACCTTCTAGGACAGAGTAGAACTGTCCCTGTGAGCTTCCAAGACTGTAATCTCTAATGGAGTAAAAACCATGGTCTTTCTCCCAATGCGGCTAGTGGTTTTGAACTGCTGACTTGTGGTTCGCAGTCCAGTACACAAGCCTACTTTAAATACACAGTTCACACTGGGGAGTTGTAGAATGTATTGAAGGTGGAGTTATTTGGAGGCAGGTCATGAGGACATTGAATTTCAGGCTAGCGTAATGAATTGTTCTCACTTTTTGAAGAGGAAACATAAATGTTATGTTTAACATACCCTGAAATGCCTAACTTTTATGTAATAGGGACATATTTGAACTCTGTTTCTGTCTACGCTATAAAGCTTCTCAAAGAAGGCACTGTTTAAAAAAGACTATTTTAGTAATACTAATATTTGCCCATGAAACCTAAATATGGGTGAGGTCAACAGAAATGAGTTTTAAAAAAAAGGAAAGGTTCCAAAAATGAATAGAATTAGACAAAATGAACTTTCAGCTCCCTTTCTAGATCTAGCAGAAGTCTGTTTGCTTTTATTTATTTTAGTTGACTTTCTTACCCTCTTTATTAAAGGGGAGGAAATCCTTTCACTGGAATCTATATAAAAATTTTATATTCAGAATTTATAATATAGGTTCTTTTCTTTTATGCTCCCCCACAGGTTTTAGATGGAGCGGGATTAGATATTGATTTCCATCTTGCTTCTCCAGAGGGTAAAACTTTAGTTTTTGAACAAAGAAAATCAGATGGAGTTCACACGTAAGTAATCTCTCCTAGTTTTAGCTTATGCCCAATAATACCAGAGGGCTATCTTCAGGGCAGGGTAATTACCATATCCATTGCTAAATAACATAATTAGATTATTTCAAGTTGAAATATCTTAATCTCTACTTTGCTTCTTTGGGTTGTAATATCCATTGCAAATGCTACACAGAAACTTAGACAAAATTAACGATTAATGGCATTTTTAAGGGAGTTAGTAAGTTGTAATGTCAGTGAGTCAGTTACTACTCAAGGTAGTTTTTTACCAGTACATGTTACAACAAAGTTTCAGGTGTACTAATGCCCAAAGGGGCATACCACACTGCTATAAGCCTCAACCAGAAGGCATTCAGTTCAAACTCCAGTTCACACCTAACTCCCTGAATTAAGTCCCCAAGGCACCCACTCCAATAAGCCTCAGCCTGAAGGCACTCAGCCCCACTTCTGTGGGTCAGCAAGTCCAACTTCCCCATTTAAGTGTCCAAAGACCCACTCCCCAAGCCAGCCTTCTGCACCAAACATTCAACTTGCTCTGGGGGTTGGGAAGGCCATCATTCTGCTCCTTGCTCTGGTTCCTGGCTCTGCTGCTGCCCCTCTGGTAGGGTAGCTGTCTTCGGGACCCAGGAGGTTTACTGTACAGCGATCTCGAATTCAGACACATTCCACTCTAGGCTCTTGTTGATAATCCCTCTTCCTGCTTCTCAGAGTGCTCATTTTATACACAGCAGCATGGCACTCCAGGGAATCCTGTTTGAAATTACTCACAGGTGAATCCTATCAGTATCTCTCTCACCTTCTAACCAGACCTATTCAGTGAAAGGTCATTTGGTGGGAGAGACTTTGGCAGGAAGAGCCACATTAAATAATGTACTACTCCTGCACAAGTGAACATGTTAAACAGTCATTTGGTGTTTTAGCTAACCCTGATTCACTTCCCTCTGTAATTTGGTTAATACATGATTATTCCCTTAACTTAGGCTTCTTATTTCAAGTATCTGTCCTAAAGAGTTTCTTGAACTGTTTGCTGTCTGTATCATCTTTGACCATAGCTTTATTAAAACAATAGAATATTGTTTTTATGCACGTGTAATATATTTTTACTCAGATATTAAAAGATAATCCCTTAGACCAGGAGTCTTCAAACTACGGCCCGCAGGCCACATGCGGCCCGCCAAGGCCATTTGTTCGACCCGCTGGGTATTTTTGCCCCATTTGTTTAACTTCAAAATAAGATATGTGTAGTGTGCATAGGAATTTGTTCATAGTTTTTTTTTTTTAAACTATAGTCCGGCCCTCCAACGGGTCTGAGGGACAGTGAACTGGCCCCCTGTTTAAAAAGTTAGAGGACCCCAGCCTTAGACCATAGAGAAAGAAATTACTTGTCAGAACTTTTTGAAAAAGACAAAAAGGCCTTGTGCTAGCATGCTTCTGTTTTATTATGCCCTGGAGATACTGTGTGGAGTTTCTGTTTTTACCAATCAACCCTTTAAAGGCTAATGGCAACCCTGCCTTGAGCCCCGCCAGCACCACTTTTCCTGCAGCATGTACCCACTACGTCATGTTTTGGTACTCTTCACAACCCTTCCAGCTTTTTCAGAATGTATTTCACACTTAATAGACCATCGTGTAAACATAACTTTTACATGCACTGTAAATCCAAAAAGAGAGTGTGTGACTGTTGTGATACTGCTCATTGAATTGTGGTAGTCTGGAATCAAATCTACAGTGTCTCCAAGGGATGCCTATGTTCTCTTACATCTTCCATCTGACTGGTGTGTTTCCCTGCTCCCTTGTATTATTTTGCTATAACACTTTCTTTGTAAATTTTGCTATGTTAGAACTAAACCATGAATAAGAATAGAGTGTCTGCTATTTGCCATACTAAGCATTTTATGTGCTATCTAAATTAATCGATCCAACCTACTATGACATAGATACTTTGATTCCCATTTTACAAATGAGGAATTTTTACAGACAAGGAGGCTCAGAGAAGTTAAATACACATTTATTAACAGGTGGAGGCAGGATGAACCAAAACTATTGCTTTCTACCATACGATGCTTAGAACATCTCTGGCACATAGCACTATGTAAGTATTAGCTATTATAATATTGGTCTCTGTTAACTAAGCTCCTGGCACGTACGATGCTCAGTAAATACCAAATGCTTGTATCAGGGAATGAGGAGGGAAAAAATGTCAACTATAATTTTCTGATACTCATTTTAAAAGTGTTTTTTGATATGCAGAGCTCAGAAAAATATTTATATAAACTAAATAGAAAAAGAACAAGTTAAAGTCACCTTAGGTTGAGATACTTGAAGTGTGCTCTTTGAAGTTCTTTGAATAAGAAGTAAAAATGTGTAGTTCATTTTTAAATTTTAGAATTCAAACAATATACAGGATTTCTATCAGTTTTTATTTCTCTTCCATTATCTTCTTTCTCTAGATATAAGAAGGGAAAAAAGATACCTTGTTGATTTCTTACTTGGCATTATCTCCTCCTGGGAGACAAAAATTGAGTTTATGAGAGAAATCACATTTGTTTTTTGATGTATCACGATACTATTGTCTTCTATACTTTACATAAATCTTGTTTTTCCTTTATAATTGTGCACCAGAACCCAAGGAGATGCAGGCTGTCATTATTTCATCTTACCAGAGGCATTTGAGGCATAGAGCAGTTAAGTAAGAAGCTAAAGTTTATCCACCTTTCCTATCAACAAAGAGGAATGTTTATTGATAATAACACCCTTTTAATATCCACACTTTAAATTGTAACTTTATCATTAAAATGACCATCTTCATCAAGAAAATAAAGATAATAGCAATCATATAAAGGAAGTCAGGATTCAAAATCATTCTGTGGGAAAGAATTCAAGCATTTTGAGCATTTAAATGAACTCGCATAGTGGAGATAAAAAATAGCCACAATAAAAACTAAAATAGTTTGAACTCCTTGTTTTGTTTTTCTGTTGTCAACTAGAGGAAATGGAAAGTCGAGTCAGTAGCTATCATGTAGCAACATTTGCCATGTATGTAAAAGTGAATTGGTGGGAATTGTAGTACCAGTGATTAGAAAGAAATAAAACAGGATCTGAAATTTTGATCACAGGCTAGATAAAAGAACAATTAAAGTTTTCTTAGCTGAACTGATTACATGGCAAGCCACTTTAGAAAGTTTTTTTTTCTTTTTTAAATCATTTTATGGGGAACTTGTACAGCTCTCATCACAATCCATACATCCATCCATTGTGTCAGGCTAGAAAGTTTAATAAAGGTTTTTATAATATCAACTTCCAATTCTTATGTCAGCTACAAACTTCACCCCCTCAACTTTTAATAGCTTACCCATCTGAATCCTCATGTTACACAAAAGCTCTCAGCATCCTTTGACATACAAGAGAGATGACAAATCATTTCTGGGCTCAAAATTAAAAATGACTATATTGAGGTGTTATCAAAGGAACAATGGTATCAGTGCCTTCAGCCCAGCACATGGAGGGTATATTTTGAAAAAAGATTAGTATACACACAGCTTTCTTTTTGCCGTCCCTCTCTGGTTTCTTAAACCTGCCTGGCCTCACACATATTCACTAGAGTGTAGCACTTGGAACGTCATCTAGAATGCTGGAAGGAAGGACTTTTAAGTTGCGGCAAACTTGCAGCATCCTTTGACATACGGTGCTTGTTCCCAAATTGACAGGTTTCCAAACGGAGGTAGGTTTCACTGAAGAATTACTTGGGTCCTCCGAGGCGGGCATACTGCATAATGCTGCATGCCAACCAAAGGGAAGTGTAGGTGAAATGTTTTCAAACAAGAGGAAGTAACAACTTTACATTCTGGTGGGAGAAATTCTGGGGATCAGAGAGCTATAATAGCACCTAATGCTGGACCCTAAAAGTTAAAAAATACTAGTCAAGAGCAGTTTTGAACTCCAAATTACCACTGCTTGGGGGATGTCTCCTAATTTTTGCTGAAATCATCGGAGCGAGACTGGTGAAAGATGGGTAGTAAGCAGTTAGAATACTAGAAAGGTTTTGAAGCCATCTAAGTAGATAAGAAACATTGTTGGATATACCAAAACCTGTATTAAAATAACGGGGGTAAAAATCCAAAAACATTAGACTTTCTTGGGCTGCTATCAATTCATTTCAGGTACATGTTAGGGATAAAGAATTTTTATTAAAGAGTCTTTACTATTTGCACTTGCCCTGTGGACTATAAAACAGTGATTCTCAACCTTTCTAATGCAGTGAACCTATAATACAGTTCCTCATGTTGTGACCACCAACCATAAAACTATTTTCCTTGCTAACTTCATAACTAATTTTGCTACTGTTAGGAATCGTAACGTAAATATCTGATATGCAGGATGTATTTTCATTGTTACAAATTGAACATAATGAAAGCATAGTGATGAATCACAAAAGCAATATGTAATTATATATTGTGAAATATTTATTTATAAATACAAATAAATGTCTTGAAACATGGTGTAGCATGGGTAAGTCTTCACTGCAGGGTATTCATGTGGGCATTTCTGCTTGTGGGCACACTCTATTGGATAGAGCAGTGATATCTCCGTTCCTAAGACCATCGGAAATAAGTGTTTACCCGTGGTCTTAGGCGACCCCTGTGAAAGGGTCGTTGGACCCTCCCGAAGGGACGCAACCCACAGGTTGGGAACTGCTGCTCTAAAACATCTTGTCTGGCCACCTATCGCTTCTCAGAGAATTTTTTCTTTTTTTACATTTTATTAGGGGCTCATACAATTCTTATCACAATCCATACATATACATACATCAATTGTATAAAGCACATCCGTACATTCTTTGCCCTAATCATTTTCAAAGCATTTGCTCTCCACTTAAGCCCTTTGCATCAGGTCCTCTTTTTTATTTTCCCTTTCCACCCCACTACCCCCTCCCTCATGAACCCTTGGTAATTTATAGATTGTTATTTTGTCACATCTTGCCCTATCCGGAGTCTCCCTTTCCCCCCTTCTCTGCCATCCATCTCCCAGGCAGGAGGTCACATGTGGATCCTTGTAATCAGTTCCCCCTTTCCAACCCACTCTCCCAGCATCGCCCCTCACACCCTTGGTCCTGAAGGTATCTTCTACCCTGGATTCCCCGTGCCTCCAGCTCCCATATGCAACAGTGTACAACCTCTTCCCTATCCAGTCCTGCAAGGTAGAATTTGGATCATGGTAGTTGGGAGGAGGAAGCATCCAGGATCTGGGGGAAAGCTGTATTCTTCATCGGTACTACATCGCACCCTGACTGACCCATCTCCTCTCCTAAACCATTCTGTGAGGGGATCTCCAGTGGCCGACAAATGGGCCCTGGGTCTCCACTCTGCACTTCCCCCTTCAGTCACTCTGGTATATATATATATATATATACCAGAATATATACTTTTTTTTTTTTTGCATGATGCCTTATACCTGGTCCCTTTGGCACCTCGTGATCACACAGGCTGGTGTGCTTCTTCCATGTGGGCTTTATTGCTTCATCACACAGGCTGGTGTGCTTCTTCCATGTGGGCTTTATTGCTTCTGCGCTAGATGGCCGCTTGTTCACCTTCAAGCCCTTTAAGACCCCAGACATTATCTCTTTCGATAGCCGGGCAGCATCAGCTTTCTTTGCCACATTTGCTTATGCACCTGTTTGTCTGCGACGATCGTATCATGGAGGTGTGCAGCCAATGACATGATTTTTTGTTCTTTGATGCCTGATAACTGATCCCTTCGGGACCACACGATCATACAGGCTGGTGTGTTCTTCTATGTGGGCTTTGTTGCTTCTGAGCTAGATGGCCGCTGTTCACCTTCAAGCCTTTAAGACCCCAGTCACTATCTCTTTTGATAGCCGGGCACCATCAGCTTTCTTCACATTTACTTGTTCCCCCGCTTTGGCTTCAGCAGTTGTGTTGGGAGGGTGAGCATCGTAGAGTGCCAATTTAATAAAAGAAAGTATTCATGCATTGAGGGAGTGCTTGGCTTCTCAGAGGATTTTATAGATACTGTGATCTTGACAAAAGTGTTTTTGCTGGTTTTTAATTGTTTTCAGTGTGTTGCAAAATAATTAACTGAATAAAAATCGTTACCTTACTGTTGCAAAATGTAAGCCGCTTTTGTCATTCACTCTAAGAGGGATCTTTGTTTCAAGCAGATGTCATTAGCCTAGGGGCTATTTTGCTCTGAATGTTTTCCCATTAAAAACCACTTTGCCACATTGATTCTGCTTAAGCCAGTTATCAGGAATGTGAATCTAGGAGATACCTGGCATCTGTTTAATGAAAGTAACATCACTGAGGAGAAAGCATTGGTGTTGGCCACATACCTCAATCCTATCATAAAGTGCATTATAAAATAGGAGGCGGGAAAGCACTTAGCACAACCTATCATGACTTTTTATAGAGAAAACTTTTTAACTCAGTAGTTTTAGTCTTTGATTGAAGGGTAGGTTGGTAGCTATATTTGCATAATAACTGAACTCAATTTATTTTTAAAAGTATTGTGAGGTATTACATTTCTAATTTTTGGTTCTGTCTTTTCCAAAAATTGTCACTTTTATTAATAAATGCCAAACCTATCTAACTTGTAAATGTATGAATGTACATTCTCTCAGGTTGCCTATTGTCTAATAATTAACTATTCAAATCATCGGTTCTCAACCTGTGGGGCATTTCCCCTTTCACAGGGTCGCCCAATTCATCACAGTAGCAAAATTACTTTTGTGAAGTCGCAATGAAAATAATTTTATGGCTGGGGGTCACCACAACATGAGGAACTGTATTAAAAGGTCATGGCATTAGGAATGCTGGGAACCACTGATGTAAACTGTCAGAAGCAGTCTTCCGTCCGTAAGCTTTGCAATGATAATGAGACCTGCCTTCTACCTACAGAATGTTATTTTATCCCCAATAGACAAAGATAACTGAAAACACGTACTTTTATACAGGATAGAGACTGAAGTTGGTGACTACATGTTCTGCTTTGACAATACATTCAGCACCATTTCTGAGAAGGTGATTTTCTTTGAACTAATCCTGGATAATATGGGAGATCAAGAGCAAGAACAAGAAGACTGGAAGAAATATATTACTGGCACAGATATGTTGGATATGAAACTGGAAGATATCCTGGTCAGTATAGTAATGAAAATTGCTAACATCCCTAAAGGATACTTTATGATAAGCATTTTATCTAGATTCTCTCCTTTAATATAAACTACTTCACACAGAGGGTTAAGTGTTGGGATGCTGACCAGAAGGTTGGCGATTCAATCCCTATTAGCTACTCTGAGGAAGACAGACAGGTTACAAACTGTTAGGAATAGTTCTACTATGAGTCAGAATCAACTTGATGCCAGAGGGTACTACTTAATGCTATGAGATTATCATCTCCCATTCTTTCCAATAAGGAAATTGTGTCTGGTATTAAAAAATCCTACTTCTATAACCAGAAAGAGACAGAACTAAAATGTGCAGGATCCAGACTGTAAAAATCTTCCAGAATGCTTGTAAACAATAATGTGATGGTCTATACTATACTTATCCATATAGTAAAACTGAGTAATCTATACACATTTATGATCTATATATTTCCTAATCATTTGAAGTTTGATGTTGACCAATTTGAGCACATTGGTTACAATACAATACTGTGATCTTTCTTGGAAAAGTATAGCCAGAATGTTCCTTAAAAGCAAAGATGGTCTCTCTCATACTTCAGACATGTTACTGGAGACCAGTCCTTGGTCTCTTGCTTAGTAGGCATCATACTTAGTAGAGTCATCAAAAAAAGAGCAGGACCCTCAATTAGATGCATTGACTAAGTGGCTGCAACCCTGGGCTCAAACGTAACCATGGTGAGGGTGGCAAAGGAGCAGGCAGTGTTCCATGCTGTCGTCCATGGGTCCAATATGAGAAAGAGCTAATGATGGCACCTCACCACAACAGTGACCAGACCTAGTTAACAGAAACCAGCAGCTAAATAAAAGAACAAAACCTTTGCTCTAGTCACACAGCTCCTTTGCATGAATTGTTTTTTATTTATCGTGAACATGCATAATGAAAGTGATGAGTGTGTACATGAACCCATTTGTTGCTAATAGTTCTGGCAATGATTGGGGGGAAGGCCAATATTCTTAAAAGCTAGAGACTTTATCAAACACTTGGATTTTCTTATTTATGGGCAACATATTTACATGGATTATAGAGATATCTGCAAGAGTAATAACTTGCAAGTTTGCAGTTTTTAATAAGTAGTTCTCATTACTTGAACATTTTTCTAAATGTACTTTCTTGATAGCTCTAAATTTCAAATTAGAACATAGCATCAATCAGCTTAAGAAACTGAAATATCATGAGACAATATCATATTTGTAAGTCTTACCCAGCGCTCTAAGCCTTGTTTCCTAGCCTGCACAGTGGAGAAGCCACCTGAGTTGTTGGAGGATAAAATGCAATATAGGTAGGTAGTATATGTATAAATCAGGGTCCTTAAACTACACCCACGGGCCACTTGTGGCCCACCGAGGACATTTATCTAGCCCGCCAGGTGTTTTTGCCCCGTTTTGTTTTTTACTTCAAAATAGGATATGTGCAGTGTGCATAAGAATTTGTTCATAGTTTTTTTTTTACACTATAGTCCGGCCCTCCAACAGGTCTGAGGGCAGTTTTTTAAAAGTTTGAGGACCCCTGGGTAATTGCTTCAAACCAGGCCTGGTACACAGTAAAGATTACTTTTCTTAACTTTTCCACTGATATAACTATGAATATAGACTGTAAAAGCATTAAATTAACATTCATGTCCACTATGAACTACACTTAATTGAGTTTTAGAACTGTAAGAAAATTTTAGCTAGTTCAGTCCAGCTCCAATCTTCTCCCCACCATCCCATTTTATAGATAATAACAAGACTTAGAATGTAAATCATGTACCCATAGTTCCACTACTGATTGATTCAGTTTTACTCTCACCCATGTTTTCTAAAGGGCAGTCCTAGCACTATATCCTTTCATATTTTAATTACTCTTTCCCACAATAAACATAAACATGTCTGAATCTTGTCAGTACTTCATTGCACTGTTCTCAATAGAATGATTTCATTCACACAAATAAAGTAACCAGACATTTTAGACATATACACAGCTTAAATGTTTGTACACTTTTTAAAATTTCAAGAACATTTTCCCCTAATTAGAAAATTTGAATAGGTAATTAATACATTTGACCATCACTATATTATTGAAAAGAACTATAAATAAGTTTCTTTAGAGAGCTGAAAGCAAATTCCATATATTTTTGAAATATATTTTCAGTACTAGGTTACCATGCTTTATAAATCTGCCTACACAAATGTTATGCCCTGTAATTGTAAAAGGTTAGGAGAACACTAAAATTTTGAGCATTTGGGGAATTTCATGCCACATTCTGGAAACCAAACTCACTGCCATTGAGTCAGTGCTGCTCATTGACCCCCGTGGGCTTCCAAGATGATCACTGTTGGCAGTCGAAAGCCCCGTCATCGTCCTGCAGAGCTGCTGCTGGTGGTTTCAAACTGCCACCCAACGTATGACCACTATACCACCAGGTTCCTTACTATTTAAGGAAATCTTTCTAGTACACTTATTTTTGCCATAAATACCTTGATATTTTAAATCTCAACTTGAAAATTTTATTATACATTCATGTACAAGGAAGCATATCAAGATGTTCGTGGAAAATGCGATCAAGGGATAATGAAACGTCTCCAAGATCTTTTGGCAACCCTCTCGTATTACTTTTATAGTTGATGTAACTGAATCCACAAAGATTCCATTATAAATTGTCTTTTCCAGAATGAGTTGAGAAACTTCCAGTGCATCTTGGGAAGCTTATCTTATGAAAGTGGTCTAAGAAAATCATTTTTATATTACGTTTTACACACCTAAGATTGTAATATTTCCTAATTTTACTTTTGTAAGGTGAAAACACCTCATATTTTATCAAATATTTTAAACATAGTGAATTGTATGTAACAGGTAAATACCTAAAAGCTGTTAGCAGATTATTAAAAATATATTTCTAGAGTTTCTTTTGGGCCAAAGCAAATGATAATGTTAAAGTTCTGTCCCTATGCTATTCAGATGTTTTCAAATGATCCATTTTCAGTTAACAGCTCTGTTCCTTTGTTAAATATGTATCAGAAAGATTGCTACATTAACTTTGCAGAGGACTTTTTTGTATTTTAAATATTACCTGTCCATCAATTGATGGACTCCATCTACCTTATGCTTGGATATAAAAATGACTATCAGAATACTATGAAATACATTTTTAAGTTAAAATATGAGGATTACTTTATAATGAAATCATTTTATTTATCCTCAGGAATCGATCAACAGCATCAAGTCCAGACTAAGCAAAAGTGGTCATATCCAGACTCTTCTTAGAGCATTTGAAGCCCGTGATCGAAATATACAAGAAAGTAACTTCGATAGAGTTAATTTCTGGTCTGTAGTTAATTTAGTGGTCATGGTGGCAGTGTCAGCCATTCAAGTTTATATGCTTAAGAATCTATTTGAGGATAAGAGGAAAAGTAGGACTTAAATTCCAAACCCGGGAAAATTACAGTAAACCACCACAGTCAGGGCCATTATTAGTCTCTCTACATTGTTTTCAGGTTTGCAAGTGTGAAAACAAGTGTTTAATGTGAAAGGGCAGTTTTCACTTTTGTTTGTGTAACTAATTTTACTCACCCAGTTATATTAACATGGTTAACAGAACTATTTTGCTAGAACATAGCAATGAATAAGTCCCTATTAATAACTGTATTTTCCTAAATTTGAAATTAAACAATTTCAAATGTCTTAGGTGATTTAAATAACTGAACTTTGGATCTCGATGCAACACACCATTTAAAAAGTTCTCCTACCAAGAAGTTTCTTTGTGAATATAACAACTAAAATTGTAGGTACTTTCAGTATGTTATAAATCATCTGAACATTTCATTACTATGGATTGGTTATATGTTTAGGAGACAAAGGTTAATTTTTTTCTCTACTAACATATGCAACTTTAATATAAATAGATGGCATAGCTTTGAAAATGACTACAATTTGGAGATTTTTAAAACTAAATGCTGTGTCTATCAGTTCAGTAAAAAAACATTTACTTTATATACTTAAGGCTGACATTTTGATAATTATTACATTGCAAAGTTAAACTTTTCCTATTAAAATGAGCCCTCTTGAGCTATTTGGTCAAAAGTTTCTGTTTCCCTAAGGACACAGAGATAGAGAATTTTTTAATGTGAGAGAAAATGACAATCTTATTTTTATATTATTTGTCAGTGTTGTTTTAACTTTGGTATAATAGCTGACTTTAGAATTGTTTAAAAGAGCATGATATAATACTGCCTTTTCTATGCTCTCAAAATAATAAGAATCTTAAATGTACATAAACTCTTTATCTGATGAAATAGTTTAGACAGAAACCCAAAATGTATATGAATGGCTAATCATGACAGCCCAACCAGGAAAATGCATTTCCATTAGCTGGGAAAAACTTGTATTTGGCTATGTTTTTTTGGAGGGTGGGGAGGATTTTTACAATTATATCATTTGTTTTTAATTATCTTTTAAAAGTATTACGGTACATGTTTCGAAACGTAAGCCCTCAAGGAAGTTCCAGCACTGTGTATTCTTATTTAAACAACTTTCATTACAGCTTTCATAAATGTCCACTAGACCCATTTAGTGATATAGAAATAAGCGTTGGGAACCTCCCAAGTACTGCACGCCCACTATGTGAATAGCCCACATAAACAGTCTTTACTAGCCCAGCTTACCACTGGCTGTGGGGTCCTATTTAACCATCTAATGTACTAAATAGACCGTCTAGGTCACAACCATATGTAATATTCTTGTGATAATATATTGAATTGGAAATTACTAATTAACATTAAATCTAAGCATAGGACTCATGTTAGTACTGCTGAAATATGTGGTAAGCAGTGAGATCCGGAGAGAGTGGTACAAAGATGTAGTTCACTCTTCAGATCCTTAGGAGATACATGGTCCTTTCAACAAAGCTTTTTAAATAGGAAAGCACCACGTGATCCATTAAGTTACTAAGAAAATGCTTTAGGTGTTTTGGTGTAGCCCCTGTAGCACATGCAGAACAGGACCATTAATTTCCCCATTAGACTATTAATGAGAAGGACCCTTAATTTTAGTTAAGGTTACTTAACAGAGCAAGGAGAATTAAAGCTACTGTTAACTTTCTATAAAGCTGTGATTAAGAATTCTACCTCTTATATATGGCTGATTTCTGTACTAACATTAAATTTGTTATATGGTCATCTACATTGCATGATTTGTACTACTGATTTTAAGCCTATGATTCAATAACTTCTACCATTCAAAAATTCTTGATGTATGCCTTTATTCGGGAAACAATTTAGGAATGTTAAGAACAATTAATTTTGTTGTAGGGTAAAAAGAGTAAAATTATATCAGAAGTACAGTAAAACTTGCAAGAGCCAGAACTGGGTAAGACTATAAGCCTATAAAGAAAATTCGAGTTTCCCAATAACAGAAAAGTGATGAACTGCACAGTCAGAAAACCTGAGACCAATAAACTACAAGAGTAGTCCTTGCTTCTTCCACTGTGACCTGTATTAACAAGCATAAAATTTACAATTGAAGAATAAAACTGTATTTTTAAAGGCATGTTTATCTGCTTCATGTCTTCAAAATGTTAGTATTCAATCCAATTAGAATTATTTATCATTGAACAACCAATTTTCTTTGCCTTTTTAACATTTACTTTTAATTCAGCCTTAATTTGCATTTGAATCTTTAATTACATTTTTGCTGTTTTTCAAGAGTTTCAAGATATGGGCAGTAAATGTGTGAAAATAGCATTAAAATGAATTCTAAATTATATAATCTATTTTGAAAGTTGGAATGCCCAAGAACTTGCATCTTCCAATTGGAAACAAATGTTCTTCAACTTTTGGTACAGCCATTCCATGAAATGCTGTGCAGCAATAAAAAAAATCCAACAATTGTTACCATGTGGAGAAGCCCTAGTAATGTTATGGCTTATACACTGCTTATACACTGCACAGCAAAGTCAGCAGTTCAAACCCATCAACTGCTCCACAAGAGGAAGATTTGTCTGTTCCAATTGCATTATCACATCTTAAACTAAATAACATAAACAAGCCCTACTAGATTCTAAGGTATTAAGTTAGAAAGCACATCTATTTTATCCATCATATTCACTACAATGCTAAAATAGACAACATTTGATGCTCATCTGAGACATTTTATAAGATAAATGGAAGTTTCAAAACAGTCTCAGTAAAAGCATACAGAAAGATTTAAGTCAAGAAGACTGGCTAACCATTATCAGCTGTGGAACTGGGAGAATTTGGAAATTTTTCTGATTCTGTCGTTTTCATATAAATGGAAAATAATAAAGCTTTCTCACTTTGGTCAAAAAGTTCATGAAGCAACTTTTGTTTTCCTAATCTACTACCTTCATCTTTCACTACCAAAAAGATGGAATCAGATGAGTGGAAGAACAAATGTGGTACACAAGTGTTCCTCTGCCATGAAAAGAAATTCAATCCAAGACCCAAAGCCCATATGTAGACAATTGGCCATCCCCTTACAGAAGGGTCACAAGCAAGAAACAGGCCAGTCAGAGTGCAACATAGAGCCAATGAAACACAACTTTCCTCTAGTGCTTTAATGCTTCTCCACCTGCCCCACTATCATGATCCCAATACCTTACAAATCTGGCTAGACCAGAGGATATACAATGGGACAGATAAGATCTGGAAACAGAATCCTGGACAGGTAATCAATCCCCTCAAAACCAATGAGAGTAACCATACCAGAAGGGGATGGTGGGACGAGAGAGGGGGAACCAATCACAATGATCTACATATAACCCCCTCACTGAGGGGTGGACAACAAAAAAGAGGGTGAAGGGAGGCATCGGTCAGTGTAATACATAAAAAAAATAACAAATTATTAAGAGTTTGGGAGGGACGGAGGGAAAACCATGAGGACCCGAGAACCAAGGGCTCAAGTAGAATGTTTTGAAAATGATGGCAACAAATTACAAATGTGTTTGGCATGATGGTTGTATGGATTGTGATGAGTTGCATGAGCCCCAATAAAATGATTGAAATCCTAATTTTATGCTAATTAAGTATCACAACAGGCACACATTGTGTGATCCCAGTTATAAAACAGAGGCAAACATGTAGACCACAGTCTATTGGTGATTACAGTGGGTAAACCACTCATTGCCCTTGAGTCACCTCAACTCCCAGCAGCCTCAGTGTCTGAGAACTGCCCCAGTTGAGTTGCAACTCTTCCCAGGCGTAGAAAGCCTCATCTTTCTTCCACGGGGTGCTTGGTGCTTTCGAACTGTACTATGACACTGGGGCTCCATTACAGGGCTTAAGAAGAGGGTCAAAGAAGGCTTAGTTTAAGGTGCATTGTTACTATTAATGTTTTAAAATTACTGGGAAATGAAGAACGGTAATGGTTTACAATATGAGCATAACTTTTAGGGACTGTATTGTCTCCTAAAATATACTTATGGTTATAATCCCATTTGGGAATGGGTTATGTTCACGATATTTCATTACTCTAGGATATCGATCGCTTTTGAGTTAAGATTTTAAAACAACCAAAGAGCAGAGAGATAGGGAGAGACCCAACAGGAAGTCTTCCCCTAGAACCCTGGTGGGGTAGCTGGTTATCACTTGTGCTGTAACTGCGGGGTCTGCAGGTTGAGCCCATTAGCTGCTTAGAGGGAGACTGGCTTTCTGTGCTCCCATAAAGATGTACAGCCGTGAAATTTGATCCTCACCGACCTGCAGGGTACTTGAGTCCAAATCCAGTGTTCCTAGGGTATAGAGCCACTTTGATATCAGACATCAAGCTACCTGAAGTGTGACAATAAGTGAGTTTGTTAAAGCAATCATTTGTGGTATTTGTTTTAGAAACACTAGATAACTTAGAAGTTGTACATATACAGCGTTGGTGGCCTCCAATATTTTTTAAATGTTGGCAAATGTATTGTTCTATATGAGACTTTGATAAGTTCTTCCATTACATTTTCCCACAAACTTTTAGAAGTTCCTCATATATACATGTGTGTATAATATAGATACCTTTCTTTTAAAAGTAGGTTCAAAAAAATAAAAAATTTAAAAATAAATTTTAAAAAAAAGTAGGTCCTAATAACATTCACTGGAAAATTGGTAACCTGAGGAATAAATACAAAAGGCAAGATTCAACCCTACTCACCAAAAAGACCAAACCCATTGCCAGCAAGTCAATTCAAACTACATTACAACTCAGATAGTGAGTTAGGTACTGAGTTATCTGTAAGATCAACCGTTTGAATCCACAAGCTACTCAAA
This sequence comes from Tenrec ecaudatus, assembly GCF_050624435.1. NCBI lineage: Eukaryota > Metazoa > Chordata > Mammalia > Afrosoricida > Tenrecidae > Tenrec > Tenrec ecaudatus. The sequence continues at coordinate 125,420,225 of NC_134530.1, read as the reverse complement.
ACAGGCAGTCTATTCCTATAAAGCAGTGATTCTCAACCTTCCTAATGCCGGGACCCTTTAATAAAGTTCCTCATGTGGTTACCCCCAACCACAAAATTTTTTTCTTTTTCATAAAATTATTTTCATTGCTATTTCATAACTATAATTTTGCTAGTTATGAATCTGGCAACCCGTGAGAGTCGTTCGACTCCCCCAAAGGGGTCGCAACCCACAGATTGAGAACTGCTGCTATAAAGATTTAGTCTTGGAAATGCAAAAGCTAATTCTGCTCAGCCCAACTCCACTCAAATTCATTCTGACTCATTGAGACCCCAGAAAGTCACAATAGAATTGTGCTCCAAAGGGATTTCAAAGACTGACTTTTTATAAATAGATCCACCAGATCTTCTATTAAAGTTGACTCTGGGTGAAATCAAATCTGTAACTTGTTGGTTACAGTAGCCAAGCAGATTAAATACCTGTATTCCCCAGGAGCTAAGTTAGATTAGAATAGGGGGGGACGACAAAGTCCTGGTGATGTATTGGGTTACATGTTCACAGGCTAATTACAAAATCAGCAGTTCAAATCCACCGCTGCTCTACAAAAGATGAGGCTGTCTGCTCCTATAAAGACGTGGTCGTCACAGAAGCGGCAATCTCACTCTGTACTATAGGGCTGCTGTGAGTTTTGTTTGGGAGATACTCCCAGCCCCATCCCACCCAATTATGTGCTTTCACCCTTGGAGGGATTTTGATAACTAAGGAATACAAGAATTAAAATTGTGCTTTTTATTAGGTAAGGTAACTGGCTTTGTTCACCAAGTCCTTTCCAACAAGGTTCATCTGCTTGAGCATCCATGTGAAACAGATTTTTATCTTCAAGATTACCTAAGGAGGCTTACTGTTTTCCAAATGAATCAGAATTCTCACCCAGAAAACTGCTGGTTATTGTCAAATTCTTTATAGGAAAAAGTATCTTAAAGCTCACTAACACTATTAAAGACATTATAGTTAAAAGTCAATTATCAATTAAAACCAATCCCTATGACCTATCACTATGTAAATAAGGGTAAGAAAAATAACTGCCACTAAGGGTCTAGTTTATGGATGCACAGGTTTGTCCAGATGGACATGTTTACACGTGGTTCTGCAATCAGTGAGTGGCTGTGAAAAAGGTCTCACAGTAATATACTAGTCTTGGACTTATTGGGGTTCCTTTAAAGAAGGGGAGTTGGGTATCAATTAAACCAGTGGCTTCAGGTTAGAAGGCTCTGGTGACCAACCTTTGGTATTCCAAAGGGATCATCCATTAACATCTGACATATCCTCATGATGGAGGGGGAGCGGAGAAGGAGGGGAAAAAAGAGGACCTGATGCAAAGAGCTTAAGTGGAGAGCAAATGCTTTGAAAATGATTAGGGCAAAGAATGTACAGACGTGCTTTATACAATTGATGTATGTATATGTATGGATTGTGATGAGTTGTATGAGCCCCTAATAAAATGTTTTAAAAAAAAGAGAAAAAATACCTAACAATAAAAACAGACAAACATCCGACATATCCATTAACATGAGAGATTTTTTTGAAGGACACAGTGATAATCACAGGCAGCTTATTAGGAACGAGTTCCAAGGAAACCTGTTGTTGGTGTAAAAACGATCAGGAAAGTTGAGCCAAGGAATTTTTTCCCATCACAACAATGTACCAGTTCAATGGCTCATTGAGGGGAACAGGGCAGTCCTGCGAGAGAATTCCATTAGAAAACCTTGTCTTTCCATACTCCAGCCCTGATCTTGATTCTTCAGACTCTTTGTTCCTCAAACATTTAAAAAGGAAAAGGACTCAAGTCCCCCAAGTATGCCAAAAATACCATTTTGACATGTTATATGTAGATCAAAGGTTACACCAGGCTTCATCAAGAGTTAAAGAGACGTGAATACTGCCCTCAGAAGTATAAAGTATCTTTTTTTCTAGCACTGAACATTTGTAGGGCAAATTTGAGAATTAAATAATAACATAAATTAGCTGTAATTAATTCTTAAAAGAATCAAACATTTTCAAGGGCATGTGCATGTCACCTTGTGCAAAATGACTTTTGAGACCAAATGACTTTCAAGTAATTCTTCAATCATAGCTATTTACCATCCGTTTGTAACACTGATCTCTCTGATATTTTGTGTATTTCCACGAACTCTACATCACTACTGTTAGCATGATATCCAAAAAACCCCATGAACAATAATTAAAAATAAATGTTCTGCCTGTTGTCAGGATTTGGATGGCCACGTGTATAAATATGAGAATTTCCCCCACCAACAAAAACTTTGATTGTTTAAGGTAAATATCACTCTCATTGAGAATACATTATCCCCAGGTAAGGACGGAGCATGGTGGTGGGACAGAAGGTCAAAGGAAGTGGAGGAAGGAGCTGTGAGGCAAAGGGCATTTGTGGAGGTCTAAATGAAGGAATGTACATAAGTAAATATATTTATATATGAGAATGGGAAAATCTATGTACTTATTTTTATAGGTTTAGTATTAAGGTAACAAAAGGACATTGGGCCTTCACTCAAGTACTCCCTTAATGCAAGAATACTTTTCTATTTAATTGGCATTCTATGATGCTCACCTTCCTGACACAATCACTGAAGATAAAAGCAGGTGAACAGCAAATGTGATGTAAGAAGCTGATGATGCCCGACTATCAAAAGATATAGCGTCTAGGATCTTAAAGGCCTGAAGGTAAACAAGCGGCCATCTAGCTCAGAAGCAACAAAGCCCACATGGAAGAAGCACACCAGCCTGGGTGATCACGAGGTGCCAAAGGGACAAGGTATAAGGCCTCAAAGAACAAAAAATCTTATTGTGTGCTCACCTCCATGATACGAGCAAATGTGGTGAAGAAAGCTGATGGTGCCCGGCTATAAAAAGATACAGTGTCTGGAGTCTTAAAGGCGTGAAGTTAAACAAGCAGCCATCTAGCTCAGGAGCAACAAAGCCCACATGGAAGAAGCACACCAGTCTGTGCAATCACGAGGTGTCAAAGGGATCAGGTATCAGGCATCATCAGAACAAAAAATCATATAGGGGGAGAGTACAGAATAGAGACCCAAAGCCCACTTGTAGGCCACTGGACTTCCCCCTTAAAGAATCGTCTTGGGGAGGAGACGAGCCAGTCAGGATGCGAATGTAGCAACGATGAAACACAACTTTCCTCCAGTTCCTAAATGCTTCCACCCCCCCCCCATCCCCACTATCATGATTCCAATTCTACCTTATAAATATGGCTAGAACAAAAGATGTACACTGGTACAGATAGGAACTGGAAACATGGGGAATCCAGGACAGATGATCCCTTAAGGACCAGTGGTGTGAGTGGTTATACTGGGAGGGGGGAGAGAGGGTGGGTTGGAAAGGGGAACTGATTACAAGGAACTACATATGACCTCCCCCCTGGGGGACGGCCAATAGAAAAGTGGGTGATAGGAGACATCAGGCAGGGCAAGATAATAATTTATAAATTATTAAGGGTCCATGAGGGAGGGAGGAGTGGGAAGGGAGGGGGAAAAATGAAGAGCTGATGCCAGGGACTTAGGTGGAGAGCAAATGTGAGAATGATGAGGGCAATCAATGAATGCACAAATGTGTTTTACACTATGTATGTATGAATTCTGATGAGTTGTATGAGCCCCTAATGGTATAAAAAGTAAAATAAATTTTAAAAAAGAGAATACATTATCCAGGGAAAAACAAAAAAAAGGCCACTGACTGCCTCTTAGTAAATATAAGGAAAAGCAGACAAATCACTTGGAGCAGGATATACTTTTTGGTTTCAGCCAACAAAAATATCACTCATTATCTACAAAGGCTTTGTTAATTTTTATGTCCGCTTAAATCAGTGGAAAATTCTGTTGAATGAAACATCATAGTCTCTGAAGATGCCTAAGCACTGTTTCCATACTCATCATCTCCAACAAGCATAAAATGTATAGGGAGCTAGCAAAGAGGGATTTTTATTGCGTAGAGATGAGATGGAGAAAGCAAAAAGAGCTGGTTAACTTGTAATCATTTTGACCTAAAATATAAATATTGTATTTCATAAACATTATCATATAAATAATAAACACAAACAGCATATTGTTCTAAAACATTTTGAAATTATGATAGATTGATTACAAACATGTATCTGCTCCCATTCTACCGGTTATCCAGAGAACCATTAACATTGTTTTCACAGCTTCCCCATCTCCGTATTTACATCAGACAGATGTGTGCTTTCTTAAGTGCTGCCAAAATAGGAAAGCATCAATGATCAGATAAAGTTACTACATTATGTTGATCAGGTTTTTATTTTCCTTAGGAAAGAACATGAGTGATGAACTATCATAGAATAAAAAAGCAATGAAGACTTTTGGAAGCACACATTCATAGAAGTACTTAAAATATAACTCAAAGAAAAAAATTTGCCCACACAAAAACAACATTTTTTACTATTTCTCAGTGTTGCCCAGGCATCTACCTTTACTAACATATCCACATTCAAACAGCTCTAGAACCAAATTTTAAAACAAGTTAAACTATGCAAGTCAGATTATATCTCAATCAAAACAGTGTCTGATAGAAACTAAATAGCCCAAAACAGATCATTAGTTTTATTACCAACAATAATAAAAATCTGTTAAATATATATGTACACACACATACGCACACACATACATGTTCTGACACACCCTGCCTTTTTCAACTCACACATTCAGTGAAAAATTCCCTACATTAGAATTATAAGTTTGATAGTTCATATTCTAATCTGGTTTGGCTGGCTAAGATTCTAAGAATCCATATTTATCATTTAGTACCACAGTATTTATAAAAAATAAGTTAAAAATAAAATTTATAATAAATAATAAAAACAAGTAATGTATATTATTTTTACATCTTGTTTCTGTAGCCAAGGGGCAAAGGTACTTAGGAAAAATAAGAAATCTTTTTGTGTGAACCCTGATACCTTTTGGCATATATGCTTCTATGAAAGTAAGGTGGGAAGTGGAACAAAACAGGGGTGGAAAGTTAAGTCTGGAATTTCTTTTAAGTTTGGGAACAGAACAGACAGATGGACATGAACTAGTCTTCAAATATGAAATGTGCAAGCTGGTTAAATTCAGTTTGTTTTTTTAAAGGTCCGTTGAAAATGAACATGCAATAATTATTTATATTATTTGGGGGTTAACAAGAAAATGAAATCCAAATTTTATAGCGTGAACCCAGTAGCAGAGGAACTGGAAAATCCTTACCTCACTGGCTAAAAGCAGTGAACTGCTGGTACTGTGTGTATTTTCAAGCAAATACGGAAGCAAAACTCATTAGCTCTTTAAAAATACACACATTTAATGTTCTTCTGTTGTAATTCTAAGTAAAGCAATTCCAAAAATACAACTGAACATCAGAGCCTGGTGAACCACGAGGATAAAATAAGACAATCACAATAATTACGTCTAAAGACAGTTCAGCTTGGTAAATTACCTTCCAAGTATATTAAAGAAAGAGCTACTAAAAATACTGCTGGTGTTTAGTTAGAAGAGGACTTAGAGGAAAATGAAATAATATGATACAGATGGAGTGAAGAAGGTTACACGGGACTTACATTTTCCATTACCCCTAGATATAAACAAACATTCAAAAATCAACACAAACTCTGTGTCATTCAAAATATTGCAGCTGCAGGAAAGGCAGCTTTAAATTAATAGCTAGGGGGAAACCACGTTTGGGTGGAGGTGAACAGAAATGACAGGGTTAATTTGCACTTCTGTAAAGCTCATTTAGACCTGGCCAACCAGGAAGCAAATGCAGGACAAGGAAGTTCTCTGCTTCTTTTGGCTAGAATGTGACAAGAAACAAGCATCTTTTGAAGATGTTTAAAGAAATAAAGCAATTTTCTTTATAAACAGTCAAATATGTAATTAATGGAATAAATAAGTACTAACCCACATTTTACCAATCTGTAATTATACACACACATATATATATATTTCATTTTGGGGGCAATACCCCAATTTTTAGGCTAAAATCCATCAATTACTTTAAGAGTAACATGAACAGCCACCAAAATAAGGCTACTCTTCTGTTCACTCTTTGGCTAAAAAAATAAACAAAACAAAAAAGAAACAGAAGACAACTCTAACACTGGTGATAAAAGAAAAAATTTTTTACATGTAAAATAAAATTATCAATTTAAATCTTGGTACATTTTATAAAACAAGAGGTAATGTTGTAATAAAACAGCAGTAGCCTCAGCTAGCAACATACTGTTTCTTAACCCTGTGCAATAAAATACTTTGTTCATACTACACTTAATCAAACATAACTAACAATTCCTACAGACATTTCAGGAATCTTCATGGGACTCCTACAGACTAACTGTTAAAACCGAGAGACATTTACAATCACAATGTGCCATGAAAATTTGAAAATGGTACTTTGAGTAGGAGATAACGTTTAGATCATTTGAATTTGTTTTAGGATTTGAACAGCTGAGTTACAAGGACTGAAAGTTAAAAAGCATCCTAAAAGCCCATGAACACTGTTGTTCTCACCCTTCATCATCAGAACATACTAAACTTGTTTGACACACCTCTCTTCATACAGAGCAAGCAACAGCACCCAATATAAGCCTGAGAAGAAATGCTGCTGTGTAAATACTGCAACTATTCCTGAAAAAAGAATTATGGGATATATACTCCAAAGCTGCCCTTTCCCATAATTTGTATTGCATAGGTCACATAATCACACACATATATATACACAGTTTTGTGTATATATATGCACATGCAAAGAATATATTAAGACGACAATGAAGTCTAGTCACAGAGCAATTTACAGGCTCAATATATTTTTTACACTTTGCTTGAAAGAAATTTTCAATATTTTACAATCTTTCAGTAGGCATTATATACACTGCACTTTATGAAATCTAAAAGGTATTGAAATAAATTTTTTCCAACATTTGGTAACAAAACAGACAATGTTTCTTGAAATATTTGTGCTATCTACAGGATGTGTTTGCTCTAATAACCACTAATCACAAAAACTGACTCAATGGAATATTTAGAAAAATTATCTAACACCATGCATTGGTTCGAATCATTTTTAATATCCTATTCTAGAAACATTCTACAAACCTTAATATTTAAAAAATTAAGTCTCTGTTCTGATTTTTAAAAGATAATCTTTTTTATGACAAAATCCATAACATTGACAGGTACACGTTAAGGCTCATATCATCTCCTTTTGTGATTTTATTTTTTGTTTTCTTTTAATAAGAAAGATACTAAACGCCAGACTCCTTTAGGGCTCTGAACTGTACCTACAGAAACAAGAGTGCAGTGAGCATAATGTTCAGTCCTACAGTCAGGATGCAGTTGCTCCTTCCCATTCCACAAGATACTGCACCTTGCCATCAAGTGTCACCCGACGAGCCAAAACCCGGTATTTTTCGCCACATGCTATTCTACCTGCAGCACCAAAATAACTGGTAATGGAGTTTTTTAGATGATTGAGTTGTAACTCTTGATCCGCTAAGTTATTTAGAATCTCTGTGTTGAGTTCATCAAATTGGTAATCTTCTTTGCCTTCATCATCTTTTACAATTTCTGAATTTTGAGTCTGGAGTGCTCTTCGTGGAAGACGACCTCTTCTCCTCCGCAAATGTGGTATTGCAGCAGGCCAAGATCTTCCTGTACGTGTTCTTTTCCTGGAGTCAGATACTCTACAAAACAAAAACAGCCGAAGTTGCCCACCTTCTTTGTTTAAGCATTCTTGACTCACACAATACGTTCTCTGATTTGGGGAGAATCTCTAAGTATATATGCTTGGTTATATACTTACCAACAAAACCAAAATTATGTATGTTGTACAAATAGACCATCACTCATCTTCATTACTTTAGGCTCTCTCACCTTCTTCTTGGACCTGCCCTTTGAAGAGCTTCTCTTATTGTTTAACAATTAAAATGAAAAGACAAATTCCCAAGAAAAAGCCCAGTTCCATAAAAACCAGGTCTTGTCAACAGTTTCACCATTAAAAAGTTCATTTAGTCTTTCTATGCGACAAATATTCAATAAGCATCTAGTACACACATTGTTTCACATGGTTAAATAGATGGCAGAAATGGAATAAAAGTTCCCTTACTCATTTTAGGTCAAGTGAATACACTGACACAACAAACTAGAAGTCAGAATACTCTAGATCCAGCTTCAATTCTACTGCTGTATTACCTGACAAAATTCAAATCTAAAATTCAAGAGTTTGAACTAGATCATCTTTTACGGTCTTTTCAGTTCAGAAATTCAATGATTTAAGATCTTATAACAAAGGCAGAATATACAGGGAGCTTCAAAGGTTCATGAAAAAAAAAACTCCATCATCTTTTAATTCTATTTTTTCCATGAACTTTTTTTTAAAACGTTTTATTATGGGTTCAGACAATTCTTATCACAATCCATACATACATCAATTGTGTAAAGCATACCTGTACATTCTTTGCCCTCATCATTTTCAAAGCATTTGCTCTCCACTTAAGCCCTTTGCATCCGGTCCTCTTTTTTATTCCCACTCCCTCCCTGCTCCCCCCTCCCTCAGGAGCCCTTGATAATTTATAAATTATTATTTTGTCATGTCTTGCACTGTCCGGCATCTCCCTTCACCCACTTTTCTGGGGTCTGTCCCCCAGGGAGGAGGTCACATGTAGATCCTTGTAATCAGTTCCCTCTTTCCAACCCACTCTCACTCTACGCTCCCAGAATCGCCACTCACACCCCTGGTCCTGCAGGGATCAAACGACCTGGATCCATGAACTTTTTGAAGCTCCTCATAAAATACTAAATTCAAATCACATTGGGTTATGTTATTGGCTATCATTTTGTTAAGCAAGTGATCTTGACTTTTCTTCCTTTGTAAAATGGAAATAACAGGGCCTTTAATAACTCAAAATATCATTTTCAAAATTAAATAATACATGGGAGAAACTTAGCAGTGCATGCAATAGATAAGCAGTAAAAATAGTTGTTATTCAAAATTCATTAATAAATGGGTCCCACTTTAAATCTCTATATAGATGTTTTACATCACTTATAAGTTTCTGAATTATAAACAAGAATACATTACAAAGCAAAGTATAACCCACTGCTGCTATGTTGATTCTAACTCACTGTGACTCTAAAGGAGTGAGAGAGCTGCCCCTCTGCGTCTGTAAGGCTGTCAATCTTTATAGGAACAGAAAACCAAGTCTCTCTCTAGCAGAGCAACTGGTGGTTGCGGTTTGTAGCTCAAAGCTTAATCTATTACACCACCAGAAACCCTTTCCTTCTGAAGAGGTGTTTTAAATAAAATATTACAGAGAAAGCGGCTACTGAATAAACCCTGTGAAGCATCTTCCAAAAGGAAGGCACTCCTCCCTCAGACGAGGCATAGAAGGCTAACAAAAGACAGACTGACGTCTGGTACACCTTCTCGGAACACGACCACCACTTTCGTAACATGTGAAAGTTTTCGTGTTTGTATTCTAAAAGGCAAAAATAACCAAAAATAAATAAATAAAAGGAGATCAACATACCATTGCTTCTCAGAACACACACTTGTATCACATTCAATTGCTATATTACTTATAATTATATAAAGAAATGTGGAGTCTAGAGAAAATCAGAACATAAAATATCTACCCATAATGCCTGGAAATGCTAGACGAGGTAGTTTCTTTTGTACTGGAAGCACCCGTGAAATCCACATCTGAGGTATTAGATGAATGTGCCATCCCTTCAGTTCTCCTGAGACAAAAGAATTGAAATCATATAACAACTATATTACATAACAATAGAAACACTAATTCTTCCCAAAAAATAAATTTTTCTAGCAAAGATAAAAATAATATTTTATTTACCCCATTGGACAAGGTAAATCCAAGGTAGGGTTCTCTGAAACTGATTCTTTATCCTGAAAAATAAAAAATATACTTGAAGGATGATTCCAAAGTAAACTGAAAAATATTACCTTCTCATTAATTTCATTTATCTTTCCTCACTGAGAAAATATACCAATTGTCTCTTACCAAAGGTGGCTCAGGAGTTTTTTGAATCATTTTTCTTGTATATGGTCCAGGAGGACGACCTACAGATTTTTTCTTTCCTTTTCTTTCTAAGCCATTGCTTACTTCCCTGAAACATAGAGCCATTTTATATTTAATCTCCAATAAAGAAACCAGACCGTGGAAAATGCACACATTCACAGGGAACTCTATTTATGTAACTATATAAATGTATTATATATTTATCTTAATGGTAACAAAAACAACCATCAAAGACAAACTGAATGTGTAAGTTTAATCAAGTATATACAACTCATATTAATTTTAAATACATCTTTAATAAACTCAGAAAAATATATACCACCTACAGATTAAAGAAAAAACAAGCAGACAGACAATTATATTAGATGAAAGATTTTCACACTCCTACAAGATCAATTATTGAGCTTAGGTTGCAACTACTTCGGAAAGCTTGTTGTCAGAATTTACTGCTAAGATGATTTTAAGTCAAATTTCAAACAACAGGAAGGAAGAAAATGCAACTCTAATTGGAGCGACTGCAAAGGGTAAATCTAGCAATGTACAGATCATAATTTTTATTCAATAACTACCTATGTACCACGTAACAGATATTTTAGTAACAAATATAAAGATGTTCCTTTTGCTAGGGGAATCATAGTTAGGAAGTGGCAAATGCAAATACAAACCGACTAATAAAATAGTCCAAGTAATATCAAAACAAAGTTATCCAGAAAATTCTATTTGAAAACAATATTATGTAATAGGCTAAAAATAACTGACTGGAGAAATAAAGAAAGAGCTGATGCCTCTGGACAGTAATTAAGGTTGAGTAATAAAGGTGGAATAACAAGAAAGACAAAGGAAAGCTAGGGAAACTGCAAAACTGCAACTAAAAAATTTCTCAAGGTTAATAATGAATTGTGTGTGTATGCATTTTACTATTTTGAAAGATGATCCACATAACAATTATAAAGAAACCCTGGCCTCCAAAAAACTACTCTCAGACTAAAAAGATCTCACTCCACACAGAGGGCTCAGAACTGAAATGAAAAGAACTTTAGTGACACCTAAGACAGATCTGATAGCTACCATCAGTGAAGAATCCTATCAAAATCATAATAGAAATTAAAAAGTTCATGTAATGTTTTTTCTAGTTAGTAAGGTAGGCAATTGCTTACAAAGGATTAGGAGTGGTAACACGTGAACGTGATAGGAATAGTAAAGCAACATGAAGCAAAGAAGCCTTAATATACTATCTACTTTGTGCATCAAATGTCTACGAATCACTTGTTAGCCCTCTATAATTACATTTTCTCATTCTCCCAAATGAATCCCATTATCTCTTATTTGGCCCTTAAATTTCCCTCAATAAAACTCAATAGCTCTGCCTCATATTTCACTGAGGAAATAGAGGTTTGGGGCATTGGAATGCTAACAGAAAAGTTGGTTACCTTCCAACTGCCAAATCTATAAAAATAACAGCATCTGTACCTATCTTCTCCTTTCCCAACCAATTTCAACAGAAAATTGCAACTCCTCTTATCCATTTCACATGTAGGTTCTAGATCTTCCTTTTTGGCTTCCCACAGTCTTTACAGTATCTTGAATTACCACCTCTATTTCTAACACCCATCGCTTCTTTTTGGTCATATGCCAAAATACGTTCCATTTCAAATGTATCACTTGACTCCTCTTCCTTCGGTTGTCATTCTGTCTACTTTTCTTCAGTGTCCTCAGCACACATGCTACCCTTCCCACTTTCTCCCTTCTTGTTCAGAATTCTTAAAATTTGTTGATTCCCAATTTTTCTCTATTACTATTAATTGGGATAGACTCATGTGTAAGAAATGTCCAGTTTTGAGTTGTTTCAGAGTGGTGGATTCAATCATACCCTAACCTTTTATCGGTACTACTTAAAAAAAAAATGCTTTGACCAGCACCACATTTGATGAAACGTTGCTTTTATCTAACAAAGATTTTCCCTCCCATCTTAATTTACTCTCAACAGTATACAATAGTGTATATGAGCGGGATTCATGAAGGAATTTCTAGTTCCTCACAAACCTTCTGAAGCTCCTTCACACACCCATCGAAATTCGTGAGATACTTTCTTTTGGCTTTTGAATTCAAGCTTCCCTGGTTTTCCTTCTACCTCACTGATTATTTCTAAATGACATAAGGATATTCTTATGAGCCATCATCTCGCCCTCTCTCTCAACCCAAGGTCCAGTTAACTTCATTCATTCTTGTGGCTCTATAAATCCGTTTTCAAAAATTTCTACAACCTGCCCTAACCTCTCTTTCAGATCTCCTGACTAGCCAACTGTCTACAATATCACTTAAATATCCCTATATAAACCTCAGGAAAAAGAACTCTTTATTCACCTTCGCAAAATCACCCGTCAGTTTCTCAAGCTAGAAATCTGGACATTTTACATGATCCTCATTTTCTGTCGCATATTTAAGCCCTCGGCAAATTTAATCAATTTTGCCACCAACAGAAATATCAAATCCATATTTTCTCCATTTTACTATTACCACCAAACACCACAGAACCAACCTTTCACTTTGACAACCACCAACAGTCTTAATCTTCTTTTCTATTCTTAGCCCTTTACCTATCGACTGTAAAACAAAATCTAAAGAAGTTATTATCGAAAGCTAATTCTTTTTAAAGTACTTTTTTTAAGTGGCTCCCAATTGTTCTTATAAAACCCAAATGCCTTATGCCACCTACATTAACAGACCCCATCCAACATCTGCTGTGTTCCCTAGTATTCATTCATACAACACTCATGTACTGGGCTTTCATGGAACATGACTCAGAGTCTTCAAGTCACACTTAATTCTGCTACCGAGAGCATTCTTCCTGTTGTTCTTCCAACCAGCAGGTCATTCTTGGTTTAAAGATTTCCCAAGAAGTTTCCCTAAGTCTTTCTAAAGTAGATTTCCCCAACCAATATATTCTAAAATAGCATGCTATTTCCTCAATAACATTAGCTATTTATTTTACCATATATCTGAGCAATGTATTGGGGGGAGGGGGTGATCTGTCTTGTTAGTCACTGCATGCCCAGAATCTATAAGAATCTTGATTAATAAATGGAAAACATACAAATTAACAGACTAGTTGTTTGGTAATTCCTAGAAGGCTAAAAACCTAAAAAAAATATTCAGCAATAACTCTTTGCACTTTGTTTATGCAAGAAATTACAGATAAGAAAACAGAATAACTGCCACTTGTATATTTAAATATACTGAGACAAAGTCAAATATAATTTTTAATACAAATGAGCTAAAGAGAAAAACTAAGTAACAGATCAACTTTTACCTTGAATCAGATATATGCTTGGATGCCTTTCTGCCTTTAATTTTAAATTCGTGAGATGTTCCTTCAGGTTCTTTCTCTGCTTTGAAAGCCATATTTGGTGGCACGGGAGGAACACGAATTCGCAACCCAAACAAATGCTTCTTCTTCTTTATTTCTTTCCCAGACATAAACCTAATTTTTAATAACATTAGTAAAGCTTTAAAACTGAACACACATGCATGACAGACTCTAACGCACAGCTTTCAGATATAAAGCTCTTACAAAGGGAATGCCCAGCCAATACTAAAAGAACTTCCTTTTTCCCCGTGCCTTCCTTGATTCTTTTCCGCGAGTGACTCCACAATAGAATACAGTGGATGGGAGCACAAGTGGGGAGCCGGGAAGCTGGAATCAGAAGCATGGCAATGTGTACACCTCCACTTTCTTTTTAAACATGGCATCCACCTACTTAAATAAAGGAAGAACACTTCCTCGTATTTTAGTGTCATCTGTGAGAAATGTCTCAAAAAAGATTTAGTGAGAAAGAAGACTCTATTCTAGATCAGATCTATAAGAAAATGGACCCTAGTCAGAAACTTATGCGACAGTCTTAGGAAAAAAAAGAGACACCAATCCTAGAGGCCCAGAAAATGAAACAAGGACTATCTAATGCAGTGGTTCTCAACCTTCCTCATGCCGCGCCTTTAATACAGTTCCTCATGTCGTGGTGAACCCCCCATCATAAAATTATTTTTGTTGCTACTTTATCACTGCAATTTTGCTACTGTTATGAATCGGGCGACCTCTGTGAAAGGGTCGTTCGACCCCCAGGTTGGGAACCACTGCTCTAATGTAACGTGTCTTAGATGGAACTGAAATTGGGTGGAACAAACACTTGCCACTGAGTCAAGTCCAACTCATGGTGACACTATGCTTCCTGGCCTCTTTTCTATGCCTGTGAGCGTCCTTATTCGTAAACATCCATCACCTTAGCGCTACTTGGAGCCTGCCTGACCATAAGAACCACTACCAAATGCTCTGCTTTGATGTAGGATTAAGAAAAGGGATCACTCATTTCTACCATAAAACCATAGGGGATGCCATCTTTAAAAGACTTATATATTTCCCCCATCTTTTACATAGTCTTCCCTTTAGATTACCTTACAGAGACAACAACCTATTACTAAACTGAAGAAACCCCGTTTCCCAGTATGCCATCCACTCACATTCCCAGAAGATTGTCTCTTTTCCAACCATCAGTACTTTATTCTGACCAGAAAAGAATGGGACATTAAGAAGTTTCAAATGGAATGTAATAGAATTTTATAAATCAATCGCAGAATTTTTAAATAGTACTGCTATTCCTTATACTAAACGCCCCCCTCATAGAAATCTATAAAATAAGTCAACTTACATGGTCTTATAATCATTTAATGCCTCCAGAACATGCTCATATCTTTCAGATTTTGGTGTGTCTGCCAGCTGTCAAGTATCAAGAAACAATTAAATGCACAAAAATGTTATCTATTAGTTAAATACAGGTGGTGCTAAACTCAAGTAACAGGATTCAGAGAAAAGAAGTGTACTGACTGGATACTGAAAGATCAAATTCTAGTGACAGGGTTTCATAGATCCTAGAGTCATAAGCCTTGCAAGACTTATCTTCTCACTGGAAAGAGGAGGGCATATATTCTTCCCTAATAAACTATTGCAAACAATATATATCTGTGAAGAAATTGTAAACTAGAAAATATGACAAAGATAGGATTTTATCATTAAATTGATTTAAATTCTAGTATATGGGAAAATAATGCATTCTAATTATGTAAATGTAAACCATAAAAACCTCCCAATTAAAAAAAAACTCTCCCTATATTGTAATAAAGGAGTACAAAAGACATGTAGTTTGATTTCTCAATTATTTCTAATATTAACATAAACCAATTATCTCTAATTTTTACCAATATGAAAATTGGTGAGTTTATTTTCATAACAGTTACAGAATTTAGGTAGCACTGTATGGGCTTAGTAATGTTTTATCATCACAAACCATTTTAAAATCTAAACATTCAATTCTAGAAAACATTGTATATTTTTTAATAGCACTTCTCCCTCAGACATGTCTCTCTTTTCTCTTCTTCAAAGATTAAAAATAATGACCAATTAGTAAAAACTTATAAATTAAAGAAAAAACATTCAAAAAGATCAGTTGATTTTCAAAATTACAAAAAATTACAGCATTTGTTTAACAATTTTAACTCCCAAGCCTTAGAACTGCTTCCAGTGAAAATAGCAACAAAAAATAATTTTTTTAAATCTGCCAGACAGAAAGTTAGTGCTAGAAGAAACTTTTAGTCTCTAGTGCTGATTTTACAAATAGAGGGGTTAATTAAAATGCTTAAATTCACATGACCAGTTATTAAGAAAGCCAGAAGCAAACCCATTAATGGAAAGTACATTCATTCAACGTTCACTAAGCCCACCATATTATGCCAACTATGTTGGGAACTAAAATTTATAACAGAGGACAGGCTGGTGTTCATTGCTTTATACCACATCCTCCTCTATTTTCTGAAGTGTCCAACAATACTTTCTATTAAATGAGATAATAGAATCAGATTTTACCGCTTGAAAGACAACAGGTGTCCACCTACTTTAATTCTCCATCCGCTATTGCAATCACTTAGACAGCACAGTCATTCATTCAACCTTGGCTTAAATGTTTCCATTACTAAGAGCTGCTGAACCACCTACTGAAAGAGCAGGTCCATAGATGGGCAAAACGTCCTTCCCGGCAACTCTTCTATTCCCTCTTTGACAAGACAGCGCTTCACATTATTTGACAGTAACTATCATGTCTAAGATTAAAGTTTTTAGCACCCACATCACATGTCTGACTTTTAGGTTATCAAACGAACACCATTGTGCTACCAAGGAACCTAAGACAACTAAAAATTATATCGTCTTGTTGCCCTCCCCGCCCCCACTTCCAAGTCTAAAATCGTATCCCATGAACTGTTACAACCTGTCTTCTACCCTACAGATTTATGCTATTAGGTGTGAGTATCAGCCGGAGAGCAGAACTGGTTTGATTGGCTGACTTCACTTTGTTTTCAGCTCACTGTTAGAGATGACCCTTTCTCTTATGAGCCTTCTTGATTGAAGGGAAAGACCCCACTGCTCACCATTAGACTCGCCATCTGACACCTTAATTGCTTTTGTTATTGCCAGTTCATCACAAATCCATTTAATTTTTAAGCAGTTGATTTTTAGATATCTAACAGAAAACAAGTTATTGTATATCAACACCATGACCATTGCTGACATATAAGAGTTTTGTTAATCATATAAAAAATAAAACCAGGGTGCTTAATATGATTATTTTAATATGTGTTCTCTATTCCTTTTTTACCATACTTTTTTTTACCCTTACCCTAACCCTATTTTACCATACATTTTGAGAAATCTCTGCATTCTAATGACATCAAAACTGACTTTGTAATTTTTCAAGCATTCCTTTTTGCTTCTGAAAATCATAATTAGCTCTCTTTTCTTTTGGTACTTATTCTCTGTGGTTTAACAGAAATTTTTTGCCATGGTTTCTTTAGTACCCTCAGACTATTTTGCAATGAAGCTCAGTAGAAAGTTATCTTGATATTGTAACATAATATGTAAGTTTTAGGGACTCTTCACAGCAGGAATAGAGTCAACTAGGAATAAAACACACAAATTTTAAATGTACCTTCTCTAAATAAGTTTAACATTCTTAATACTCTATTTTGTTATTAACAGAAGCCACAGTATTTATGTTATGACAATAAGGCACAATACACAAAAAGACTACCAATAGGTTGATTCCGTTTTATCAGTGATCACACCAAACAACTAAAGACCTAACACACATTTAAGATCAAGCTTCCAAAACACATGTATCATTGCTATACACTCAGGCAATGTCACCAAGTTCCTTTGTAAATGTTCTATCACAATTTACAATGTGATAGTTCTCGAATGGTAAATAGGGTAAGTATCTCTATGATTAGGTGTCCATTTTATATTCCTAAAAAATCATTAAAATTTCAATCACGGTCTCACCATATCACAAGAATTTTTTCTTTTATCTGGACAGGTTGGAGCCTGCATTTCAGACCAAGTAAAATCAAACAACCTAACTAATGTTTGGTTCTATTACAGGAAAATCTTAAAATAAGTTCATGTATAATATAAATTATAATAACTGATGCTAAAAATTATTGTGGAGTGCTCAAGGTACTCAATTAACCAAGAACAAAGTTAGCATATATTTTCCCCATTTCTTCAAAATAATGCTATTTCATAAAATGATTTTCAACAGGAATATAAACCCCCCCCAGTTAACCTAAGTTTTTTAAAAAAATTTTATCAATAGTGACAAAATTCAATTTTCCACGTCAATTAACAAAAAATACATTCTTTAGGTAGCCAGAGGGTAAAAAGAGATCGCAGATGCTGATTCAAATCCTCGCGAGAACCTCATGTGTCTCAGACTATGTCGTGTAGAATGCCCAGTCTACAGAAGTAGGTGACTGTGCTTTCTTTCTTCTAAGGTCCCTGCGAATGGCCTCCAAAAGCACAGCTTCAGATGAAGAGGCAAGAACACCAACTGTTGTAACTACTCTAGAATGAGCCTTTATTCATATTATCTTTATGCACTATCACAAACATTTAACCATAAACTATAAATGAAAAAATAAACACTACAGCCTAATAAAAATTTTCTTATCTCTTATAAAATCTCACCCTAAAAAATTCTCAACATAATATATTGAGACTTAAAAGAGTCATAGATAAAATTAAACTAATGGCCATTAGTCTAAGAATATGATGACCAAACTAAGAAACCTACATATCTTCCTAATTTAATGCAGAAGAAAAAGGAATAAGAAATAGAAAACTTGTTTTAATCATTTTGAAGTAGGATCTTTAAAAAAGAAAATTCAAACTCACTGCCACCTACTCAATGCCAACTCACAGTGATCCCATAGGACAGGGCAGAACTGCCTTGCGAGTTCCTAGATTATAACTGCTTCTGGGAGTAGAAAGTCTCGTCTCTTTCTGGCAGAGCAGTTGGTGTTTTTGAACTGTTGACCTTTCGCATGGGAGCACAACCAGGGAACCTTTGACATAGGCTAGAGCTGATATACATGAAATTCATAACTAAACTCTTTTCATGGATTAATTTCTGCATTTTATTGTTTGATATTCTTAGCCTCTTGAAGGACCCTGATGGCAGAGTAGGTATGTACTGAAATGTTAACTACAAAGTCAGCGTTCCAAGCCCAAATCTTTCTCCAGGGGAGAAAGGTCTGCTCCTATAAAGATTCATAGTCTTGGACACCCTAAGGAGTAATTCTCTCCCCTATAGAATCTTTAAGTCAGAATTGACTAGACCACAATAAATTTAGTTTAGACTCTGATTCTTAACCTCTTAAACAAAATCCAAATACTAAAATTTTAATAGAGAATGACAGCATTTGAATTATTATATGTATAACTACTATAAAATTTCACATGAAACATAAATGTACTAACAGTATATAGACATGTCTCTGCCTATTTAGTACGGAAAGAATCATGAAATCATGTAGAAAGAAAATATTCTAAATGAATGTATTCACAGGATTGTCAAGATGTCAACACTAGATTACCACCCCTTACCCTTACCAATCATCAGTATTAAAATTTATTAGACTAACAAGGCACTTTCTCTCAAACTGCATCTGCAAATGAAGGATTTCACTTAAAAGCAATCTTAGCACTCCAATTTCTAACATTCAAAGCACTGAGTTTCAATAGTTTCCAGGCTTTCCCTATTGTCCCTTGAAAATAAACAAGCAAAAAATTTGTATGCTGTTTGATCCCTGCTAGCACTGTCGGGTAAGCATTGGACGCTAACAGTAACTCAGCAGTTCAAAGCCACGAGCCACTCAGAAGAGAGATGAGGCTCTCCATATCCATAAAAATTCACAAAGCCTGAGAAATCATATACAAGTTCACTATGAACTGGAATCAACTCAATGGAAGTAGGTTTAGTTTGGTTTGACTTATGCGATTGAATATGAAACTTATAAGCTGCCTCTTGTCTAAAAACCACAAATTATGCAGAATTCTCTCTAAACTTCAAATCAGTTTGTCATTTTTGCCTCCAAAAGTAATAATACATAACTAAAATTCACACATCTAACTCCACAAACTAGAAATCTTTTTGTTTTAATCTAAGAATCATTAAGTATTTATATAATATACAGTTAAGATTATTAACTGCATTCAAATAATTTTAAACAAATGCTAAAAACGAGTTATTTAATTTATTCCAGTTACTTTCCTTTATGCTTTTCTGTAATTTCAGAATCACCAATGAACATTAAGGTTAATATTTCTTTTAAAACTATGTTTTGGGAGTAAATGAGCATAAACTGCTATACTACGCAGAAAAATTAAGAAATATGTCGACAGAATGGGGAGATAATTCCCAATTCGGAGAGCTTCACTCTTAATTCGTTATTCTGACAGTATTACTGGTCCCACCATTCCTGGAAGCCAAAGTATGTAAGAGAGGTATATCAAGTATGTAAGAGAGGTATATAAAGGGTATAACCCACAAGAAGCAAAGATGAATACAAGTTACATCTCTTAAATTTACAGGCAACACACATAGTAGGCATGAAAAAGTCCTGATATCCTTACTAAAGTTATTTCTCCCAAACTCAAAAATCAAAAGTCTAGTTATACATCTGGCTTATATATGTGTCTTAGTTGTTTTTATATGTGCATCTTAGTTGTTTTCAACAAAAGCAAAGTGAAATAAAAAAGACATCAAGTTATGAAGTTAGCTCTAATACTACCTACCTCTCCAGGGTGCAATCTATCCCAGTTTTCATTAATGTATGTCATAAGCTCAAGTTCAGAATCAAAATATTTCTTCTTGTGAATAACACTTAGGTTGTAAAGGCATAGGTGTGCTATATCTACCCTGAAATCCAAAAATAATCAAAATATACTATGATGTTTTAGGTTATTATTGTGAATCATGTAATTTAATAAAACCAATCATTAAAAATTGACTGAAATATTTAGGTGAAGAGAGGCTCATTATTTTAAGTCAAATTCACAAACTAATAAATCATTCACACATATGAAAATAATTAGAAAACAGTGGCAACATTTGCTAATCCTGAGTAGCAATTATAAACTAAAAGAAATTTGAGTTCTTAAATGTAAAGTGGATCTGAAAGGAAAAAAAAAATCACTTGAAATATTTCTGCTTGTTTTCATTAATTACATTTAAGCTACACGTATAGTTCACACTCTAAATCACAGATTATTCTTCTATTTAATACATGAATTTAAGTCTCATCTCTTCCTAAATTATATAAAATAAGATTTTGTAAGTACTTACTGTAAAAATTGTATTAGATTTTGAAAATTCACTCTACTGTTTTTGTCCAGTAATTATTACTAAAGCAAAACTTTTAAATAAACCTCTCTTCCATATTATGCTAATTTTAAGGTTCAAAAGAATTAAAAACATTAATAAAATTCTGAAAGCCTAAAAGATGTTTCAAAGTTTCATTTATGCCCTCCTATAACAAAGACCCTTATCAATATAGCTATAAAACTGGATAATCCTTAGTGAAAATGACATCAGACATGAGGATAAATGGAAGATTAAAATATCCAAGACCAAAAAAAAAAAAGACTGTTTTATGCATAACCAACTAAATGTATTAAAAAACCCTTTCATCCTGGTGACGTATGGCCTTTTTTCCTCAGAGGAAATATGCACTTACCACTGTAATGGTAGACGTTTGAGGTATTCTGGTCCAGAACTGCAGACAGAGCAAATAAATGTATAGAATCTGCAAGGGGGCGGGGGGAGATGGTTTGAATATAACTGAGTAAGTCATGGTTATGTAGAAATTATCCTATAATGACTAAAGGAGTCCAAATATAAGACACAATGTAATCTGTGATTTAAGTAATTTCTTTTGCCATAATAGCAAACCATTAAATAGTCCATATCTGGGAGAGAAATACCTACATGGTACAAATGGCTAAATATTTGACTAATAACTAGAGCAAAAGTTAGCCATTCAGGCCATCCTAAAGGTGCCTACGGTCACAGCCTTGAAAACTATTTGAAAAGCTACTCTGAATACAGAGGCTCTTCATGAGAATAAAGAAACTCAATAATAACTAACAAAAACAACAGCGACCATCAGGCATCAAATACAGATTCATATGCCTTCATTTACTGCCTACTTTATTTGTGTCAAGAAATAGTGGGGATATAGCTCCCATATACAAAGGGACTTGAAAAGGCTTGTGGACAATGGAATTAAAAATAGAATTTACAAACTTTTCTGAGGCCCCTTCCATTATAATTTCAATCAATGCTCAAATAACCCACAAAAATATATCCACAAGCTATAAACTGGCTTTCCTACAATCATAAAAATAGGCAGCATGACTAGCCATAAGGTCAGCAGTTCTAAACCACCAGCCTCTCTGAGGACGATAAGGCTTTCTACTCCCATAAAGAGGTCCAGCCTCTGAAACTCACAGGGGCAGTTTTACTCTGTTTTATAGGGCCACTATGAGTCAGCATCAAGATGGTGGTGAGTTTGAGAAGAGATAAGTTATATGTACTCCCTGACCCAAATCTGTTGTGGGATTCTTTTACAGTTCTTGAAATAAGGATACCAATGATAATAGTTTGGAGCCCTGTGGAACAATAAAGACAAATGTAATCACTAATCTGCGGGAAACTAACACTGAGGAAATATGACTGCAACTTATTCCCTAACTTAGAGGGAATTCCACGATAGGAAAACCACCACTTTGGTAAGTTAGAGATAAAGTCCAAGTACATTATCCTGCTTTACATATTATTCCCACAGATTCTCCCCTAACAGCTTGCTGCCTTAATCTGAGCACATGGTTGATTCTATCCCCCTGTAGAAGCAGACATTCTCGGTATCTCCTCCTGCCTTGGCACCCATTCCCCCTTCCCTCAAGCCTTCCCCTACGCAGGGATTGGGTTTCCTACCCTCAGGGACGTTACTGTGGTCCCCGCCCACATTGTAACATATGTAACTACTGAATATGCATGTCTTATGGCTACCTAAAAATATCCCAAGACAGTAAAGATTCGCTCTCTCCTCCCCCTGTGCGGAGCTGGCTTCTGAAATCATGGCTGTCCAGGAGGTGAGCATGCTACCATAAACTGTGTCTGACTCCTTTATTTTATCTTCTCTCCTACCTCTCCTATTCTTGATAACTTTACTATGATCTTTATATAACCGTACGATTGCCCCTACAGACCCCACCCTGTGGTTGTTAGAGGCTGGTTTACCCTAACACTAATCAAATACATAAAATCTTTCTAGAGTAATACGCAAGAACATAAAAATGTATATATGGCTTTAAGTACATTATTCAGAGCCCTAATGGGCCAGTGAGAAGTGTTAAGAGAAAGGTCAGTGATTTGAAATCACCAGCAGCTCTGTGAAAGAAAGATGCAGCAGTTTGCTCCTATAAAGAGAACCCTTCAGGGAGATTCTACCCTGCTCTTCTATGGTGTTGCTAAAGTCAGAACTGACACAAGGGTAGGCAATAACAACCAATTAACTATTATAATATTTCCTAGAACTCTAAACCCTCAATCATAAGCATAATTGTACAGTTGTAGAGTTCAATCAGTGGCGTTCAAATGCCCTACTCACCTGTCTCCAAATAGCATTGGCTTCTGAAGGCATTGCACACAAGCCTCATGAAACCACTGCTTACATTGGCAGCACTGCAGCATCTTTAAATACCAGCTGTAAGAGAAAGTCTTAGTTACAATTACTTCTTTGATGAAGCAATGACTCATTTAAAACAAAATGCATTACCCACAGTGCAGTTCTGACTAAAGTAATACATTACTACTGTAACTTAAGTGTTAAAGTATTACATTCCAAAAAGACTAATAATATCAATGTTTAATTCTTTTTTCCCCATGGGAATGTGTACATCTCCAAAAGATACCCCTAACTCTTTGTAAACAAGTGCCTGGGTTCCCTCATCAGTAAAAGACCTGGCTCTCAAAACACAAATCCGGGACCTTTTCACAATTCCCTATATCCTAAGATAAGACTCGATCTCAAAAGTCATTGGCATATAAAAGGGAGCATCAAAAAGGTGCTGCAGTAGGTTTAGAATTGAGCTGCTAACTAAAAGGTCGGTGGTTCAAACTCTCTGGGAGAAATGAGAAGTCTGCTGACAAAGATGTACAACCTCAGAAACCATATGGAGTTCTACTCTGACTTATGAGTCAAAATCAGCTTGATGGCAGTGGACTTGGTTTGTGGAAATTTTTCCTTATTATTTAATCCACTTTTTCACTAATCTTTGACACCTCCTCATTCAGTTTACTGTCTACACATCAAATGGCCAATGGTTGTTTTCAGAGCATGATCACTCCACTTCATATCCTCAATCTCCTGCTTATGTTCATTATAATATTGAGAAGAAAAGAAGTACTGCAATGAATACATTTGAATAACACAACTAAAGATAAAATGTGACTCTATAATGAATCAAGGCTTTGTGAGAGGTACAGCTTACAGCTTGATCTCATATACCTGAAGATGCTAAAACTTAAATCTTCAGCTAAGAAGGCATCCTTCTGTTTTTGTTAGCTCTTGGTTTGGGTACAAGTTATCTTTGCTACCCAAATAATACATTTTCTTCTAGTAATTCTTTTGTACAAGTATGTCCCATATTAATTTTAAGCCTCACAAAGGCAAATAACTATAAACCCACATCACGGGGAGTTAAACTTAATAGTTCCCCTGCCAATACATTTGAAATGTCTAAAATGGTATCTCATTCCTAAGAAATCTTCTGAGAGAGATGTCTTAATATCAGATTCTCTTTTTCTAATTAATCTATTAAAATATTGTACAAGCTAACTTCAAAATAAATTTAAATTTTTTCTTTTGAAAAAAAATAAATAAAAGCACATCACTCAATTAACAATGTTCAATAACTACCCACTACATCCCAGGCTCTCTAGTACAAGCTGAAGGGAAAGCAGCTGTACTGCTCATCAGCCGTTTCTGAACTTCTGGTGCTAAACATCCAATAGTACGTATAATGGCTTCTACTTATTTTGAACAATGTTTTAAAGCGAACAAGGGAGTAAATGCCAAAGGGGAGAAAAATTAATCATTAGGCTTATTCATTCTCTCTCTTGTAAATGACTTAACCTGTAACACTGACCAAGAAGTCATGGTGTGGGTTTACAGTAGGGCAGCCAGCTGCAAGCAGTTTGAACCTACCAGCTGCTCCATAGGAAAAAAGTGAGCTTTTCTTCCTCTGTAAAGATCTGTAGGCTCAGAAATCCAAAAATATAGCTTTACTCTGTCCATAAGTAAGTGCAATGAGTCAAAATCGACTCAATCACAGTGATGAAGAATACTGAGCAGAACTACATAAGTCACTATTAAAATTTCCTTAAGATCACAACTTGAAATAGAATGAAGATCTGTTCAGAGATACAAGTTTAATGTACTCAAAAAAAAGTCTAAAGTAACCACATAATTTTTATTCTTATTACTGCTGTAAAAATGATAATATAACAGCATTTACAAGGGTCTACTATAGCAGTTATACACTGAGCTGCCAACCACAATTCTGCCAATTCTGAGTCACAACCGTACGAGGCATTGATCAATTACTGAAAACAGCCACCTATTGCCATCAAGTGGATTCCAACTCAGAACTGAAAGTTCTGCTCATTAAAATTTCAGACTGTAATTTT
Source organism: Tenrec ecaudatus (assembly GCF_050624435.1). Lineage (NCBI taxonomy): Eukaryota > Metazoa > Chordata > Mammalia > Afrosoricida > Tenrecidae > Tenrec > Tenrec ecaudatus. The sequence goes on along the minus strand of NC_134530.1, from coordinate 125,394,995 downwards.
TTTGCTTCAGAGACTTTAAATCTTTAGGAGAGCAGACAGCCTCATTTTCCTCCCACAAAGTGGCTGGTGGGTTAGCAGCCCAGTCAGCGCTTAACCCACAGTGAAGTCCAGGTTTAAGAATCAGCCCACTTAGATTGAGGCCTTAAGATCAGGTGTGGGGGGTTTAGTGATTTTGCCAACCTAACTGGATTTATAGAAGGAGGAATCGCACAAAAAATTTAAGAGGGGGCCTCGCAACCATTAAAAAGAGTCTCCTCCAGCAGAGAAGATCCTTTGGACCCGGGTCTCTGGGCTGAGAATCTCCTAGGCCCAGCAGAGTGACAGCAGAAGACAGTAAGAAGCAGAACAGAGCCGGTCAAGAGAAGAACAATGGCAGTATTACAAACAGGAAATAGCAAAGACTGGCAACCAGCTGTAGTGGACTGATGGCCTTGGGACAGGCGCTTGCTAGTAGAATTAAGAACTATAAGCCTAGAGGGACCCAATGGTAGAAAGGTCCAGAAAGAGAGCCAGCAGCAAAGTCAGCAGACAGAGGCCTAAAAGAAGCCCAGTGCTGAGCCACAGGGGCTCCTACACCGTCAATGATTTTGGCCAATGGTGGGGATACCACAGACAGCGAGCACAGCACATCCAGAGAAGAGAGAAGCATTACTGGCTAGCACAGTCACCACGCAGCTGAACGTTGTCCTGGTTAGAAAAGATCCTGATGGATGTGACCCGCAGCCTGTCTCTAGAGGAATCTCTTGTTATTTCCAAGTTGGAACTGGTCCCAGTTGCACCTTCTTAGTAATGCCAATAAAACACATCTAAGTGAGTTCTGGGTGGCCACTGTAAGGAATTATCAAACCCAGCAGAAAAGTCAAGTCGAGAGTGCTGTAGGATGATGACTAGTGTCAAAAACGGTGAAAATGTTGGCGTGTACTGATCAATTCTGACTCCTCACGAATCTAGGCAAGTGCAGCTGCTGCATGGTAGCTTGTATTAAAACAAAACAAAAACGCAACCTGAAAGGTCTTAGCTGACTATCCGCAAAACTAACAGGAGCCAAAAGCATATGGGGATGGCCAAAGAGATAATATGAGCAATAAGAGAAGCATAATGTCCAGAATTTAAATTCAAGCCACCTTACATCTGTACCAGAACTACATACAATTTACTCTAAAGTTTTAAAATAACCAGCGAACTTTTAAATATATAGCTAAGATAAAATAGTAGAGGAAGATATGGAGGGGGCAAGGAATGTAGCAGTGAAAACTGATGGTATAATTATTGCCCTAATTTTCTGTACTAGATTTTAATGAATTTACACTTCACCATCACTGACCATCAGTAAAACAATCCAGGCAAACAAAAATTACTTAAACGGTATTACATAATCATGTTTACTTACTCTCCAGGGCCTCCACAATAGCAGTAACACTGCTGAACATTGGTTTTATGACCTGCATCCCATTCAAGATCGGCCACACTGTAGGGTAATGTCTGCTTCATGACTTGCAATGCTTTGGCATTTGGTCCCTTCTTAAGTGCACCACCCCTCTATATAGGAAAGAAAAAATTTTTTTGAAAGAGTAAAGACTAAAAATTTAAACACAATTCTAAAACTTAAAAATACCTTAAATATGTCTGAAGAAATTTCCATTATTAAATTTCCACCATGTAACAAATTGTTCAATAACTTTGTGTTTGTCTTTGTGTTAAAATTACTGTCCCAATTCCAAACCTACTGTCCTAAGTGCAAAGAACAGATGACACTGAAGTATCAGTAGTCCAACAATAATAGTACATCATTTTAGTCAGCACCAATTGGTCATTTCATTCAAAATAGCTTTCAATGTGCACAAGAACTAAGTGCTGATAGCGCCTTATCAATTCCACGTCGGGCTTTAGCAAAGACATTTAAACGATACCTTTGTTGTTGTCGCAAACACACACTGACGACAGAGCCATTTTTCATCGGAATCAATCACACTGGAATCAATATGAGGTGTGTGACACAACTGATGATATCCTTAATGTCAAAAAAAGGACAAAGTAATTCTATTTTATTCATAAATACTGGACTACAATTTCAAGAATGCATTTTAGTACTTCCTGTTCCTACATTAAGTTGCTTATCACTGATTGCTATGAAGACTGATTTAAATAAATGATGACTGCTTCAAATTACCAACAGAAAATGTTTTTGTGGTTAATCTTCAATTTTTGGCATGCAACTAACCTTTTCCAAGTGATTAAAAGAAATGAATGTTTACCTTGACCACACTTATCACATATAACCATTTCATTGGGAGCATCTGAATACTCTTCTTGACATATTGTACAGACCATTTCCCCACTTCCAGTGGCTCCTAAAACATTTAAAGCAATACATTTATTAAAAAGAGGTCAAAATAAAGGAGAGTTCTACATAACAAAATTATTTTTATGGCTCATACTGATAATGTTTATTCGCCAACAATAATTTCCTCTCAAGGTGAATAGTAGAAAAGCTCTTGGGAAAAACAGAGCTACTTCTCAGGGCTCACATCCACCATATCCAGGCATGGACGCATCACATCCCATCACTGTCAAAGTCACAATAACATGACAGTTTCCTTTTATACTGCACATCAAATACTGTATTTATTTATGCAAACCTTTTATAATACTATTTATGAGATGAACAAAATTAAGTTAATTTATTAGTCTTTGATATGTAACTATAGTAACAGGTTTCTAACCAGGAAGAAAACTACTAAGTTTCTGAAATCAGCCGAATGTAATTGTCAGTTACCATGCCTTAATGACTAATAGAGACTTCAGTTGCTCATTTCAACTCCAACTCCAAGTTTTAAGGGTGCTAGAATGAGGTGAGTGGCAAAAGAGCAATCTGTTGCAATTCTAGAGATACTAAAAGAAGCCGGTGAGAAAAGAGCCACCAGGATAGGATCGCTCACTTTCACAACCTTCTATCTCTATGTGTCATTGGTTTTCTTCTTCCTTTCTGTTAAGTGGAAGGGGAGTGGAGAGATCCATATTCCCATGGTTAAAAAGAAGGGCTATTTCTGCATGCAAGGTACTAATAGCTGCTCCATACTATCACTAGTGGAGACCGCCTATCTCTTTTCATTCTATGGTCAGCCTTTTCTCAATGACCCTTCAATTTCAGGTTCAAAACATAGTCTCAGTCCTTTAAAGTGATCAGATTCATGATCTATACAAAGTTTTTCTGGAAAGTCATTTTTACTAGAAAAACAGCTACTGAGCACCCCACATCTAGACATCTAGATTGCAATTAGAACATTCCAATTGCTTTACTGAAACCAAAAATCAAGCCAGTCACTGCTGCGTAGATTCTGAATCATGGTGAATGTTTCGGAGTAGAAGTATACTCTAAAATATTTGTGTAAAGGTTTAATATTTGTGTTAAAATTAGGCAGAAAAGCAAGAAAACACAGCAGCTGCACCTGGGATTCAATAAAGAACCCAACAGCCTAGCACTTTAAAAAGGTACCTTTCCTTTAAGAAAAGAAACTGTGTTGTTTTCTTTCTATACCAAAAGAGACACAAAACACAAGTCTTCAAGCAGGCCTATTAACCCAGCACAAGAAAAAGCACAAGTTGGGCTTTTAAAGTCCAATGCTAACATTAATACTCATAATTTCAAATAATGCATTTTCCGTGATATACCTAGAAAACCACATATTAACAGAGTCAAAGAGCATACAACAGTTATGTTTAATCATTGAAATCATTGTTAAACACACCTATAAACAGGCACATTATCTGCACCCAAATGTAGCCTCATTTTCCCATCTAACTATAAAAAATATCATTAAACTGGAATTTTAACATTCTTATAAAATATTAATAACTTCCTAGTACTCTAAATTGGCTTAATATAATTCCCCAAGCATCTAGCAAATATTATGTCCTCAATAAATACTAATTTTCTACACTGCCTTGTATGTACAGAAGTAACATAAAGGTAACGGAAATGAAAATGAATCTGTTACTCATGAGTGGGTAAGAATTTTTCTTAGTTCTTAGAAGGGTCATGTTTTGTCTAACAATAGTCAGTGTTTGAGAACAAGAGACACATCTGTCCACTAGTCTATCACCAAACCTAAGAGTATTTCTGTTCCTGAAGTCTAAGAATTTTTACATTAGCCTCGCCTCAAATATGAACTTAAACTATCTTAATATACTGTAACCAATGTACAGTACTAGATTTAAAAGCTGAACCCAAATTTCATTATAAATCATGTTCAACAGAAATAGTAGCACCTGCCTGTTTGAATGTCCTTCCAGAGAACCCAGGATTTAGAACTGTCTTCAAATATGATGAAGCAGCTCTGTTTCAATATGTTTATCTGTAATACAAAATAATGTTTACAGTGATGTGTTTTGCTTAACTAAAAACATGAAGTTAAATTTAAAGGCTTAAGATTATTACAGGTAGATACATAGATAATTACAAGTTAACTCTAAAACTAGAAAAACACATATTAAAGGAAACTTGCCTTTTTGATAGTTCCAAGATAAAACAAGCCATCTGACCATCTAGCTAGGACATCCTGACCCTCCTCAAATTTACATGCTGGCTTTTTGGCTTTCTGTCCATCCTGTAAAGACAGCTTGGTCAAGGATGTTGGGGTCTTTTGGTTTCGACGTATAGGAGACCGCTTGTGGACCAGTGAATTACCTACCCCTGTAGAGTCTCTGTTTAAGAAATAAAAAATTCTTGTCAGACTAATTTACATGCAGAACTTATTACACACCTAAGGTCACATTTTATATTTTAAAAACCTAGTTTGTGAAAAAATTTCAATTAAGGAAAAATATAACAAGTACCAAATCACAAATGCACTCCAGAAAAAAAACAATACCTAAAATAACATTACAGCAGTTCCTAATATTCATTCAGTGCCTACCCTAACGTAGACCAGACATCGGCACCATTCCAAGGTAAGTCATGTCAACCATCATAAAAAAGTAGCTGTTAACTATTGTAGCTAGGCTATGGTCAATGATTTGCATTTCAAGGAGGCTTTGTTTTTGTTTTTAAGGAAATGAAAAGGTGAGCATCAAATTGATTCTGACTCATGGTGTTATCATGTTGGAGTATCTCTCGTGTTCGTTGTTTTTTGAGTTTTTAAAATTGTGTCAAAGATATATATAAACAAATCATTCTCCAATTAAATAATTTCTGCATAATTCAGTGCCACTGTACTGTGTTATACAACCATTATTGATAGCCTTTCCCAAATTATTCCACCACCATTAACATAAACTCAATGTGCCTAAGTATCATTATTGGACCATGGTTCAATCCACCATAATCAAGGATGATGGTAAAACTGTTCGAATCCCTCACCTGTAGCTAGAGGGTATCTATCAGAGGTTTAATCTGACTAGACAGATACTCTGCAAATGAATTTTGGGCTCCCACTGTCCTCCATAGGTTTCTACAAATTGGGTGTTCATAATTTAAGCTCTGATACTTTTCCCATCATGTTTGGATTTTGTTATCATCTTTGGATCACACAAGGCCATGTGCTTCTTAAATGTTGACTTGGATGGCTGCTTTTGAATACAAGTCTTTAAAACCCCCCGACATAATTTCAATTGATAGCCGAGCACCATCAGCTTCCTCCACCACACTTTGCTGTATTACCCATATCTTCAGTGATCTCTTCAGGAAAGCGGGTAATAAGGAGGGCCATGTTATGTAAGAAATGTTCCTGGATTAGCCCTAAAATAAATATATTAGTTTTTCAAAGCCGTGATCATTAGAAGTGGATCATCAGGCCATTCTTCCAAGGCACCTCTGGTGGCTAGTCTGTTCCAAGAGTCCACTGTAAATCAAAATCTACTCACTACAGAGAAAGGAGGGACCTTGGTGGCATAACGGTTATGCATTGGACTGACTGCTAGCAGAAAGGCCAGGAATTCAAAACCACCAGCTGCTCTGTGGGAGAAAAAAGGAGCTTTCTACTGTAAAGAGTTACAGTCTCAGAAACCCACAGGGGTAGTTCTACTATGTCCTATAAGGTCACTATGAGTCGGTATCCACTTGATGACAGTAAGTTGTTGTTTTGTTTGGAAGCGAGGCACAATGGAGTCTGCTTTTCATTTCCTGAGTGACTGGGCTAATGGTTCCTGGCTTACCATAGGTCCTCAGTAAAGACTTTCTGTCTTTCCTTTTGTTTCCTCATTCTCAAAATTAAAAGTGAATAGTTGCAGATCAGGCCAGGAGTCCTACACCTTTTCTGCCTAATGGGTATCTCATTCTCTTGGCAGTGAACCCTATGGGGGAAACACACCAGGGACAACAGCCACCAGGTTCTAAGTTGGAGTTGCACCTCCAACTGGGGAGAAGAGCCATTAGGAAGAGTGCAAACCCCTGCTATGGAGACAGTCTCATTGGAAAGGACTTAAAACATGAGACTGTTGGATGGTGTCCAGAGGCACTGGGACAAATGAAATTGCCTCTCCTCCTGTGTCTTTCTCCCCACCCTAACTCCACCCTGTATCTTTCTTATGTTGTACACAGGACTTAAAGAAACAAAGGCGACTGAGCCCACAGCAGTTAATAGAACAGGACTGTCTATCCTTGTTAGTTTGGGGCAAGAGGTCACCTATACAGGCTAGAAGTACTTCAGTCAGGAGTTTTCCTCAGTAAGTCATCCCAGCCTGCCCTTGGGACTTGCACAAGACAGGGCTCACTGAAAACATCGACAGGAAACTACACATGCTCCTGCCTGGGTACTACCCCAATCCCTGTCACTCTGGCTCTCTAAAAGAGGTTACACAGTACGATTCCATACATACTTTATAAATAACAATAAATGAAATTATAACCTCTTAATTAGATACACTGATCAGTTTCTACATACACAATTCAATAACACTGATTATATCTTTGAGTTGTGCAGCCATTCTCACCTTCTAGTCCTGAATTGTTCCTCCCCCATTAACACAAATTCACTGTCCTCCTAATCCCAAACACCAAGGCTATTATTTAATCTTTTGAGTGGCTGACACCAATTTGCTTCCATATAGGTATTTTGTGTGCACACACACATTTTACTTTGGGAGGGGGGGGTGGATTGGGTGAAGATTTACAAAGCAAATCATTTTACTATTCACAATCCACACACATTTGTTTCATGTCATTGACTATAATATCTGCTATGAAGTATCAGTTGTCCTTCTGTGATCTCATTTCCATTTCTCCTCCTTTCTTAGCCCTGGGCGGATGTGGTTGATTGTTCTGAGGTGTATGATCCGCCCTGGTGTTACTGTTCATTTTATATGCTTATCTATTGTTTGGAAACTTGATCTATGGGGAGTTCAGTTTCATATTTGAAGGGTGTTTGCAGGTTCCATTAGGGAGCAATTCTGACTGCTCTTTTTGTTGATGTTGTTCAACCTGTTTGTTCTCCTTTCCCTCCCATTCGGTCCTGGTTCTTTCACTGTGATCCTGCTCAGAGGAGTTTACAGTCGTAGCTAGCTAGGCATCAATGATTCTTCTGGTCTTATCAAGTGGTGAAGGCTGTGGCTTGTGTAGTCCATTAATTCTCTGGACCAACTGTTTCCTTGAGTCGTTTGCATTTTAGATGGCTACTCACAAGTTTTAAAACATAAGTTGTTATTCACCAGAGTAGAGTGAAAATTATCTTGATAGACGGTGTTATGCAAGTTATCCTGGATGTCCCTTAAGGCTGTAGTCCTAAACCCCCAAACCCAGTAACTCATTCCTTCAAAGTATGTAATTATGGCTATGAAGTTTTCAGAATTTTGCACCCTGTAAGCTCTATTATACCCAAACTAAAACTATTCTGAATCACAACAACCTTATACAGGGTTTCTGAGACTGTAAATATTTATTGAAGAAGAGATCCTCAGCTTTCTCCCGTGGGGTGGCTGGTGGGTTTGAACCACCAACCTTATGGTCAACAACCCAACTGCTAACTCACAGGGCCATTAGGGCCTGTTTATGCTCTACTATATCCAGTTGCATATAGGGCAGAAATACCCTCTGCCATACCTATATATACCCATTGGTAAGGTTCACTTCATTTTATACCTGCCTTACTATTTATTTATTACATCTAGTTCTCTACATCTGTTTGTATAGATTCAAGTTACTGCCTGGTATTCCTAATTCTACTACAAAATTAAGGAGCCCTGGTGGCACAATATCTAAGAATTCCACCACTAACTGAAAGGTTGGCAAATCAACTCACCCAGTGAACCCATAAGAGACAGACCTGACGACAGGGTTGTGTACAGATCATAGGCAAGACCCTATGGGACAGTGTAAGTACCAAAAGACAAAATAAATGGGACCTCATAAAAAAATTAAAAGCTTGTTGATCAAAAGACTTTACTGAAAAAAGGTAAGTTACCAACTGGGAAAACATCTTCTGTATTCATATACTCAATAAGCATCTACTATCAAAAATATATATTAAAAGTTTGATAAACAAATAATAACCCAATCAGAACCCAGGCAGAGAATATGAATAGATATTCGCCAAAGAAAATATTTAAGTAATACCCAAACACATGAAAGGCATATACATCATTAACAATCAGAGAGACACAAATCAAAATCCTACTAGGATAGCTATGGCGCCCTGGTGGTGTAGTGGGTTGCAGTTCAGCTGCTAATCCTAAGATCAGCACTTCTGACACACACTGGCCGCACCCCATGGGAGAAGGCCAGGGCTTTCTGCTCCATTGAAGATTTACACGCTCAAAAGCCCTCCAGGACAATTTTACTCTGTCCTATTGGGTTGCTATGATTCAGGATTCACTTGATGGCAGTGAGTTTGAATGAGGACAGTTATAGAATCTTGGTGGTACAGTAGGTTAATTACTAGGCTCCTAACTAAAAGGTTGGTGGTCTGAACTCACCAGCAGCTAAGTAGGAGAAAAATGAGGCAGTCTGCTTTTGAAAAGATTTTAGAGTAGCAGTTCTCAACCTGTGGGTCGTGACCTCCTTGGAGTCCAAACGTCGCCTAAGAGCATCAGAAAACACGTATTTCCAATGATCTTAGGAACTGAGACACAGCTCCTCTATCCTCTATCCAGGCAGGTCTGCCCACATGCAGATAAGCCCACACACACATGTGAAGACTGTTACCCATGTTACGCCATGCTTCAAGACAAAATTTCATTTATTTGTCATTAGAAACAAGTATTTCACTATATAGTTACATATTGTTTTTTTGTGATTCATCACTAGGCTTTAATTATGTTCAATTTGTAACAATGAAAATACATCCTGCATGTCAGATATTTACATGACAATTCATAAGAGTAGCAAAAGGACAGTTATGAAGTAGCAACAAAAATAATTTTATGGTTGGGGGTCACCACAACATGAGGAACTGTATTAAAAGGTCGCAGCCTTAGGAGGGTTGAGAACCACTGATTTAGAGCCTTGGAGCCCAATAGAGCAAGTTTTCTTTTTCTTAGAGGATAGGTAAAGACTTAAGAAAAAAAATCCTAAAAATAGTAAATGTTGAAGATGTGAGGAAATTGGAATCCTGATCCATTGCTGGTGGGAATGCAAAATGGTGAAAAACAGTGTGGTAGTTTCTCAACAATAACAACAAAATACCCTAAAAACAGAACCACCTTTTGACCCAGCAATTCCATTTGTAGTTCTATGCACTCAAGACTTGACAGCAGAGGCTCAAGGGACTTGGTATATCTCTTTTCATGATAGCACTATTTGCAGTAGCCAAAAGGTGCAAACAACTTAGCACATCAACAGATGAAACAATGAAGAAAATGTCTTACATACTCAGCCTGTAAGAGAAATGAAATCTTGTTACATGCTACAATATGGATGGAACTTGAAGATATTATGCTGAGTGAATTGATCAATCACAAAAAGACAAATATTGTATGACCTTGCTTATACAAAAACACAAGAAAAGGAAAATGAATAAAGATCAAAGTTTATTAGCAACCAGGAGCAGAAGGAAAGGGGAAGGCAGCAAATGATGATTGAAAGATAACATTAGTAAGGAAAAGGCTGTTACTTCTAATTACTGTCCTGAGGTTGCACAGAAAGCTGGTATGACAGATATATTTACAATGATGAGGGAAGCTAGGTTGCTGTGTACAACCAAACACCTCATGGGATTTCATTCCTTGGTTTAGAGGGTTAGAATCATAGTTTCATGGGCATTCCAGTTAATTAGCCTACCTAATAATATGTTACTTGCTTCTGTCTACTTCCTAGGGCCCCGGGTCTTAAAAGCTGTGAGCAGTCATCCAAGGCACAAGAGAGGAAGTAGAGTCAGAAATAGGAGGATATGGAGTCCCAGCGTGTGGCTAACTGCCTCTGTGAACAACTGCCTCCTTTACCGAGAGATCAGAACCAGATACTTCATTAATGGTCTATACCATTAAAAACATTTTGACCAAAGGTTCTATTGAAGAATTCTCATAAAAAAGAAAACACAAAGCAGAATTGCAAATTCTCATGGATTCTTGGTTTTCCAGCGCCACGGAGATATGAACCCTTGATACTACTGCCCTGAGATAATCTTTAAACTTTCGACCCCCAAATATACCAAGGTCTTCTTAAAAACGATCAGAGGGAATCCAGGGTGGACGATACCTTCAGGACCAAGGGTGTGAGGGGCGATGCTGGGAGCGTGGAGGGTAAGTGGGTTGGAAAGGGGGAAGTGATTACAAGGATCCACATGTGACCTCCTCCCTGGGAGAGGGACGGCAGAGAAGGGGAGGGAGGGAGACTCCGGATAGGGCAAAATATGACAAAATAACGATGTATAAATTACCAAGGGCACATGAGGGAAGGGGGAGCGGGGAGGGAGGGGAAAAAAAGAGGACCTGATGCAAAGGGCTTAAGTGGAGAGCAAATGCTTTGAGAATGATTGGGGCAGGGAATGTGCGGATGTGCTTTATACAATTGATGTATGTATAGGTATGGATTGTGGTAAGAGTTGTATGAGCCCCTAATAAATTGTTTTAAAAGAAAGATCAGAAATTTGGCTTTAAGAAATGTCTGCTTGAGCATAATGCTTTTAAAATAATTATTTGTCCTGGAAGAAATAAGTCAATCACAAAAGGATAAAACTACTATTATAAAAAAACAAGGACCCAATAAGTGGCCACTTTAAGACTACCATATATTTATTACTTTCTTGCTTGTTGACATGTTTTAGTCCTGCAGACACAGTTATGCCTTAGTGAATTAGGGTGATTGGAATTTTGTGCCTCGTATTTAACCTTCATCGCATTTTTATCGCATCTTAAACAATGCTCATTTTAAGATTTTAACCTAAGTGAACACTCTATGTATTTTAGTCTAAAAAGCTTTCGTATGTATGTATATTTTCCTTTTCTAAATAGTATTTTAAAGTCTATACCATTGAGTAGATTATAAGCCGAATTTCCCAGCACATTTTCAATGCAGTTTTGTGGTAAAATTAGATACCTCAGCTGATATTCAGGTTGGCTTATACTCGTATATAAGGAAATCATAAAACCTAATCTATGAACAATTCTTTCTTATGATGTGACCCTAGCTCAATTGCTGTCTTCATGAAGATGTACAGTAAGGGGTGGAGAAAAAAATCAGATGGTGCCCAGCTATCAGAAAGAATATTTCCTGGGGTCTTAAAGGCTTGTCTTAAAACAAGTAGTCATCTAAGTGAGGGGTCTACACTGAAGAAGCACACTAGCCCATATGATCCAAGGATTGTAAATAATAAAATACAAGATCAGGAGGGAATTATATTAGAGCTTAATTTTTGAGTGCCTACTTTGCAGGTTATGGATGACAGGGAAAAAACCAAAATCCGTTTGCAGAGTACCCCACACAGATTACACCTCCATGGGACTTTCTCAGACCATTGACTAGAGATGTGAATAGTCAGGTCCTCAGAATGCACTGGAAGTAGAGTAATGAAGACTTGGGTTAAATTTTAACATATTATTTGTTTTCTCTTTTGACCCATTTTCAATTTAGTCTAGTTTCTTTGTCTTCTCTCGCTTTTGAATTGAAATTTTAAGCGTTGTTATCATTGTTGGGAGTTTTTGTTGGTATCGAAGGTTTTCTTCACATGAAATCCAGAAGAGGGAAATCTATCCAGATAGCAATTGGATTAATTGCTCCCCTGAGTCATCAGGGCATGCTGGGGCAGTAACGAGGAGCTAATAATAATGGTTACAAGGATGAAGAAAGTTTTCTAGAATTGATTGTGGCTATGATTGCATAACTCTTTATTATCACCTATCTCATCCCATCAGAAGTTTAAAAAATGGAGAAGGAACCATAATAATTAATTATCTTAGCAATTATCTTTCTCCAGACACTGCAACCATCTAATATCACTCAAATCACAGCATGAGAATGACTATCCGGCAAAGTTCAAAGGAGTAGAAAATGGCAAATGCTCAAGATGGTTGGGAAGACGAACCCTCATACATACACTGCTGGTGGGATTTTAAGTCAGTATAAACCACTACAGAAAGCAATATGGCCCTTCCTCAAACAATTGAGAATAGAAATATGAGCAATAGCGTGACTTGGTACATATCCTACAGAATTCCATAGCACAGCCTGAACAAATATGCTTACAGTGCAAATTGATTCACAAAATGAAGAGGGAAACAACCTAAATGCTTTTGGGGAGAAGAATGGATGCATTCTATTGGGTTAATCTGATGCACAAGACCTCTCTAGAGTACTGAAAAGTAAGGACGTTATTTTGAGGACTGAGGTACATCTGACACAAGTTATGGTGTTTTCCATTGCCTCAGATACATGTGAAAGTTGGACACTTTTGGAAGACAGACGAGTAATTGGTGCATTTAAATTGTGGTGCTGAAGAGGAATACTGAAAGTATCATAGACTGCTAAAAAGGCAAACTGATCTCTTAGAAGAAGGACGATCATAGTGTTCCTTCAGAGGCCAGAATGGCGACTCCTAGGACAGTGGACATACTTTGGACATGTTATCAGGAGAAACTGGTCCTTGGAGAAAGACATGCTTGGTAAAAACATCAAGCTTGGTAGAGGGGCAGGGTAAAACAGGAAGGCCCTCGAGGAGATGAACTGACACAGTGGCTCCGACAATGGGCGTAAGCACAGAAACACGTGTGAGGATGGCGCGGGGCCATGCTGTGTTCTGTTCTGTTGTGCATAGGATCACTGTGGGTCAGAACAGACTCCATGGCACCTAAAAACAACATGCTGAATAAAATTAGTCACAAACAAAAAGACAAATATTGCATGAGACCATTCAAAAGAAACTTTGATGGTTACTGGGCATACGGTGGATGGAAAGGGGAAGCAAAAGGCTAGAGGGTAGATTGGTGCTTATTTTGCTGAAGGGGAAGATAACACACCACAAGAGGGAGACAGGGGGGTAGACACAAGTCACTGACAGTTTTGCCAAGTTGTTTAAAACGGTAATTGCAAAAAATTGATATATAAATCACCAGTTAATTCACAATATACATAATTTTAAAAGAAAGAAAATTACTATCAGCATGCACCTTTCTAGAAAGCTAAGAATCCAGTCATCAGCCTCTCCTAATACTTCTGTAATGCTTCAATGAGACCTAGCTTAATAACAGTTAACCTTGTGGCCTTTCTCTGTGAGAAATTAAGAGGGAAATATGACCCGGACTATATTCCCTAACTTATGACAGGGAATCTGGAAATCTAATATTCCACGGTAGGAAAGACACTACTTTGGTAAATTAGAGATAAAGTCCAAGTACATTATCCTGCTTTAAATGTCATTCCACAGATTCTCCCCTAACAGCTATGTTGCCTTAAAGTGAGCACATGGTTGATTCCATCTCCCTGTAGCAGACACTCCCTGATTATCTCCTCCCACTGTGGCGCTGATCCCCATCACTGTCTTCCCCCAATGCAGGTATTAGGTTTCCTCACCTGTGAGCTCAGGGACTTTACTGTTGATTACCACCCACCCTGTGATATATGCAACTCCTGAATATGCATGACTTATGGCTACCTATAAAAGCCCCATAACAATAATGACCCCCTCCCTCCTCCCAGGCTGTGTGCTAACCTAGCTGCTGAGATCACAGCCGTCCAGGACGTGAGCATGCTACCATAAAATGTGCCAACTCCTTTATTTTACTCTCTCTTCTATTTCTTTTATTCTCCATGACTTTAATCTTTATATATTAGCGCCATACAACTGCACCTACGGACCCATGATATTTGTCAGAGGCTGGTTTACCCTGACACTTCTCCCATACACTTCCTCATTTCTTCCCTTCACAAGCCAAACTTCTGAAGAAAAGCTTATTATGGACGACCCAAAGCTATGGAAGTGGTGGTCATTAGACCATGGGGGAAAATCCTGGCTTAGTGGGTGTCCAATGGAACAGGGCAGAAAAATCACCAAATATTTAGTACATTGATGCCCACCTTGCAGTGACATGACAAGATACCGATCTGCTGTGCAGGGGACTGCACTTGGAAGATGTGATCTAGGAAGGTCCCCCGTGACATCAATCCCCATACTTAAAGTAAACAGAGCACAATTCAAATGGGAGACCGAACTGTGTAGAGCAACAACTCAAAGGTTGTATCTCAAAGTAGAAATGTACTCACATAGATAGACTCCTCACACTGACAGTGTCCAAAGTGCTGTGTCATTGGGGAAATTGCCATTAACAGTGCAACCACTTTATAGGCCGGGGGTGGAAGAGGGGATGATTGACAATGTTGTTTGTTTCTATGGGTTTTTTTGTTTTCCTGCCTGTAGCTTGTGTTTTTTTTAGTTTTGCTTTTATGTTTGCTTGTTTGATGGTTGGTTGGTTGCTGTCAGTGGTGCAGTGGTCTTATGGGGTTTGATTTTGTCCTATTATGGCTGCCAAAGTAAACCTGAGTCACGTATAGCCCATGGACATGCAGATGGGCTCTAGGCTCCTACTTAGCACTAGTCCCAGTCGAAAAACAGTTACTTCTGATGACATGAGCCTGCTCAATACTGACATTCATTAAATGATCACTGAAGATAAGGGTGTGACAGAAAAGTGTGGTAAAGAAAGCAGATGGTACCCGGCTATCAATCCTATCAATCAGAATAGCAACTGGGGTCTTAAAGGCTTGTATTCAAACAAGTAGGCATCTAAGCGAGGAATCAACATCGAAGCAGCACAGCAGCTTGTGTGATCCAAAGAAGACAAGAACAAAATTCAAGTATGACAAAGGGAAAAGTTATCAGAGCTAAAATTATGAACACCTAATTGGTAGAAGGCTATGGAAGACAGTGGGAGCCCAAAAACCATCTGCAGAGTATCCAGTCAGATTAAGCTTCTGACAAATCCCCATTAGCCACAGGCAAGGGTATCAAACAGCCTTACTATCAGAGAGAGATCATTATAATCTTGATTATGCTGTCTTGAACTTGATACTTGCTCAGTTGACCTCCCTAATGACCCAACCTGAATTTGTTCTAGTGAAAATATATCTTGAGTGTTCCATGACAAAAATTTCTCCCCTAGTTTTTTTAATTGATGGTAGTAGTCTTTTCTTTCTTACTCATTATTTGTATTTTTAATCTTTATATTATTATTTTATCCTTACCACTTTCAGTATTTTTTGTTGCTATTGGGTTTCCTAGTTTGTCAAGCACAAAGAGTGGATGCATAGAGATAATAATTAATGTAAGGGTTTATAGGAAATGTACGGGTGGGTCGGGGCAGGGAGGAGAAGATTTCGGGAGTGGGGGAGGGAGCACTAGAACTGATTGTGATTCTGTAACTCAATTTAAAGGAGATTTAACCATGGGGGGGAGGGGTTTCTAAAATTGATGTGGTAATGATTGTACAATTCTTGATATGATTAAATTATTGAACTATAGGATTATATCATATGTGCATTAGGTGCCAATAAAACTGTAAAAAAAAGTTTATTATGTACTCAAATCCTATATTAAGCAGTCCATTCGTTCACAAATCAATTTTTGTGTCCCAATTATGAGCCAATTACTATGCTGGGGACTAAATATACATAGTTTAATATTCAAAAGCAATGCTATGGGGATATTTTTACAGGCAGATAGCTAAAATTACCAAAGATACAGAAAAGCCAACCAGAGCCAGTCTTCATGTCTTCTTGCTACTAGCACACTTCCGTAAACATCCGACTATTCTTAAAACTGCCAAGGATCAAGGAGCTAAACTTCACTTGATTCCTTGAGCTCTTTCCCACCACTACATCTTTTCATTCCTAGTGTCCAGTCAGTTGCCTGAAGAAAAGGTTTCCACGCTGTCCTGGACTCTCTCCCTTAGTCTGACTACACAAAGTTCACTACAAACCACCGCCAATGTTTCACCGAAAACAGGGAATGTATCTGCCTTACTCTTCTTGACAGCTGTATACTACATGTTTTGCATGGGGTATAGTCCAGAAAGGACACTTTTACAATGTTCAAAGAGCCTACTTTTTTCCTAATACTAACTATATACACGAATAATAGGTTTTGCTATAAGCAAAAAATATTTTAATTCACATAAGTCAAATATACACCAATATTTTTAAATATTTAAAAGCCAAATTAATTTTTTATTTTAAAATTGACTGTCCTTTCTCTGATTCTAACAGTAAACAAACTTATGGGAAATGAAAATAAAAACGCATTTCAAAACTGAAAACTCCTCCTTTCCAATAAATGATAATTAACCTCCTATTTTCCCAATCCATATCATATATGTATTTCACACAAATGCTTCTAACAAAACGTGGGTTGTATGTACTGTCCTATGACTTTTCTCTTGTTACAATTTGTCTTGAACAATGTAACTTCTCAGTATAACTAGACCTGTACCCTTTTTCTTTACATCAGCTAACTATTACAAAACAGAGAAATACAAGAACATTTCATACATGTGAGGGTACAAATAAACAAAACAAAACCAATAAACAATGATAAAACCCCACTGGGCAAAGCTTTCACAGTACGCCCAAAGCAGCATCAAGCAACTCATTCTAATTAGTGCACTCAGTGACGTCTCCTGGGAAAGTTCTCTGGTCACAGTAAATTTTTTCATAAAAGCAGTTTCACTCAAACCTCATTTTTTGTGATGGTCAATTTAAGAGACTGGTGTGCAGCTGTGAAATTTTGTTTCCTGCTCAGGAAAAGTTCTGCAGAAACTGTTGTGATGTTGAACACAGCTTACAAGGACTTGTAATGAGGGGATAATACTCGCCCCCAAACCAGAATTCTTCAAAGCTATGTATTTATACTTTTTTACAAAACAGCCTTATCACCTTAAAAATCCTCTCCATTACACTTAATACATCTGTCAAATCTGCGATTCCATTCTTGAAAACATTTTTCAAACTCCATCTGTTTGGATGGCACCAAACAGCACCTCCCTTGTTTGTTCTTCACCTCTTCTACTTCATCAAATCACTGTCCTTTCATGTCCCTCTTGATTTGAGGACACATATAGAAGCCACACAGAGATGAGTCAGATGAGTAAGGTTCAAGTGGCAAGAGAGGAATGCTGGTTTTTACCAAAAACTGGCACACTGAGACGACTGTGTGAGCAGGTACGATGTCATGGTGACAAAACCAGTCCCTGTCTGCCACAAATCAGCCTCTTTTTTGTTGCACACTGTTACGCAATATTTTCAGAACCTCTATATAGAAAGCTTGAATAACAGTATGACCCGGAGTAAAGAACTCCAAATATGCTATTCTCCTCACATCAAAAAAAACAACAACTGAACAACATCTCGATCTGTGATTTCACTTGACGAGCTATTTTTGTACAAGGTGGCAATGGCATCTTCCAGTGGCTTGACTGATGTTTGCTTTCATAAGAATAGCAGCACCATGTCTCATCACCAGCAATGATCTTGGGAAAACCGTCTGGGTCACTTTGGAGCTGATCTTTCAGAGGACAGCATGTTCTACTTGATGCTCTTTTTCCTGGCCAGCCAAAACCGGAGGCAGAAATTCCACAATAAGCCATCTCATTCCAAAATCGTCCTTAAATTAGCTGAACTGAGTTCCATGATAGTCCAAATAACTTCCCTATCTCTTCAGTCCTTTGTCGATCTTCAAGCACAAGGGCTTATATTTGGGTATATACGGTGCTTACTTGCCTTGATTTAATCCCTACCTGGTAAATAGTATACATTATGTGAAGGGAGAGGTTGTCCCATCTTGTTTACTATTACCAGTACCTAGTAAGTGTCCAAAATATAGCAGAAGCACAACCAATCATCAGTAAATTAAGTACCAGGTAGCATAGTCAGCTAGTAGCCACAAGACCAGCAGCTCAAACCCACCATGTAATCTGCAGGAAGAAGAGAGGCTCTCTACTCCCATAAAGATGTAAAGCCTCAAAAACCCAAAAGAAAAGTTCTATGCCCTCCCTATATGGTCCCTGTGAGTCAGTGGCTGCAATGTTTTTTCTTTTTGCTTATAAACTGCCTTTCCACGATGGATGATCCCCTTCAGGACCAGTGGTGAGAGTGGCGATGCCAGGAGGGTGGAGGTAGGGTGGGGTAGAAAGGAGAAATTGATAACAGGGATCTACATGTAACATCCTCCCCGGGGGACAGACAACAGAAAAGTGGGTGAAGGGAGACATCGGACAGTTTAAGATATGACAAAATAATTTATAAATTATCAATGGTTTGTGAGGGATGGGGGAGCAGAGAGGGAGGGGGAAATGAGGAGCTGATACCAGGGGCTTAAGTGGAGAGCAAACGTTTTGAGAATGATGAGGGCAACGAATGTACAAATGTGCTTTACACAATTGATGTATGTGTGGATAAGAATTGTATGAGCCCCAATAAAATGATTAAAAACAGAAAACAAAAACATAAATAAAGGCAGTTTCCATGAGTTAAATGCCACTGCCCCAACATAGGACTCACCTCCCCAGTAGAAACATTCAGTCCTTTAATGTGCTTTTGAGAATTTCCCTCTTCTCTGGTGACCCCAATCAGCCATGACACCACAACCATGTATGTCTCCAGTAATATTGTCACTCACTACTACTCAGTCTACAATGCAGCACTTGGCATCTCCCATTAGAGAAACTTCTGACCTATCAATCCACAAAGCCAAGAGTTTGCAATCGCAGAAAAAGACTGGCACTGCTAAGAAAGAAAGGGAAGAAAATCTATTCTTGGGCTATCTTGACCAAGGTCATCTTTCTCTTGCTCTTCCCCACAATTTCTTTCCTTGTTTGAGAAAAGTGGCACATACAAGAAGGCTTTAAAAAGTTTTTTTTTAAGAATGGATATATTGCATTGTATAAGACATGTCAATAAAACAATTATAATTTTTTTAATAAATGAAAAATCAACTGCAAAAAAACCCTAAAAAAATTTTAAAGTTTGTGGAATTAAAAGCTAATAGAATTTTCCCACAAACATTGTGTAGCCCCGCGTATGTGCGTGAACAACAGGAGGACACAGTAGAGTCTAACAAAGGTGTTATTTTGGGTAAGTCCTCAAATTCATGAAACCAAGTAAGACCAAAATGGGGCCCCAGTCTAAGAACAGAAAACAATCTACTTAAATGTAGCCCTGCATTTAAGCTATGGGGCAAAAATTCTTTAACTCTTCCAGTAAGTACTATAAAATGAATTGGAGCTGGCTACCTTCTTTCTAGTTGAGGCTTCCTTGACAGTAAAACCTACAATGAAACCAGAATTGGAACTACATGACAGAAAACATAAAACAAGCCGGCTCTACCACAGTTCTTTAATTTTTTCAAATACAGTACATACAGTTTTGTAAACGTCAAATCGTACACAAAGGATTGAAATGGAAAGCAGTGGTTTCCCATCCCATCCCTGCTCATATTCCAACTTTGATTTCTAAAGGCTGTTGCTTTTGAACTCCTTCAGCTATTTCTTTAGGAAGCTACCTCCCCATTTCTAAATAACATGTTTACGATAAATTTCAGGTCCAACACCTTGTTATTTTATATCTTACACCAACTCCTACAAATTGTACTGGACTATTTTTTATATCGATGGAGAATTTTCCTATATTGTTACAGCAGTTACTAATTACCGTGTAGTTGATTTTAATTCATGGTGATCCCATGTGTTGAATAGAACTAATTCATAGGTTTACAAAGTAGTGATTTTTCAGAATCTGGCCTGTCAACTCAACCCTAGGTGCCTCTGTCTGAGTCCACACCATCAATTTTTCAACTAGTAAAGAGCTTAACCATTTCCATCAAGCAGGAACTACTTCCTTTATTGTAACTTTGTAAACACTAATCACTGCAAAGTAGTATTAATATTTTTAATTAAATATTTTAAAAATCATTTTATTGGGGCTCATACAACTCTTATCACAATCCATACATACATCAATTGAGTAAAGCATCCTTATACATTCGTTGCCTAAATTAAATATTAGTAAATAATCTCTGAATTGTGTCTTGATTGCCACCTGTTCAAATGACTAAGGGTGTCATTTCAAACTCCTTTTCCCACAGATAACTGTCCTTCTAGATTTCCCTACGTTCCTGTACGAATCCGGTTCATGGTGTGCAAGACGCTTGTCATCTTGGAAGTTCCCTTATCACTTAGTTTCTGGTTCAGATTCTCCTTTTGCTGAAACAGTGACTTGCAATAAATTTTTAAACCCCTATGGTGTCTAAAATTATCTCAATACTACCCTCCTAGGTGACTCAGTTTCTTGGGTATAAAATATGGGTATTCAAAAAAGCTCATAATGTTTTCTTCTATAATTATGTACAAAGAACTTACTTATGAGCTATATAGAATATCATACCTTAAAGTATTGGTGAATGTATTAGGCTGGGTTGTCTAGAAAAACAAAATCAGCGGCACTTGTACACAGATTATGTACAAGAAAGAATTTTACATCGAGAAATAATTCTATACAATGTAAGCATCCCAGTCCAACTCAAGTACGTAAGTCCAATGGTAGTCAGAGCCTCTCAAGATTCGTGTGTACATTGTCTGATGACGTAGAAAAGTGAAGTGGGATGAAGGAAGATCACAGAGCAGTAGATGCAGAGTTGAGTTGATCCAAGGTCAGTGGAAACATGGCAAGGTAGTGAGAGTTCTCAGGGTTGGGCAACCCACAGGGGACTGTGCCTAGAGATAGACATAGAGTCCTAGCAAGCAGGAAGGCAGAGGGGCAAAGGGAGAGTAGAGGAGCAGGAGGGGGAGTCCCAGTTTCTCTTTTTAAAAAAGACCACATCCTCAAGGAGGCATCATCAGGCTATGACCTGATTAATAGGTTGGATACTAGCCCAAAACTTTCATTCAAATTCAAGCTAACATAAAACCTAACTACCACAGTGAGGGTTAAAAAAATAAGACATGCAAAGAGCTTTGAACAGGAGTTAGCTGCTATTAGCTGTTAGCTCTTTTATAAGTGAATTTTAAAATTGCCTTCTTGAGTAACACTATTTTGAAAAAGCTCAAATACAAAAACAAACAATAAATACTAATATATTGCTCACCTAGATTCATTAATGAATAATCCATATATTCTTTCCCTCTCCCTCTGAACCTGCATACACTCTGATATATTTGGAAACTGTAGACATCACAAGTCTTCACCCTTAAGTTCTCAGTTTGAATCCTCTTAAAACTATCTTCTATTTCTATATATAATCACAACAATCAACAAATTTAACATAAATTCAAAAACATGACCTAATATGAGAGAGCCTCAAGAGGTTCTTAGAAAAATTCATCAAGTTTCAATTCCATTGTTCCATAAACTTTTTAAAAGCCACCTCAAAAACACAGACACCTTGGTGGCAGAGTTGATGAAGCACTATGCTGATAGCCAGAGCTTGGGGGTTTGAACCCAGCACTCACTCCAAGGGAGACAGATGAGGCTGTTGGGTTCCAGAAAGATTTACAGTCCCGGAAACACTCAATAGTTAAGGAGGTCCTTTCCGGCCCTATAGGGTTGCTGAGTCGAGTATATTTGAATGCAGATTTGATTTATTGTTGCTTGTTTGTTTAATATACCTAGAGGAAAGTTTCCAAAAGTTCATGCAAAAATTTCATTTTTAATCACATCTGTACACAAACTTTTGAAGCCCCACCATACAGTTTATATTCCTCCATTTAACACAAAAATGTTCTTAGCAGCTTTGTTAGAAATGCAGGATCCAAAACAATGCTCGCACATTTCTTTCGATTATCCTGTCTCAACTCCATCTCAACTGTGTTCCTGCTTTCTTTCTTTCTTTTTTTAAGTCAGCTGTCATGGTGGCATAGTCCACATTCTGGACTATCTTACTATTTCTTCATGATTAGTTAGGTTAAATAAACTAACATATGTGATGCTATGTGTTTGCCTTTTGTCTGCCTGTCTCTCCTCCACCTCTCATACTACTTATTCCACACAAAAACAGTTGTACTTTCTGATGTTTTACAAATGTATACTAGCATCTAAGACTATGTATTGCACAGAAGGCTTTCAATAAATATTAACTGGAAAAATAAGGAAATGAACTCTTCAGAGCATATATATAGTACCACCTCAAGAATTTGAAATCTAGAAAAAAATAAGACTATTTTTCAGAAAGTTTAAGTGCTTTAACTTGACATGCTAATTAATAAATGTACAAAAAAGAACCTACTCCAAAATATTATACTCATGTTCAGAAAGAACTACACAGGAAGGTCATTAGTTGAAGCACTCAAGCTCCTTCACTCAAACAGTAGGGTCACATTTCAAAGGAAGCTGTAAAACATTAAATTCTCCAACTTTATCCCTAAATCCA